>NC_083369.1:65218910-65540410 GCF_030254825.1 Meriones unguiculatus
TCTGACAAGAAGGTGTGAGACAGGACAACAATAAATTTTATTGTACAGATCCCATTATTTATTTTATTTTATTTTTTATAGAGACTTTCATGTATCACAAGCTGGCCTCAAACTCACTAAGTAGCTAATAATGACCTTGAGCTTCTGATTCTTGTCTCCACCTCTTGAGTGCTAGGATTACAGTGTACCACCACACCTGACTGCAACCCAGAGCACCAGGAGGTAGATCTAGCTAAGGCTATGTGCATGCTTAATAAGTACTCTACCAACTAAGTTATATTCCCATGCCAGGATCCATTATTTTAATGATCTGTACAACGAACAAGGTGGAAAATATTCTTGATTAGACCACCCATATTTTCTTGAAGAAGAGGTTAAAGTAAATGGTTGAAGCATTGTAGCCTTTCAGCTAATTAATATTTTCTTGATTCAACTGAGTGTTAAAGTTGTATTCTATTGCTTGACTATCACATAGATATGACCACTTGTATATAGTGTATTGCTGCTTGGCTGTTTGCCACTTCCCACTCCTTGAAAGCTGATTTCATTTGGATTGAGGACAGGGATAGAATGACACAATATTCTTGCTAATCAAGTTGTTTGTATAATAATAGTAAGTCTAAGACAAGGCAGTCATTTGAGTCCTTAGACCAATACATGTTGATAAAGTAACTTTAGGTAGTATATCAAGTTATTGACCTTGGAAGAGGTAGGTAGTAATCAGTTATCAACTTCTACTTTGCTATGGCAAGTGAGATAAAGAACGACTGTATCACTGAAATCTGCTCACAACATACAAGAAACAACTTTTACCATAAAAATATTAGAAACATTGCTGACAAGAAAATAAAAGCAAAATGGTTTAGTTTGAGAGTCAGTTAACATTGGCTGAACAGATGAAAACATGTTAAAAATCTATTAAGCCATCCCAAATAGTAATAACCAAATAGAATAAATTATCTAACACAATTCTAGCTTCCTTTGTGGTTTTCTGAGTTTTCTACATCTCATAAAACGAACATACACTGTAACTGAGATCTATACAGAAAAGGAGAGAAAAAAATTAAATAATCCTCCATATGTACCCATTTCAGTAAGTCATGTTTACAATGCACATTAAAGTTCAAATAAGAAAAACCAACTTTATTAGCATTTTGTTTTCTTTTTGCAGTAATTCATTTGTTTTTTTTATATTTTTCTTTATTATTATTATCTATTATAATTTATTCACTTGATATCCTGGCTATAGCCCCCTCCCTCATCTCCTTCCAGACCCACCCTACCTCCTTCTTCCATGTCCCTCCCCTAGTCCACTGATGGGGGAGGTCCTCCTTCTTCCATGTCCCTCCCCTAGTCCACTGATGGGAGAGGTCTTCCTCCCCTATTATCTGACCCCAGCCTATCAAGACTCATCAGGACTTCCTGGATCCTGCAGAGACTGATGACTCAACCAAAGGACAGTGCATGGAGAGGACCTAGACCCTTGCTCAGGTGTAGCCCATGAGCAGCTCAGTCTCTATGTGAGTTTCCTAGTAAGGAGAACAAGGGGCTGCCTCTGACATGCACTCAATGGCCACTTCCTCCTGGCGAGGTGACCTAACTAGGACACAAAGAAAAAAAGATGCAACAATCCATTTTGAAAAGAGACAAATCACAAGAAAACAGGAAGAGCTAATGATTAGAATGAAACTAACTTAAATTTCTATTAGAAAATCCTTAGCTTTCCGAAGATTTTATCTTGTACAGGAAATGCAAGCTGCTTAGAAAAAAAAAATGCAACTCACCAAGACTCAAGTGGGCTCACAAAGATCAGGGAGCCTGTATGGGAATGATCTAGGCCCTTTGCATACATATTGTAGTTCTGTGTTCTTGTGAGATTCCTAACAGTGAGAAAGGGAGCTGCCTCTGACTTTTTTGCCTGCCTTTGTGACCCTTTTCCTCTACTAGGATGCCTCATCCCACCTTGATGTGAGAATATGTGCCTGGTCTTATATCACTTATGCCATATTTGGTTGATGTCCCTGAAAGGACTGCTGTTTTCTGAGGGGAGGTGAAGAAAGGGTGGATACAAGAGAAAGAAGAGGTGAGGAGGAGAAGGCTGGGGGAGGGGAAAATGCAGTCAGGATATAATATATGAGAGAACACTAAACAAAATGGAAAAATTCTAAAA
Organism: Meriones unguiculatus; assembly: GCF_030254825.1. Lineage (NCBI taxonomy): Eukaryota > Metazoa > Chordata > Mammalia > Rodentia > Muridae > Meriones > Meriones unguiculatus. The sequence goes on from NC_083369.1 coordinate 65,221,081, forward strand.
CAAACAATACAAAACATAACAGTGTTTAAAAACATTATTTGGGTCTCTACCACGTCCAGCCACTGTGTTAGCAAGCAAACACACTGATGATCAGTTGTATTCTTATGTATAGGAATCAGACTATATACCTCACTAAGTCAAACAAATGAGAGTGGGGGATATGTTCCTTCTTAAATAATTAATAAATACCAAGACAAATAGAAGAAAGCTTAATTTTGGTTACTGGTGAAGGCATTCAGAAAAAAGAAACCAAGATGAATGGAACCTAAGAAACCACTCATGATTAAATCAAGGAAATGAAGATGTGATCATAAAGAATACTGGTAGGCTAGAAAAGGTAGACAAATTTGATCAACATACTGAACCAGCTAAAGGAAATGAAAGGAAGTAGAGGTAGAATCAGGCAAATAGCAAGGGAGCACTCTCACTAGATCTTGTTGCTCAATGAAAGATTTGAGCTAGACCAGTGCTTCTCAACCTTCCTAATCCTGTGACCCTTTCATCCTTTTCCTCATGTTTTGGTGACACCCAACTGTAAAATTATTTTTATTGTTACTTTTACTATTATGAATCATAATGTATATATCTGTGTTTGCTAGTGGTTTTAGGCAACCTCTGTGAAAGATTCACTGAACCCCCAAAGATGTTGGGAACCACAGGTTGAGAAACACTTGGTTAGACTACACATGGGGAAGTAGAGAATGGGAGTATTTCTGGGATGGTCTTGATCCATAGAACACTGTACTTTCATACTAATTGCCATCACTTGCCCCTGTGATCCATCCTTTCTCATAGAGAGCCACGCTACCTCTTCTGAAAGAGAAACACTGGAAATTTCTGTCACTCTAGAAGTGAAGTCTTACAAGCTCAGTTTTCAAGTGAGTTCTTGACACAAGGAGATGATGGCATTTGTGTGTATGTGCCTCCTTCTTCTCTAGAACATCCAGACAACAAATAAGAAACTCATCTGGATAAAATGAAGTTAACATCAGTCTTTCTGCATTCTAAAACACTGGCATACTAAATCAAACACCTTAGTCTGTGAGCACTAGCAATCAGGGCACTCTGTTTCAGCATTTGAGGAAAAAGAACTACTGGAGCTGGGTTTTTATTCCAAACTCAGATTTGGGATAAGTTGATTATGAAAAAATTAAATAGAAAGGTATCAAATTATACCCTAGGCATTTCTTCGTTTTAAACGGGTTGTTCCAAAAGAATTAACTTCTTTACTGGCTTACATGTTTGGGTTAGGTTTTAATAAAGAGATTATTTTTATAATAAAAGGGAAGAAAAGCTTGCTTAACCATTTTAAACATGCTTATGTCTTAAGCCTTACTGCTTTAGTTCATGTGACTAGGACAAGGCATTGCCAATAGCTTCTTGAAAATACAACCTGGAAAACTAAAAATATAAAGCCAAAACATATTGAAAGGGATCACTTTTAGAGACATAGATAAGGGACTGAAGGCAGAGTAGTCAGAAGGGAAGTATAAAACTTCAATGAAAGTGCTCACTTGCTTCTGTGACTTTTTCTTTTATCCTGACAGTGTCTCTTACATTTATTCTTTCATGTTCAGTGTATGTCCCTTAAGCCCATAAAGATTCTCACCTATCAAAGAAAATTCTATATTCTGTTTACTCAGATAAGAAAAGAGACAATAGCAAGTTTGGAAAGATTTTGAACAATAAGTAGTAAGAAGAGAAATTTCTCCTTAGACTCCCATTATCCAAATAACAGAGTAACCCAGGCTCTTTTCCTCTCCTCCATTATCTATGAATTCCAGTCACCTAAGGTTATAGTGGACTAGAAGTAAGCTCTACATTGCTGGATGATCCCCTTCCCTGGATCTAATCCCATGGGATCTGAGTTACCAATTATGCTCACTAAGAACTTTCTAGAGATTCAAATGACATTAAAGGGAAAACAAAGTGGCTTCTACTCTGTTCTGAAAATAGAAACCTTCTTTTCTTCATTCAAGTAAACCTTGCTACTTTTCAATGACTTGGAAGTAGCTGTATACTCTTTCTTGGTGTTCATATTTATTTCGGATTGCACTGAAATTGTCTTGGGAGTTTTGTTTTGCTTTTGTCTGGTTTGATTTAGGTGATACTTTGGTAATGAACAAAGTCTATGAGCAAAGGTCCTTCCCAGGAAACCCTGTACACTGTAATTGGGCTTGACTTGACCCTGGAAGTTCAACAACCTTGGAGGTATAATCATTCACTAATATCTTGCTCAGGCAGAAAAATGTCTTGCTCTGGAATAACCTTCTCCATTGATTTGTCAAGAGGAGATTCCAGTGCTGGAGCGCTTTCCATCTAGGTAGGAGAAATAGAAAACAGTAAGCACACTTTTTCCATTAAGTTCCTTCCCCAAGATTTCTTTTTATTTTTATTTTTATTTTTCTTTTTAGTTACATTTTGTTAACTCTGTGTCCCAGTTGTATCCCGCTCCCTCATTCCCTCCCCAACCCCACACTCCCTCCCTGGTCTCCTCCCTGCCCCTTTCCAAGTCCACTGATGGGGAGGACCTCCTCCCCTTTCATTTGACCCTGTTTTATCAGGTATCTTCAGGGCTGGCTGCAAAGTCCTCCTCTGTGGCCTAACAGGACTGCTCCTCCCCTGGGGTGGGTGGGGAAGTCAAAGAGCCTACCCTTGAGATCTTGTTAGAAATAGTCCTTGTTCCCCTTACCTTGGAAAACTACTTGGTTACTGAGCTACCACGGGCCACATCCTAGCAGAAGTTCTATGTTATATCTATAGATGGTCCTTGGTTGAGTGTCAGTCTCAGAAAAGACCCTGTGCCCAGATATATTTGGTCCTTGTAGAGCTCCTATCCTTTCCATATCATACTAAGTCCCCTTCTTTCATATGATTCCCTGCACTCTTCGGAGGGTTTGGATCATCTCCTTAGATGTCGAAAAAGCATTTGACAAAGTCTAACACCCATTCATGTATAAAGTCTTGGAGAGATCAGGGATACAAGGCACATGCCTAAAGATAGTAAAAGCAATATACAGCAAGCCTATAGCCAACATCAAACTCAATGGAGAGAAACTTAAATCAATCCCACTGAAATCAGGGACAAGACAAGGCTGCCCACTCTTTCCATATCTCTTCAACATAGTACTTGAAGTCCTAGCCAGAGCAATAAGACAACTAAAGGAGATCAAGGGGATACAAATCAGAAAGGAAGAGGTCAAAGTGTCACTATTTGCAGATGATATGATAGTATACATGAGCGACCCCCAAAATTCAACCAGAGAACTCCTTCAACTGATAAACACCTTTAGCAAAGTGGAAGGATGCAAAATCAACTCAAAAAAAATCGGGAGCCCTCCTATATACCAAAGACAAAAGGGCTGAGAAAGAAATTAGGGAAACAACACCCCTCACAATAGCCACTAATAACATAAAGTACCTTGGTGTGACTCTAACCAAGAAAGTGAAAGACCTGTTTGAGAAAAACTTCAAGTCTCTGAAGAAAGAAATCGAAGAAGATATCAGAAGATGGAAAGATCTCCTGTGCTCATGGATTGGTAGGATTAACATTGTGAAAATGGCCATACTGTCAAAAGCAATCTACAGATTCAATGCAATTCCCATCAAAATACCAACTCAATTCTTTACAGACCTTGAAAAAAAGATTCTCAGCTTCATATGGAGAAACAAAAAATCCAGAATCTCTAAAACAATCCTGTACAACAACAGATCATCTGGAGGTATCTCCATCCCCGATCTCAAGCTGTACTACAGGGCAACAGTAATAAAAACTGCATGGTATTGGCATAGAAACAGAAAGGAGGATCAATGGAACTGAATAGAAGACCCAGAAATAAACCCACACACCTATGAATACTCGATATTTGACTAAGAAGCCAAGATTTCAAATGACAGATTCTACTCACCACACACCCTTTATCTTATGAACAAGTAGTAAATTGCTAAACTTTCCTGGATCCATAAATGAATAAACATTATCATATTTGTCAGGTTTGCATGAATACAGGATTTACTTTTCACAAATATTGGACAAAGGAAGAAGACAAATATAGAGGCAGTTTTTAATTTACTAATAAATAATCTGACTGTGTGGAACATGAAATGCTTTCCTCCATAGAAACTGTCACACACACACACACACACACACACACACACACTGCTCAGGTTTCTAGCCTTTCTGAAAAGGTTGATTTAACCCACATGAAGCTGTAATCTAATTATCCTTGTAAAAGCAGAAGGATATGAAGACTTTCTTCCATTTTTAAGTCTGAAGCATCCTCAGGGAAACAGTTTTTAAAAGGTAGAGTATAACCTGATTTCCCCACCTTTATAATCATTTCACCCATTTCCCTGAGATCCATTGTTCTCCTGTTCTCCCAAACCTGCCTCTATGACTCCATTCTTCAAAACTGCCAACTTCCTCAATTCTCCTTGTCCCAATCAAAATGAAACTGTCATGTCCTCCTAAACAAAGTTTAGTTCACCTTCATTATGATAGATATTGTCAACTAATTGCTTTTTTCTCTGCAAAGGGGCACATTCAGGAATAAAAGAAGTGTCTCTTCAGCCTTATGTTCACCACAGTTGGTGAAATATAGGAAGTGAAGTGAAAAAGTTGATTTGGGATGTCATGAATATTTAGGGATATAAGACAAATCTACTAGATCAACAATATATCCCTGCCTATCAAACAGCTTCTGGAATCTGTCTACTGAAGCTGTGCTCTCATTCATTACATCTTTTCTTCTTCAGTGTCTGATCACACAAAGCTTGATAAATGTTGGTTTTCCCTCAACAGTGCCAGTGATGTTGGCAGCAAGTCAAAACATTCATAGGTATTATGAGACTTTTGTACATTGGGTATATTTCAATAAGAATTAGCCTACAAAATCACAAAATTTGCAAACATTCTAGAATAACTGATTTCATCAGGTGGTGTTAATATAGGGCATTTAATGAGAAATAAATGAGGTACCTGGGATGTCTTGGGTTTAGGTTAAGCCTTCTGATATCTGTCAAGGGTACTGCTCTTTCTGGAGACATTTGAGTGTGTGTGTGTGTGTGTGTGTGTGTGTGTGTGTGTGTGTGTGTGATTTTCACAGGCAACCAAGATCAGAATGCTCAATTAACATTAAACTTAAAGCACAAATCCAAATGATGCCAGCATCAGAGATAGAATCCCCTCCTGGGCTAATGGTGTTAATGTTTCATATAGCCACAGTCCTGGCTATCTGCCAAAGGTCCAGATGAGTAAGTTTCTTATATAGCTTAAACTACAGCCATTTAAGGCCAGAACAGCACCACCAAGCACACAGCCAGTGGTGGTGAGTCAGCTGCTTTATGCCCTGAGGCAAAGTTCAACCATTTTTAGGAATAGGTAGGTTCTTCTACAATGCCTTCCAGCAAAGGAGGATCTTTCAAGAGTTTCTGAACTTTTTCCTTCAGTGAGAGGGGGGAAAGGGGAAGCAGACAGAGAAAGAGTAAGGGAGAGACTGAATCTTAAACCTGATGTATCCTTGTTTTCCAACCCATAGGAAAGAATGTTTGAGGAGTTGGATGACTGTTCTCCCAGCTGCTTATCTGCTTATGTTGGTCAGCAGGAAAGAACAAAGCCAGACCCCAGGTGGCAGTGAATCAGGAGGTGGTACTAAAAAGCCAAGAGCAGCTGCTTGTGTAACAGAATATTTTGGCTAGTACATAGTATTTGTGATTGTTGCAAAAATGAAGATATACTGTGGTTTTCTTAAGACAGAAATACACAGAGTTGACAGAGTCCAGACACAAGTATGAGCATAGGCGTTATGTGGGTGTCTTTTGTAGATTTTACTATAATTGTGATTATTTTGAAATATGCTAGAAAGCAAGAGACTAAGAGTGTACAGAGATAGTCTCATGTTTTCCTTAGAATCTTTTGATAGCTAAGACTTTTGTGACTTCCTAAAGACATGGGGAAAGGGCAATGGGCTTTAGAGAAAAAGTCTCTTTCCACAGGAGAGAGAAAATAAGAAATCAATACATAGGAAAAAAAAAAGAGTGAGAGTAATGGCTCAGTTAGTAAAGTACTTGCCATTCAAGCAGGATCTGAGATCAGAACTCCATTATTTATGTAAGAAGCTGAGTGCAGTAGCATGTACTTATAATCACAATGATGGAAAAAAACAGACAGGAAATGTCCTGGTGCTTATTGGTTGGCCAATCTAGCTGAATTGGCAAACTCGAGTTCAGTGAGATACCTTGACACAAAACAGAGATTGAAGAGCAACTGAAGAAGACAGCCACATCAACCATCAACCACGGGCCTCCACATAGATCTGTCCCTGTGTATCTGTATACGTGCACATAAATACATATACAAAAACAGTAAAAGAAAAGATACTGCAAGGAATAATAAGAAAGCAGTGAATCCCTCAGATATAATTATATGGTCATAATTATTTTTCTGTCATCTTATCCTAGCAAGGAAAAGGGAATGTGATGTATCCTAAATCCAAGACAATGAACTTACTGTGCTTAGAAATTCCAACCATGGAAAAGATCGAGCAGTGGCTACAGAGGAGATGATACAAGTATCCCATTCAATATAGCCTTGTCAATGTAGCCCATGAAGCAGGGGATATTGCTGTACTGCCTAGATAGATGTAACTCTCTAGAGACCTGCACTGACTAACCATGTGGCCCAGGTGATCAACAATGAAAGACAGATACACCTGCCTTATAACTAGATAAAAAGGCCATAGTTGTTAGCATTCAAGCATGTTATCAATGTTGAAGACAAAGGCCACAGCAGCCAATAGCCTTCAAGTATAACCCACACTGCAACAGTCCTCTCCACAATAAGGTTTTTTGCCCAACTCAGTGGAGCTTGGAAGTTAACTAGCTAGCTACACTACCTTCTGCCAAGAGTAAAGTCTGAGACTGGCACATATATCAAAGGGGGCCCCAGATTGGGAAATCTGGCAAGCTCTTGTGCCCTGTTTTCCCACTGGCCATTACCTTATGGCTTAATTTGCACCAGCTGCCTTCCTTTCTGTTTTTCTTCTTTGGAATGCTGCAATCTCTGCTGGTTGCAAGCCATGGCCGACTTGCCTGCAGGAGAACCAAAATAGGTATAATGAGAGTATGTCAGAGTGGGGCATAAAAAAACTAATCAAGTGACAAAGGATGAATTCTACTTACCCATCTTTGCCCACTGGTGGGGGTACAGGAAGAGGTTTGGTGAAACCTTTCTTTCCAATAAGCCAGAAAGTCTCCTCTGTGCCTTTGCCCTTATTGAAAATATAGACAATATTAACCATGTAATAGCCAATTTTTCTAAAAACATCCTATGGTCAGTAGGGTACAAGAATTTGTTACAGCTCAGAAATAGTCTCTTTTCCACTGTCAACATTCCTTGTACCTACTTTTCTGTATGGCTTCCTTACCACATGCACCCGAATCAAGCCAAATTCCAGATTCAAGGTAAACATCATATCGAGCTGTCATTCAGAAATTCTGTCTACTCAAGAGTAGGCAGCTTCATCTTGTGGATTTTTTTTACTTCAAAGCAAGCAAACATCTGGATGGTCAGCTGAAGGTGTTATTATTTTGGCCCTGGTCTTTTGGCATTAAGCAAGACACTGTCTTTTCCACCTAGAGTACATGCATACAGAGTCTATTTCTCCCTATGCTCCACAATCCAACAACTAGTATAAGACCCCAGAAGAGAATGTGATTTTCAACCTTGTTTTTAAGTCTGGGGAATCTTGGTAGCTGTGAGAAGTATGTATTTCTGCAGATTAATTTATTTTCATCAAAGTAGAGTAAGACCCCCCAAAGATGCCGCCATTTATAGGCAAGTTGGTAGGCTGTCAAGAAGATAAATCTTACAATAGAATGATAATTTATCTATGCTAATCACCACAAGACTATCTCTTTGATGACCCTGTATCCCCTCCCTCTATTCTTCTCCCCACTTTTCTAGTAAACCCTTCTCCTAGTGTGCTTTTCTCTGTTCCTTTCAATTCTTCCTTTTATTTTTTATTTTGTTTTGTTTTGGCCTGACTTAAATTCATTTATAAAAAAATGTTTAGACAGAAAGTCACATATATTCCTTACTTAATAATGACAATTTCCATATAAAATTAGCATATATAACTAAAGACTATGCAAGCAGGTTGAAAATATATGGTTCAAATAATGTCTTCATGAGACAAGTAAAAAGAGAATACTACAGAGCCCAAGTTGCATTAATGGACAACCAACTAACTCTAACTTTCACATAGTAGCATTGTTTGATGGTCCTCTGTTTTATTGTGTGTGTTTTCATTCATTCATTCATTCATTCATTCATTATTACAATTTATTCACTTTATATCCCAGCTATAGCTCTCTCCCTCATATGCTCCCAGTCCCATCCCCTCCCTTTTCTCCCCCTATGCCCCTCCTCTAGTCCACTGATAGGGGAGGGCTTCCTCCCATCCTATCTGACCCTAGCCTATCAGGTCTCATCAGGATTGGCTGCATTGTCTTCCTCTGTGTGGAGGTGATAAAAGAGCTGGCCACTGCATTGATGGTAGAGACAGCCCCTGATCTTACTACTAGGAGACCCACTTGAAGACTGAGTCTATGGGCTATATCTGAGCAGGGATATTTTAGGTCCTCTCCATGCATGATCCTTGAATGGGATATAGGTCTCTGCAGGGCCGCCTGGGCCCATATTTTTTGGCTCTGTTGGTCTCTTTGTGGAGTTCCTATCCCCTCCAGGTGTTTCTATCCCCTTCTTTCATAAGATCCCCTGCACTGCTGCCTGAAGATTGGCTATGAGTCTCAGCATCTGCTTCAATAACCCAATCATTAGAGACTTTCAGAGGTCCCCTATAGAGGGTTCCTGTCCTGTTCCCTGTCTTCTCCTGCTTCCAGTTTCTACCCCATTTGCCCTTCTGAATGAGGACTTAGCATCTTCCCTAGGGTCCTCCTTTTTGTTTAGTTTCTAAGATCAACAATGAACCTCATCAAACTGAAAAGCGTCTGTAAAGCAAAGGACACTGACATCAGAACAAACCAACAGCCTACAGACTGGGAAAGAATCTTCACCAACACCATGTCTGACAGAGGACTAATATCCAGAATATATAAAGAACTCAAGAACACCAACAAACCAAGTAATCTAATTAAAAACTGGGGTACAGAGATAAACAGAGAATTCTCTCAGCAATTAAAAACAAGGAAATCATGAAATTTTCAGGTAAGTGGTGGGAACTAGAAAAGATCATCCTGAGTGAGATATCCCAGAATCAGGGTATATACTCACTCATAAGTGGATATTAGACATATAAAATAGGATAAATATTCTAAAATCTGTACACCTAAAGAAGGTAATCCAAAAGGAGCAATCTGGGTAAGATGCTCAATTCAGAAAGGCAAAGAAGATGAACATCAGAAGAGGGAGAAAACAGGGAACAGGACATGAGCCTACCACAGAGGTCCTCTGAAAGACTATATCCTGCAGGGTAACAAAGCAGATGCTGAGGCTCATAGCCAAACTTTGGGCAGAGTGCAGGGAATCTTATGAAAGAAGGGGAAGATAGAAAGACCTGGAGAGGAAAAGAGCTCCACAAAGAGAGCAAAAGAACCAAAAAATCTGGACAGAAGGGTGTTTTCTGAGACTTATGCTCCAACCAAGGACCATTCATGGAGATAACCTAGTACTCCTGCACAAATGAGCCCATGGCAATACAGTGTCCAAGTGGGTTCCCTAGTAATGGGAACAGGGACTGTCTCTAATATGAAATGATTGGCCTGCACTTTGATCACCTCCATCTGAGGGGTGAGCAGACTTACCAGGCCACAGAGGAAGACAATGCAGCCACTTTTGATGAAACCTGATAAAGTAGGGAAATGCAAATCAAAACGACCCTTAGATTTCACCATACACACATCAGAATGGCTAAGATCAAAAAGTCAAATGACATACATGCTGGAGAGTTTGTGGAGAAAGGGGAACCCTCCTCCAGTGCTGGTGAGAATGTAAACTTGTACAACCACTCTGGAAAGCAATTTGGCACTTCCTCAGACAACTAGGAATAGCATTTCCTCAAGATCCAGCTATACCACTCCTAAGCATATATCCAAAAGAGGCTCCAGTACACAATAAGGACATTTGCTCAACCATGTTTGTAGAAGCCTTATTTGGAATAGCCAGAAGCTGGAAACAGCCCAGATGCCCCGCAGTGGAGGAATGGATACAGAAATTGTGGTATACCTACACAATAGAATATTACTCAGCAATAAAAAAACAAGGAAATCATGAAGTTTGCAGGTAAATGGTGGGATCTGGAAAAGACCATCCTGAGTGAGCTGTCCCAGAAGCAGAAAGACACACACGGTATATACTCACTCATATAGACATATAATATAGGATAAACCTGCTAAAATCTTTACACCTAAAGAAACTAATCAAAAGGGAGGACTCTTGCTAAAATGCTTAATTACTATCTAGAAAGGCAAAGAGGATGGGCATCAGAAGAAGGAGAAAAGAGGGAACAAGTCAGAAGCCTGACACAGAGGACCTCTGAAAGGCTCTGCCCTGCAGACTGTCAATGCAGATGCTGAGACTTATGGACAACCTTTGGGCAGAGTGCAGGGAATCTTAGGAAAGAAGTGGGAAACAGTAAGATCTGCAGAGGACAGGAACTCCACAAGGAGAGCAAGAGAACCACAAATTCTGAGCACAGGGGTCTTTCTTGAGACTGATACTCCAACCAAGGACTATGCATGGAGATAATCTAAGACCCTTGCACACATGTAGCCCATGGCAGTTCAGACACTTCCTCAGACAACTGGGTTACATTGTAGTGGGAACAGGGACTGTCTCTGACATGAACTGATTGGCCTGCTCTTTAATTACCTCCCCCTGAGGGGGGAAGCAGCATTACCAGGCCACAGAAAAAGACAATGAAGCCACTCCTGATGAGACCTAATTGACTAGGATCAGAAGGAAGGAAAAGAAGTTCTCCCCTATCAGTGGACTTGGGGAGGGGCATGCAGGCAGAGGGTGGAGGAAGGGAGAGATTGGGACTGGAGGAGGGAGCAAACCACAGGGGGGATACAAAGTGAATAAAGTATAATTAATAAAGGAGTAAAAAAAAAATAAGCCATTGTCAAAAAAAAAAAAAAAGACCCAAACCCTTAGTCATATTTAACTGTTTCTCTTTAGAAACAGGCTACTAGGACAGCATGTTATTTTTCCAGAAAAACTCTGTTTATGTCAGCATTATGAAGAGATTTGGGTGGGTCCTGGGTCACTCAGGAATGTCCAAACTAAACTGGACATGTTTTTGAAAGAATATGAAAGTGTTACAGGCTCAGGCAAGTTTCCAAATCAAAGAAGATGCAAAGGAGCTCCAGGGGTTCCCTGAGGTTTTGGAGCTCATTGAAGAAAATTTTTGGAATTCTGGTTCCCCATTTAAACACCCTTTTCCACTATTCTGAAGGCCAGGATAGAGGCAAAACAAGAAGGGTAAAAACCAAAGCCAGAAGCAAACACCTCCTACCATCACCAAATAATAGCACCTTGCGTTGGCATGACATTTTTAATATATGTGACATCTCCTGTCTATTTCTTTTTTACAGAAGTACTCGGAGGTATTTTTATTATCATTCTCATTCTACAAATTGGGACACTGAGTTTCATGACATTACATGGCTTGTAATTAAGCAAGAATAACAGACTTGAACCCAAGCCTATCAGAATGAAAACAGTCAATGCCTTTTTCTTCACACTACAACATTTCTTTAATATATTGCAGTCACGGGGCACACACATCTAGAGGCTGAAAGACAATTCTTAGGATGTTAAAAGTTGGGAGACTAATAGGTTTCTTGGCAACCTTAGATAAGAACATGCCTCTGTGTAGGTAAACAGAAACATAGAGAGGATGAAGTTACTTATATGATGTCACGCAATAATTAGAGAACAGATTTGTTGGTCTTCAAACAAATTAACAAAATTAGATATTCTTTCTTCCCCCCCCCGTGTGTGTGTGTGTGTATGTGTGTGTGTGTGTGTGTGTTTGTTTGTTTGTTTGTTATGGGTTAAGAGGAGTAAAAGAGATTGGAGAAGAAGAAAAATCACAAAATAATACTACTGTTATGGACCAGAGAGTCAAATACTACTTAATCCCACAAATTGGAACTAGAGTCTAAAACTGTGCACATCTAACAATGAAAACATACATTTGCTGAGAACAATAATTTAGGGAAGTCTTTCAGAATTCAAGTTTATATTTTAAAACAATCTCTGGGAAATGAAACTGATGTTACAATAGGTACAAAATTTCAGCAACAAGTTTCAAGCTAGTCAAGAAAACGGTGACTTAAGTAAACTCAGCTGAGGGAATGGTTAATAAAAATGTTCTAAGGATTCAATAAAGCCATCTCAGGAAGGAAATACTGAAAAAGCAGAACTGGCTGGTTAGGCACTGGGAAACATGTTGCCAGTATAATGCAGTAGGGGGATAAGTGGACCTTGGGACAGCTCTCCAGAGTCTCATCTCTAAAGGATTCCTTTCCCAAACTACCTCAGCTTCCTCATATTTGTCTGGTTATTTTCAGAGCCACCCAATCACTATGTGTACCCCATGTAATTAGTATATTCTATTCTCTTGTGTCAGCTAAGTCGTTGCCTGGATTGCAATAAAAAAAAAAAAAAGATAGAAAAAAATTCATCAATTTTGTGAAGGAAATGGGTAAGGGAACAACACTGCTAGTGGATCCAAAGGAGAAGCTCAAGAAAAGAAGCTTTACTAGAAGGATTTCAAGCAAGCTGGAAGGAAAACATGTTTGTAGTTATCAACTTCAAAATTGCAGCAGGCTGGTCATCTTACAAAGTCTTTCAGTCCCAAATGTTGGGGCAACTTTTGTTTGCAACAACAGAGTGGATGAAGAGTGGAAATGTTGAATTAACACATTCTGGAGAGGACAACAAGATGGCAGCACCAGGAGAGCACTGCATCTGAGGAACAGGACAACATTTCCCTTACAGCGCCCAAGAGGCTCAACTCTGGGCCTTAAAACAACAGTGATTGTGTTTCCCAGGTGAGAGGAAACCCCCATGGCATGGGAATCAGTCAGGTCCACTCTCAGGTCCCCCAGCCAGAACCCGGAAGAGATCCCGGGTCGTGCAGGCACTAGGTCCCCAGACCAGAACGACATGCCTGTGTGTCCTCATCACCTTCCCAGGCTGATGGGTGGGCACAAAAAATACCAAGCAACTTAATGGCTAACTTAAAAACCCTAGGAAAAGAAGCAGCAGACACACCAAAGAGGAGTAGACAGCTGAAAATAATCAAACTCAGGGCTGAAATCAATCAATTAGAAACAAATAAAGCTATTCAAAGAATCAATGAATCCAAGAGCTGGTTCTTTCAGAAAATCAACAAAATAGACAAACCCTTAGCCAAGCTAACTAAAAGGCAGAGAGACACCATCCAAATCAACAAAATCAGAAATGAAAAGGGGGACATAACCACAGATACTGAGGAAATCCAAACAATAACTAGGACTTACTTCAAAAGTCCATATGCCACAAAATTTGAAAATCTAAATGAAATGGACAGTTTTCTTTGATTCAACTTACCAAAGCAGAATCAGGACCAGGTAAATCAATAAAAAATATAGGACCAGATGTATAGTCCTATATCCCCCAAGGAAATAGAAGCAGTCACTGAAAGTCTCCATCCAAAAAAAGCCCAGGACCAGATGGTTTCAACGCAGAATTCTACCAGACCTTCAAAGAAGAGCTAACTCCAGTTCTCTTCAAACTATTCCACAAAATAGAAACAGAAGGAACATTACCAAACTCATTCTATGAAACCACAGTCACCTTGGTACCTAAACATCACAAAGACCGAACAAATAAAGAGAATTTTAGGCCAATCTCCCTTATGAACATTGATGCAAAAATATTCAACAAAATACTTGCAAACCGAGTATAAGAACACATCAAAGATATCATCCACCATGACCAAGTAGGCTTCATACCAGGTATGTAGGGGTTGTTCTATATATGGAAATCCATCAATGTGATCCACCATATTAACAAACTGAAAGAAAAAAAAACACATGATAATCTCCCTAGATGCTGAAAAAGCATTTGACAAAATCCAACATCCATTCATGTTTAAAGTATTGGAGAGATCAGGGATACAAGGCACATATCTAAACATAGTAAAGACAATATACAGCAAACCTATAGCCAACATCAAACTGAACGGAGAGAAATTTAAAGCAATCTCACTGAAATCAGGGACAAGACAAGGCTGCCCACTCTCTCCATATCTCTTCAACATAGTTCTGGAAGTCCTTGTTAGAGCAATAAGACAGTTGAAGGAGATCAAGGGGATACAGATTGGAAAGGAAGGAGTCAAATTATCACTATTTGCAGATGATATGATAGTATATGTGAGTGACCCCAAAAACTCTACCAGGGAACTCCTACAGCTGATAAACACCTTCAGCAAACTGGCCGGATACAAAATTAACTCAAAAAAAAAAAAATCAGTAGCCCTCCTGTATACAGAAGTCAAAAGGGCTAAGAAAGAATTTAGGGAAACAACACCCTTCACAATAGCCACAAATGATATAAAGTACCTTGGTGTAACCCTAACCAAGCAAGGCAAAGACTTGCATGAAAAAAATTTCAAGTCTCTGAAGAAAGAATTAGAAGAAGATATCAGAAGATGAAATGATTTCCCATCCTCATGGCTTGGCAGGAAAACATAGTAAAAATGGCCATTTAACCAAAAGCAATCTACACATTCAATGCAATTCCAATCAAATTACCAACACAATTCTTTACAAAACTGGAAAGAAAAATTCTCAACTTCATTTGGAATAACAAGAAACACAGAATTGCTAAAACAATCCTCTACAATAAAAGATTGTCTGTAGGTATCTCCTTCCCTGATCTTAAGCTGTACTACAGAGCAACAGTTATAAAAACTGCATGGTACTGACATAGACACAGAATGGTGGATCAATGGAACCGAACATGGGACACAGAAATAGACCCACACACTTATTGACACCTGATCTTTGACAAAGATGCCAAAACCATAAAATGCAAAAAAGATAGCATCTTCAACAAATGGTGCTGGTCTAACTGGATGTCTTCATGTAGAAAAATGCAAATAGATCCATACTTATCACCCTGCACAAAACTGAAGTCCAAGTGGATCAAAGACCTCAACATAAAACCAGACACATTAAATCAGTTAGAAACAAAAGTGGGGAATACCCTAGAACTCATTGGTACAGGAGAGAACTTCCTGAATAGAACACCAACAGCACAGGCTCTAAGAGCAGCAATCAATAAATGGGATCTCATGAAACTGAAAAGCTTCTGTAAAGCAAAGAACACCATCATCAAAACAAAGCGACTGCCTACAGATTGGGAAAGAATCTTCACCAACCCTTTATCTGACAGAGGGCTAATATCCAGTATATATAAAGAACTAAAGAAGCTGAAAAGCAGCAAACCAAGTAATCCACTTAAAAAATGGGGAACAGAGCTAAACAGAGAATTCTCTGTGGAGGAATATAGAATGGCAGAGAAACACTTAAAGAAATGCTCGACCTCATTAGCCATTAGTGAAATGCAAATCAAAATGACCCTTAGATTTCACCTTACACCCATCAGAATGGCCAAGATGAAAAACTCAAGTGACAACACATGCTGGAGAGGTTGTGGAGAATGGGTAACCCTCCTCCACTGCTGGTGGGAATGCAAACTTGTACAACCACTCTGGAAATCAATCTGGTGCTTTCTCAGACAACTAGGAATAGTGCTTCCTCAAGATCCAGCCATACCACTCCTAGGCATATATCCAAAACGGGCTCAAGTACACAATAAGGACATTTGCTCAACCATGTTTGTAGCAGCTTTATTTGTAATAGCCAGAAGCTGGAAACAGCCCAGATGTCCCTCAACTGAAGAATGGATGCAGAAATTGTGGCGCATCTACACAATGGAGTATTACTCTGCAATGAAAAATAAGGAAATCATGCAATTTGCAGGTAAATGGTGGGAGCTGGAAAGGATCATCCTGAGTGAACTATCCCAGAAGCAGAAACACAGGGTATATACTCATTTATATAGACATATAATGTAGGATAAACCTACTAAAATCTGTACACCTAACGAAACTAATCAAGAGGGAGGACTCTGACTAAAATGCTCAATCCCCATCCCGAAAGGCAAAGAGGATCGACATCAGAAGAAGAAGAAAACAGGAAACAACCTAGGAACCTGCCACAGAGGGCCTCTGAAAGGCTCTACCCTGCAGACTATCAAAGCAGATGCTGAGACATATGGGCAACTGTTAGGCAACTTGCAGGGAATCTTATGTAAGAAGGAGGAAATAGTAAGATCCGGAAAGGACAGGAACCCTACAAGGAAAGCAACAGAATGAGAAAATTTGACCACAGGGGTCTTCCCAGAGACTCATACTCCAACCAAGTACCAGGTATGGAGATAACCTAGAACCCCTGCACAGATGTAGTCCATGTCAGTTTAGTGTCCAAGTGGGTTACATAGTAATGGGAAGAGGGACTGCCTCTGACATAATCTGATTGGCCTGTTCTTTGATCACCTACCCCTGAGGGGAGAGCAGCCTTACCAGGCCACAGAAGATGACAATGCAGCCATTTCTGATGTGATCTGATAGACTAAGATCAGAAAGAAGGAAAGGAAGACCTCCCCTATCAGTGGACTTGGGGAGGGGCAAGCATGAAGGAGGGGGGGCAAGGATGGGACTGGGAGGGGAGGAGGAAGGGGTTTATGGGGGGGATACAAAGTGAATGAACTGTAATTAATAAAAATAAATAAATTTTAAAAAAGTAAAAAGAAGATATTCTGAAATGGACTGGCTATTTGATACAGTCAGATTGGGCATACATTACCTGTCTCTAATACACTAGAAACCTCCTTTGCCTAACTCCTGCAATACAATGTGCAATTTCTTACTCTTATGGAAAGGGAGGTAGAATGAACAGAAACAAACAAAAATGGCTTTCCTATGTGCCCCCTTCTCTTTGAATCTACTCTTCTTCTGCAACCCTAAAAACTTAGGCCCAGTGTGGAAATTAAAAAAACAGTTTTTCCTTGTGCTTCCTGTAATATCTTCCAAAATTCGCTGGGGTAAGGGAAACTTGAGGTTACAAAGGGGTCCTATGAGGTTAAACTTCTAAAGATGCAACTACTCCTATCCAGAATCTGTAGGGCAATACAAAACCATGGGACTAGGGCCAGCTTTTTTTTTTCTTTTTCTGTTTCAAAAGTGAGAGCTCTTCAGTTCTTGGGCTTTTAGGTGAAATCTCTGTACCCAGAAATACAGAGAAAAGTGCTTCAGGAAACCATGCTGCCTTTGTCCCTTAGTGCTGGGAAATGACAGACTGTACAGGAGAATCACAAAAGCCTTGAACAATCTGATTTGCTGCCCAAGTAATAACCTGACCCCATCATGTCGCTGAGTATGAGTTCTCTGCAGAGGTGATGAAAAGCCTCTGTCCCCTTGTAAGTGAGTCATCCCACCTACAAGAAGATATTAAAGTTCTACTGAAAGAGCCAAACTTACATGAAGTAGAAAAAGGAGTGAACAACTAGAGGTAAGCCTTCCTAGCTTTAACTTCTAACATCTAATTACATGTAAATCACTACCATTCAGGGAAAGCATGCCAATGACAGAAGTAAATTATACCACCGCTACTGTCCATCTTTGCTTTCTCCCATGAATAATCACTTTAAAATCATCTTCATTTACTGTAGTATTTTTAGAAGCAAATAAGGCTTTTTAAGATTTTCGCTGATTCTGCTAGCAAATGACAATGTTCCCCTGTGAAAGGCTTTGCCTTTCTGGGTCTTGATTCTTTTTCTGAGAATGAGCGGGTTAGAGTAACAGATTCCTGGAATCTCTTACACCTAGGTTCACAAGGCTAGAAGGAGATGAAGAAAATTCAATAGAAATTCCAAAAGGGAGGTTGGATTATCCTCATGCCAAATTACAGGTCAAATAACAGCCTCAGTAGAGAGGAAAGATCATATTTAATGTTTGTGTTTCATAAAAGCAAACTCTGGCCCCACCCCGATCCTTCCAGTACCCCTGGCCTTGGAGAAAGACCTGTATATGTAATAAGCCCATGATGTAACTAAAAAGCCAGAAAGGGTGGCCACTGAGTGGGCTAAGAGGAAAATGTAAATTCACTAATACTGTGACTATGTTCAGCAGTGCCAAAGAGTAAATAAAATGGAAATTAAACAATCAAAATTATAGCATAACTCATAGGTAAACCAAATTCTGGACAGCTCTTTTAAGTAGAAAAAAAATAGACTTATATTCTGGGGTGGGGGTAAGGAGAAATATTTTCATTTCTCCTTCATACTATTTGGGGTTAATATTTCAAAAAGAAAAACAGTGAAGCACAAAGAAACCTCAGCTGGAACTTGAGACTATGCCCAACTTGTAGCTCCAAGTCTCAGACTCTCAGGTGCACATTTTTGACAGAACATGAACTCTCAAGATGCAAGTGTGTCCGTGGGGTTTGCTTCCCCAATCAAAAGTCCATCATACCTTGAGCTCTGTTCTTCCACGAAGCTCTACTTCATAGCCTTCACTCAGAGTTCTGAGAATTGTTACTGTGCTGAGATTGACATGAATTCGGTATGCTGTAAAAGAAGGGGAAGCATCACTTTAGCTACTTTCTCACTGGTAAAATCAATGAGACATTAACAGTGTAATGAATGTCCCCATTTCAGAGTATAGGAAGCTCTCAGAAAGGTCTGGGGGGAGAGGGAGAAATAGAGAGCTTTAGTCCTTGTTGAATAAAAGGAGTTAGAGGAGTGATGACCTCATCAAGCACAAAGAAGACCTTAGCAGTGGCACCCATCAGACTCCTAGACACTATCTCAGACGAAAGGTCATGCAATAGCAAGGTGTTAATTTAACTCAAAGGTTGAGAGGAAGAAAGCAGCAACCACCACTGTGCTCTCAGCTACAATATAACTTCCTCTAAGGAAAGTTTGGCTTTAGCAGCTTGCTGCATGGCTGTTATTAAGGCTGAATTCTCCAGACCTTTATAATCCTACTTTATGTTAAAATGTGTCTTTTCCAAAATTAGGAAACTTACAGCCATATCTTAGTATTATCATATTTAAAACATCATTGAAAAATAGCCGAACATTTTCTCTGTGAATCAGTATTTTGTGAGCATCAGACAACCCTAACTTTTTTCAGTGGACAGTGAGTGCTTCCAGATGTGCCTGACTATATTCTGTTCCAGTCTTGGATTCCAACAAGTGATAGGAGCTTTACATTAGGGAGCTATATCTTTCCAAATTCATTTAGGACTGAAAAAGTAATATTTTACTGAAAACTAACCACTTGCTCCCTGAGATAAGGTCCTTGAACTTCCTGACAACTATGTCACTGTGTGACCTGACACCTTGCTGAGATTGAGCCCAATGTTCTGACATGTACTCACAGAAGCTGTCTATCTAGAAGGTGGTTACAATCTGAGTAGGAAGGCATGGCTGAAAAGAACAGGAAAGCTTCATCACATATATTCACAACGAATTTCCTTAACAGCTCAGTATCATTATTTGTCTTTTTTATTGATGCACATTCATCCAAAGCCTCTGTTCAGAAAGGGTTATCCTGCTCCTAAAAGCCACATTCCTAACAAGCGTACCTATTCCACTGTGTGCCATTCCACTAGCCTCTGAGCTTCAGGATATCTTGGTAGGGTTGTCCTGACTATGGGGTGGGGCACATAGGTTAAAAGGCTCTTGATTTTAACCACAGTGTAGCTACATAACAGCGAGGATCACTTGTAAGTCCCTAATTACTCCCATTCAAGAATCCCAGTCTATTTAACTGGATATGAGGGAGAAACTGATGAAATTGAATTTTTATTAAGAAGCATGTTACGGGCTGGAGAGATGGCTCAGAGGTTAAGGGCACATGGCTGCTCTTCCAGAGGTCCTGAGTTCAATTTCCAGCAACCACATGGTGGCTCACAGCCATCTATAATAAGATCTGGTGCCTTCTTCTGGCCTGTAGGCACACATGCTGATGAAACACTGTATCTATAATAAATAAAGAAGCATGTTACATGCCTCAGTGTCACAGTCAACATGAAGTCAGAGGCTACCTCGTATCAGACCTTAGCTAGTTTTGGAGCTTACTACTACCACATTCTGTTAGTAGTCATAAGCCTTTAGAAAGGCACACTAATCAGGTTCAGGCACACGGAGATCACATGAACATGCTTCTTTGCATCCCATACAATGTCCTCCTTGCAAAGCCAGGGCTTATTAAGCACTAACTGTGGATGATTCAGTACATTCATTTTCCCTTCATGTCGGACCACTAGACAAGAAGCTGTGTAAATCTCAGAATTCAATTGTTCCTTTCAGCTAGCTATTTCCAAAATGTGGCATTTTCCCTAGTGCAGACCAGAATGTGACTTCAGCCTTCTACAAGCTTACATCAATTGTAAGCATTGTGCCAAATCTGCATTGCAGTTCCATGAGAATTTTCACTCGTGGGTTGCACTTCAAGAGCAAAGCCATATGCAAAGTCATATTCCCAGAGTGGTCCCTAGATGACTTCTTTCATGACAATATCTGCAGGGTTTTAAAGATTTTCCCAGGTGCCAGAAAAGTTATTCTGCAAACATTCTCTAAGTTCCGTGATGCCTCTTAATCATGGATATACAGGCTAGATAGGCTAAGACTAGACTCGTTGTATACACCTGTTTCTGAACATAAATGATGCAGAGTGAGGTCATATGGTGCACCACACACTATGCTACAGGCCACCATATCATCAGGAAGTAATTTCAGTATGGGGCTGCAGTTCAGGATGAGCTTGTGTTGCCTTGCAGTTGCCAGGGCCAAGGCTGCTAATGGTCTAAATGATTTCTTTCTTTCACTTAAAAAAGCGAAAACAACAACAACAACAACAGAAAAAAAAAAACAGCTCCATGAAAACTGAACATAGGGTTTGATGCTGTTCTTAAAATGGTTTTTCTGAAAATGGTGCTGGAAATTTGGTTTGCTGAACCACGGTATATCTCAGCAGAGGCAGTGAGTAACCAAAAAAAAATGGATGGTTGATAAAGCATCTTGCTCATAACAAACAAGTGGCAGAATGATTTGCACAGTTTTATTTGCAAATAAAGGGGGAAGAAGAAGTAGTGTTTTTGCTACTATGAACGTTTTTGATAGGAGCTAAGGATTTTGTGTACAGGGAGGTTGGAATTAATCATTTTGGAATCCCAAGCTCCTTAGATTGAAGGATTATGCTAGCCAAATTCTAGGGGCTTATTTGATAAAGCCAGGAACTCCTGGGGTCCTAACCAGTTTAAAAATTGAACTCAAGCAGCCAACAGCAGCAGCCAGCTGGGAGGCAGCTAGCTCATGAGCCTTCACACACTAGTTGAAAACTGAAAATGTCAGTCTCTTACCTAGTTCTCCTCTCTCCATGCCTCCCTAGCACCTTCTGGGATGGCCAATTCTTTCTTTTGCCCAAAAGACTTTTTGAAATTCTTTTGATAAAACTGGCTTTTTCAGTGTCACTTAGCTACAGCTTTATTTCTAGAACAAGAGAAGTACATGTTCAGCCCAACATCACCCCCTACTGGTTTGCTATTGTATACTGGTTTGATGGGGAAATGCGTGATCTACCTTAGTCGTCTTGAATTAGCTTTCCTTTTTCTTAAAAACATTAAAACACTGAGTATCCATTTTCTTTCTCCTCTCTTGAAGAACCACTTTACCAATTGGAAGAAGATTCCACCCCGGCTATCTACAGATACTCACGTAGCCCTGTTGATTCCATTCGAGAAGCTGTGTTCACAGTGTCTCCAAACAAGCAGTATCTGGGCATGGTGAGGCCCACCACTCCAGCAACAACAGGCCCTGTTGAACAGCAGGGGAGTGGAATTGGAGTCAACAGGTGTATATTCAGTACCAATAGAAGAGCCGTTGTGAGCAAGATGGGAGAGGTTTGGTAGGAAACCAATGCCTCCATCAAACTGCTCTAGAAATCCAAAGGAAGACAGTTGATTGAATAATGAACTCTCATCTATAAACAAGCAATTTTACTGTGCTCTACACATGACTACCTTTCTTATTTGTACCTCTATTCTAGGAACCGTTCTACTCAAAATACTGATACCTACCAACAAGGACAAAAAGACATTAAAATCTAACCAGAAAAGCCTGATCAAAGACTCAGGATCCAAACAGGTTTATTGCAAGGGAGAAAATGTGTTTTTTTGTGTCTTAGAGTTAGAAGAAAGAGTCTCTTAAGTCTATCTCACAACTGTGTCTACAAAGAGACTTATGGTTCAGCTAATCAAAAAAGGTGTAAACAAGTAGAGCTGAATTTCCATCATCTGTGGTAGGGGTGTAAAAGAACAGTGTGTAGAGATAATATAAAATTATTTTCCATTTGTCCTTTCAGGAATTTTTGTTCTTACACTACTATGGCCATGTTACATGTTCAAGGTAACTGCAAGAATTTTAGGAGGATGATATAAAAATGAGCTCAGCCTTTACCTTCCTGAATTTTGTTTTTTCTATGCTTAAAATTTTCAACATATTTTTTGCTTTTTCCTGAAATAAAGTCATTGTTTTGTTTCCAAAGGTTTTTTTTTTCCTGCAACAAATAAGAACAATTTAGACCTGAAGATATATTTCTTTTTATTTTAATTCGCTTCTTTCTCATTCAATAGCATCTAATTGGGTACCATAGCAGGCACTCTGGGGAGTCAAAAATAAATAATATATAGTCTAAATTATATCAGATATTCACATCTGAATGAAGAGAAGAGACTACCAAGCAGGAGACAGGCAAGCAATGGTGCAAGGCATTAAAGCTGGCACCAAGCAAATTTTACAGACAGAAGAACTGGAGTACTATAGAATATGCAGAGTTGGTTATTAGGAAATGACTCAGTGATGAAGTTTCCTGTAGGCAACGTTTGCCCAGACTCTTAGAAGATGAGTAGGACTCAGTAACAGCAGAAAGAGACATGAAGCAAAGGTTTGTGATTTGGATTTCTGTATGCATGGACTTTGGGGAAGGTCTTAGAAAGAAAAACGTTCTTCCAGCTTAGGCATCTGGGAAAAGACTATAGATCAGGTTGGGTTGAATGGGTTGTACATAAAGTCCTTGGCCCACTAGAGAAATTTGAGCAAAGGGTATATGAAGAATATTCTTTGTCTTTTTTCCTCTCAAGTCAGTGTATTGGATGCTCTGAAGGGGTTTCCACTAGGCATCTGGTGTGGTAAAAACAAACACAAGGCCTTAAGAAAGGAAGTGATGGTGGGAAGTAGTCCCCAAAGTGGGGACCTAAAAGACAGATATTATGAAAACCAACAGACTTGATGGCGGTCTGATTGATTATGGTGAATAAGTTGGCATGGCGCTCTAAGTTTGTGTTCATGCATTGGAAAAGACAGTTTGAAATTTTATATATGTTATATTTGAGTAACTAGGATACCAGAGAGATTTTCCTTAGAGAAAGAATGAGCAGCTGCTATAAAAGAATGCAAAAAAAAAAAAAAGAATATGAATAAGATATGGTTCTGCTGCCAAAGAGCTTAAGGTCTAATGGAAATACAAATAAAACAACATGGATTATGATGATTGCTATGGGAATGATGAATAGAGAAAGGCAAGTATGGAAGCGAAATGTTGCTATTACAATCCAGAAAAGCGATTCTGGTGTCCTAGGCTTGAGTAATCATTGTCAAGGTGACACAGGACAGTTTTGTTTCCCCTTTGAGTCAAGTTTATTATGCAAGTATAAAAAGATAAAAAGAAGTCAGACTTAAATGAGTGTTATATCAGCTTCTTCATTGATAAAGACTATTAGGCATTTTCATGTTCTTATTAATTTTAGTAGATATTTATCTAACCATTTTGTTATTTTTCTATTGTAAATATTAGACATACCCTTTCTTTTCTTTATGGAATTATGTATATTTCTTAAATAATTTTCAAATACATTTATTTAAAAGTAAAAAAACAGACACAAGACAGTCTTTTTTTTTTCTTTTTTTTTTTTCTTCTTTTATTTTTTTTTTATCAGTTACATTTTATTAACTCTGTATCCCAGCCATTCCCGATCCCTCATTCCCTCCCAGTCCCTCCCTCCCTCCCTCCCTCCCTCATCTCCACCGTGCCCCTTTCCAAGTCCACTGATGGGGGGGACCTCCTCCCCATTCATCTGATCCTGTTTTATCAGGTATCTTCAGGACTGGCTGCAAAGCCCTCCTCTGTGGCCTAAAAGGACTGCTCCTCCCTTCGGGGGTGGGGAGACCAAAGAGCCAGTCATCGAGTTCCTGTTAGAAATAGTCCCTGTTCCCCTCACTTTGGGAAACCAATTGGTTACTGAGCTACCACAGGCTACATCTGAGTGGAGGTTCTAGGTTATATCCATACATGGTCCTTGGTTGAATGTCAGTCTCAGAAAAGACCCTGTGCCCAGATATATTTGGTCCTTGTGGAGCTCCTATCCTTTCCCCATCAGACTAACTCCCCTTCTTTCTTATGATTCCCTGTACTCTGCCAAAGGTTTGGTCATGAGTCTTTGCTTTGAAAACACTGCTAGTTAGAGTCTTTCAGATGCGCTCAGTAGACTCCTGTCATACGTTCAATGCACATCCCGTCTGTCTTTCTAAATGAGGATTGATCATCTTACTCCATGTCCGCTCAATTGATTATCTTTTTTAGGTGTATAGATTTCATTATGTTTATCATATCTTATAGGTCTATATAAGTGAGTATATCCCATGTTTGTCTTTCTCCTTCTGGGATATTTCACTCAGAATGATCTTTTCTAGATCCCACCATTTGCCTGCAAATTTCATGATTTCCTCCTTTTTGATTGCTGAGTAGTATTCCATTGTATAAAAATACCACAATTTCTGTACCCATTCCACCGTTGATGGACATCTGGGTTGTTTCCAGGTTCTGGCTATTACAAATAGAGCTGCTATAAACATGGTTGAGCAAGTGTCCTTTTTGTGTACTTGAACAAACTTTGGGTATATACCTAGCAGTGGTATAGTTGGGTCTGGAGGAAGCACTATTCCTATTTGTCTTAGAAAGCGCCAGATAGCTTTCCAGAGTGGTTGTACCAGTTTACATTCCCACCAGCAGTGGAGCAGGGTTCCCCTTTCTCCACAACCTCTCCAGCATGTGTTATCGCTTGAGTTTTTCATCTTGGCCATTCTGATGGGTGTAAGGTGATATCTCAGGGTCGTTTTGATTTGCATTTCCCTGATGGCTAATGAGGATGAGCATTTCTTTAAGTGTTTTTCTGCCATTCGATATTCCTCTGTCGAGAATTCTCTGTTTAGCTCTGTTCCCCATTTTTTAATTGGATTACTTGGATTGCTGCTTTTCAGCTTCTTTAGTTCTTTGTATATACTGGATATTAGTCCTCTGTTAGATAAAGGGTTAGTGAAGATTCTTTCCCAATCTGTAGGCAGTCGTTTTGTTTTGATGACGGTATCCTTTGCTTTACAGAAACTTTTCAGTTTCATGAGGTCCCATTTATTGATTGTTGATCTTAGAGCTTGTGCTGTTGGTGTTCTGTTTAGGAAGTTGTCTCCTGTGCCAATGAGTTCTAGGCTGTTCCCCACTTTTTTTTCCAATTGATTTAGGGTATCTGGTTTTATGTTGAGGTCCTTGATCCACTTTGACTTTAGTTTTGTGCAGGGTGATAAATATGGATCTATTTTCATTTTTCTGCATGTAGACATCCAGTTGGTCCAGCACCATTTGTTGAAGATGCTGTCATTTTTTTCCATTGAATGGAATTGGCTTCTTTGTCGAATATCGAGTATTCATAGGTGTGTGGATTTATTTCTGGGTCTTCTATGCGGTTCCATTGATCCTCCTTTCTGTTTCTATGCCAGTACCATGCAGTTTTTATTACTGTTGCCCTGTAGTACAGCTTGAGATCAGGAATGGAGATACCTCCAGATGATCTGTTGTTGTACAGGATCGTTTTGGAGATTCTGGGTTTTTTGTTTCTCCATATGAAGCTGAGAATCTTTTTTTCAAGGTCTGTAAAGAATTGAGTTGGTATTTTGATGGGAATTGCATTGAATCTGTAGATTGCTTTTGGCAGTATGGCCATTTTCACAATGTTAATCCTACCAATCCATGAGCACGGGAGATCTTTCCATCTTTTGATATCTTCTTCGATTTCTTTCTTCAGAGACTTGAAGTTTTTCTCAAACAGGTCTTTCACTTGCTTGGTTAGGGTCACACCAAGGTACTTTATGTTATTAGTGGCTATTGTGAAGGGTGTTGTTTCCCTAATTTCTTTCTCAGCCTTTTTGTCTTTGGTATATAGGAGGGCTTCTGATTTTTTTGAGTTGATTTTGTATCCTGCCACTTTGCTGAAGGTGTTTATCAGCTGAAGGAGTTCTGTGGTTGAATTTTTGGGGTCGCTCATGTATACTATCATATCATCTGCAAATAGTGACACTTTGACCTCTTCCTTTCCGATTTGTATCCCCTTGATCTCCTTTAGTTGTCTTATTGCTCTGGCTAGGACTTCAAGTACTATGTTGAAGAGATATGGGGACAATGGACAGCCTTGTCTTGTCCCTGATTTCAGTGGGATTGATTTAAGTTTCTCTCCATTGAGTTTGATGTTAGCTATAGGCTTGCTATATATTGCCTTTACTATGTTTAGGTATGTGCCTTGTATCCCTGATCTCTCCAAGACTTTAAACATGAATGGGTGTTGGACTTTGTCAAATGCTTTTTCGGCGTCTAAGGAGATGATCATGTGGTTTTTCTCCTTCAGTTTGTTTATGTAGTGGATTACATTGATGGATTTCCGTATGTTGAACCACCCTTGCATGCCTGGGATGAAGCCTACTTGGTCATGGTGGATGATATCTTTGATGTGTTCTTGGATTCGGTTTGCAAGTATTTTATTGAGTATTTTTGCGTCAATGTTCATAAGAGAGATAGGCCTAAAGTTCTCTTTTTTTGTTGGGTCTTTGTGTGGTTTAGGTATTAAGGTGACTGTGGCTTCATAGAATGAGTTTGGTAGTGTTCCTTCTGTTTCTATTTTGTGGAATAGCTTGAGGAGAATTGGAGTTAGCACTTCTTTGAAGGTCTTGTAGAATTCTGCGCTGAAGCCATCTGGTCCAGGGCTTTTTTTGGCGGGGAGACTGTTAATGACTGCTTCGATTTCCTTGGGAGATATAGGGCTATTCAGTCTTTCTACCTGATCTTGACTTAGTTTTGGTAGATGGAATCTTTCAAGAAAATTATCCATTTCATTTAGATTCTCAAATTTTGTGGCATATAGGCTTTTGTAGTATGACCTAATAATTGTTTGGATTTCCTCAATGTCTGTGGTTATGTCCCCATTTTCATTTCTGATTTTGCTGATCTGGATAGTTTCTCTCTGCTTTTTAGTTAGTTTGGCTAAGGGTTTGTCTATCTTGTTGATTTTCTCAAAGAACCAGCTTTTTGTTTCATTGATTCTTTGGATAGTTTTATTTGTTTCTAGTTGATTGATTTCAGCCCTTAGTTTGATTATTTCCAGCCGTCTGCTCCTCTTGGGTGTATCTGCTTCTTTTTTTTTCTAGGGTTTTCAGTTGGGCCATTAAGTTGTTTGTATGTGATGTTACGAATTTCTTCTTGCAGGCACTTAGTGCTATAAATTTTCCTCTGAGCACTGCTTTCAGTGTGTCCCATAAATTTGGGTATGTTGTGCCTTCCTTTTCATTGAATTCTAGGAAGTCTTTAATTTCTTTCTTTATTTCTTCCTTAACCCAGCTGTCATTGAGTAGTAAGTTGTTTAGTTTCCATGTGCGTGTCGGCTTTTTGTTGTTTCTTTTGTTGTTAAGGTCGAGCTTTAGTCCATGGTGGTCAGATAGTATACAAGGGATTATTTCAATCCTTTTGTATCTGTTGAGGCTTGCTTTGTGGCCCACTATATGGTCTATTTTGGAAAAGGTTCCATGCGGTGCTGAAAAGAAGGTGTACTCTTTTGAGTTTGGGTGAAATGATCTGTAGACATCTATTAGGTCCATTTGATTTAGGGATTCTGTGAGTGCTTTTATTTCCCTATTTGGTGTCTGTCTAGTTGATCTGTCCCTTGGTGAGAGTGGAGTGTTGAAGTCTCCCACTATTAAGGTATTAGGATCAATGTATGATTTAAGCTTTAATAATGTTTCATTTACGAATGTCGGTGCTCTTGTATTTGGGGCATAGATATTCAAGATTGTGATGTCCTCTTGGTGGATTTTTCCTTTGATGAGAATATAGTGGCCCTCCTTATCTTTTTTGATTAACTTGGGTTGAAAGTCTATTTTATTAGATATTAGGATGGCTACTCCAGCTTGTTTTCTGGAACCGTTTGCTTGAAAAACAGTTTTCCAGCCCTTTACTCTGAGGTAGTGTTTGTCTTTGTTGCATAGGTGTGTTTCTTGGATGCAACAGAATGTTGGATCCTGTTTCCTTAACCATTCTGTTAGCCTGTGTCTTTTTATTGGTGAGTTGAGTCCATTGATATTGATAGATAATAGTGACCAATGCATGTTAGTTCCTTTTGTAATGGAGTCGATGATCTAACCCTGATTCATTGCTTGTTTTCTTTTCATTTTTGTTGGGACATTATCTGTATGCCCTGTTTTCTTGGGTGAATTTGTTTTCATTGGATTGGAGTTTTCCTTCTAGTATCTTCTGTAGGGATGGTTTGCTGTGTAGATATTGTATAAATTTAGTTTTGTCATGGAATATTTTGTTTTCTCCATCTATGTTGATTGAAAGCTTTGCAGGGTATAGTAGTCTGGGTTGACATTTGTGATCTCTTAGAGTCTCCATGATACTTGCCCAGGCCCTTCTGGCTTTCATAGTTTCTGATGAGAAGTCCGGCGTGATTCTGATAGGTCTACCTTCATATGTTACTTGGCCTTTTTCCCTTGCTGCTTTTAATATCTTTTCTTTGTTCTGTAGATTTAGTGTTTTGACTATGATGTGACGTGATGTGTTTCTTTTCTGGTCTAGTCTATTTGGAGTTCTGTAGGCCTCTTGTATATTTATGGACATCTCTTTCTTTAAGTTGGGAAAATTTTCTTCTATGATTTTCTTGAAAATATTTTCTGGACCTTGGAGTCTGGAGTCTTCTTTTTCGTGAATTCCTATTATTCTTAGATTTTGTCTTTTCATAGCATCCTTGATTTCTTGGATATTTTGTGATTGGAACTTTTCTGATTTTACTTTTTCTTTGAGAGAAGTATCCATTTCTGCAAGTGTGTCTTCAGCTCCAGAGATTCTCTCTTCCATCTCTTGTATTCTGTTGGTGATGCTTACTTTTGTGGTTCCTGATCTTTTCTCCAAGTTCTCCAGCTCAAGGGTTTTCTCATTTTGTGTTTTCTTTATTGATTCTAATTCTGTTTTCATGCCTTGCACCATTTCTTTCATGTGTTTGAATTTGGATTCCTGTCTCTCTACGATGGCCTCTATTTCTTTTTTCATTTCCTTCTTATATGCCACTAATTTTTCCTCTACTTGTGTATCTATTTGTTTGGCTATGTTTGCCTGTGTTTCTTTAAGGATATTGTCTATTTCTTCTTTCTTTGCCTCCAATTGACTGGCCATCTCTTTGAAAGACTTGTTCATTTCCTCCTTATGAGCCTCAAATAATTGGGCAAGCATGGCTTTAAAATCATTTTCCTGTGCTTCTGCTGAATTGGTGTATCCATCGATTTTGGGGTTTGCTGGTGAAGTCATGATGTCCTGATTTATGTTGGAAGTGTTCTTTCGCCTACCTCTGGCCATTGGCTTATCTGAAACCTTCCCTGTTTGTTTTTGGATTCTGCAGATCAGACTGGTGCTGTCTCTCTCTGGTGTCTGGAGAGTTCTTCAGGAAGCTGAGCACTCTCAGCGTGTGCTGAGGACTAGCTGTACAGGCAGGTCTCTTGGCCGAGATCGTGGTATCCGGGGCTCTCTGCTCTCTGGTTTGGCCCTGCTTCTTTGATGTGTTCCGCCAGTTCTGTGCTGCTGTCACTGCCAGGTTCTGAGGTCTTGCTGCAGCTGGAGATTTCAGGGTGGTCACTTCAGCAGGGATGGGGTAATCAGGCTCTCTGTTCTCTGGTTTGGCCCTGGTTAGTCTTAAACTGGAGGGCTGTGGTGCCCCGCCAGTTCAGTGCTGCTCCGCCGTCACGTCCTGCTGTAACTGGAGACTGGCTTGCTAGTCCCAATGCTTTCTGGGAAGTCCTGGGATCTCTTCGTTGTGCTCTCCAAGCTTGGGAGGCCCAGTGCCTGGTGTGTCCAGGTTGTATGACGTTTCTGCCTGGTTTCGGTGAGTATATAGCGTATTCTCTGTCACTGTGGGATTGGGCGGGCCGTACCGTCAGTGATGGCGATCCTGCGGAGCTAGTATGGTGTCTAGCAGATTCGCGCCCTGGGAGGATGGTGCAGCTGCTGCGCGAATCTGGGACTCCGGGGTACGTACTGCTGGCTTTTGTCTGCCGCTAAAGTGGTTGGGGCTCCGTCTCAGCGGTTGTATACCCCAGGCAGTTAGGTCTGCGCTGAGAAAGATGAGTCCCCTGTGCCGCTGTGCCGAGGAGGAAGGAGGTCTGGGGGAAGGGAGTGCAGCAAGAACAAAGGATCTTTTCTCTCCCTCCCCAAGCAAGTCTCCGGGTGACCGGAGGCCAAAGTTTTCACCTCCTGCGATGTTCTCTGGTGTTCAGAAAGCCTCGCTGTGGTTTTCCTGGGTTGGGGGTCCTTCCATTCTCCAACTCAGAAGATCAGGTATCCCACTGCTCAGAAACTGTGTGTGCTAGTCGCCATCTTGGCTCCGCCCCCCAGTCTTAAATGTTTAAAAGGACAAAAATTTTAAAAACTAATAGTTGGGGCTGGCAAGATTGTTCAAAAGGCAAAGGCACTTGGCACCAAGTCTGAGAACCTGAGTTTGAGTTCTATGATAGAAGAGAATTAGGTACTAAAAATTGTCCTCTGACTTTGACACAAGTAGTGTGGCATCAACACATAGACAATAAAATAACTAGTAGTTGGTTTGTTATTGAAGGTAAGAGGGAAGGAGGAGTTAAGAATAACTTCTAAGATGATAATCAGGTAACCCATAGTAACACTAAATGAAATATAAAACACAGGAGAAAATACTGTATGGAAAGAAAATAATTCTGTTTTAGATACTTTGAGTCTGAGGACCAAATGAAATACTCAGGTGGAAATGTCTAACACACACAGGTGAAGCTTAAGGAAAACGATATACTATAGTTGTAGCATTAAACGAAGTAATGTAATTATATTTTAACTTTTTAAAATGTTTATTAAATAAATAGATAGATAGATAAATAAATAAATCTACAGTCTCTAGCATGTACACAGTAGTGAAATAGAAAAGATATGGTGTGGGGGGGGTTGACAACGTTTATTTGAGAGGGGATGAGTATAGGAGGAAAATGCTTTTCATTGATTGACTGATTACATTATCTGAAGGACCACAAATACTTGGTGATCTTGTCGTTCTGTTAAACATAGAAATGGTGGTGCAGAATGAGAAGGGGAGGCTGCAGTATTTGTGCTTTAGAAGATGGTTGGTGGCCCAGTGCAATGCTATAGGTGGAGGAAAGAAGGAAAACTGGCTAAACAGAAAGAAATGAAGCATTGCTGGACACCAGGATAATCAAGCTGTTCACAATCAGAAGTTATCTACATATTTCTCCTTCCTCTTCTAAGTTTTCCTTGGGACAGGTGGAGAGGGTTTCTCTTGCTTTCACTAGCTTCTGTTACCTGAGTGTAGGCCTATCCGAATTCGGACTGGCACCTCTGGCATGTGTCGCATCTTAAAGGTTCCCACAGAGCTCAGGATATCTAGGGACATGTTGGCAATCTCAGCAGCATGCCTACTGCCATTCCTCTTTGGGAGACCTGAGGCCACCATGTAGGCATCTCCAATGGTCTCTACCTGGGAATTATAAAAACATAGGATTAACAAGCATGTAACTTCTTCATATTACTCCCCCCCCAACAGGGTTTTAGGAATATGATGAAAGCCACATATGTAAAGTGAGCAAGGCAGAGTGGGGCTGTCAACAATTCACAGGTCTAGCTGTATATCAGCATCATTTAAGGAACTCTATTAAAATACTGATGTATAGACCTCACAACCAGGGATTCTGAAGTAAGTAGAGCTATTTCAAAGGCTATTGAATGAGCCTAGGAAAATATGAAGTTTCAACAAATTCCTGTATGAAGGAAAAGTGGCACTGCCCCTACCATGTCCCTTGCAAATTATTCAGGGAAAAATGTGTCCGAGGTACTCTCAGAAAAGAAGCCTTTCTTTAGCTAATTTTAGGTAAATAGGGGAAGTGAAGGGAAAGGACAAGAAGAGTCAAGACCCTCTGATTTGCCATTAATATGACAGTCAGTTTCACAAACCTTCTGATTATGAGAACTGTATCTTTTCCCCACCAATCCCTTCCTCTTTTCCTATTGCTATATCCTTGAGCAGCCATAATCCTGACCTTTGACTATCCTGCAAGAACCAATTCTCTGCTCCTCCTCCTCCCCACAGTGTGTGCTCACTCTTTTAAATAGCTCATACATAGAAATAGTTTGATAAATTCAAATTATAAGCAAACTGAAAAGACTTCTATAAAGTGTGCCAGTCAGACTAGCCTACTATGAATTTGATTGCAGCTAAAAAAAATCAATAAAATTCTGAAGACATTCTGCCCTGGGTAGAAACTTAGATTTGACACTTAACAATCATGGGGCAAGTCACTTAGTTCCATTTTGCTCCATCCAGTGTGAACCTCTTGAAAATATGATAATTTCAATGCCTACCTCATAGGATTTTTAGAACTAAATAACTTAGTATGCATCAAAGCACTTAAAACCAAGCAGATGGATAATAACATATAACTGAAAGTTATCACCACCACTACCACCACCACCACTGCCATTGCCAACAATAACAAAAAGCATGTTTTAAAGTCAGTTTTAGGACTGTGGTTATTATTCAATTTCATAAGATGAAGTTTAGGATTCAGCAACAGGGCTCACATAATGACTTTCTAAATAACCAATAATAATGGACATTTGCCCCTATGAGACTTTTACTTCAGTGTTCTTCCTTTCAGTCTCCCAGCTCTGGTATTGTTTGGAGGAAAGATTCCTGCTGTCAAATAGACACGACAGATTAAACAAAGGAAGGAAGGGTCACAATGTAAATGCTATGTAGGTATGGTCAGTTAGTGGCTGGCCATTGTCACACATGATAGTTGACTATTTAGCTCTGATAAATTGCCACCCCAAAAACCCAATTATTTAAATGAGGACATAAGAAGAACACAAAACCTGGTACAGATGAACGTTAGTGTATAGATGGCTATGAGGGATTATGGGGTGTATTAGTCAGAGATCACTTCAAAGGAAGCAAAGGCATAGAAAAGAACCTAGTTGAGAAGGGTCAACGGAAGGAGTGAAAGCACAAAGAAATCATGGACTTCTGTGGTATACTTCTCACATCCATTTTAGATTATCGAGTTCCAGGGGAGATGATTCCAGTTTAACAGATCAGGGAAACGAAAATTCACACAGGTTTGGTGACTAACTGATGGTTCAATTTTTATTTCCTTTGTACTGTGTTGTTATTAATAAACAAGCCTGAAATTTTAGATTCCACTTTTTGATTCAGACAGCTCTGTTCCATCTTTAAAAAACAGCCCTCTAGCTCTGTATTCTCTGTACTACAGTCAAGAAGCACCAAAATAGCTAATGGCCTCATCCCCCCAGGACCCCCAATGATTGCCTGAGCAGAATCAGCTGGATTGATTAAACTAGTGGCTCTGTTACTGCCCATGCTGAATCACCTTTGATTTTAGTTTCAACTGAATTAGCTTTCAGTGATTTGTTTTTCTCTTCAGGCTTCTTGAGTTCAACACGTTAAGACAGGTTGCCTGATTCCATAGATTTTTTTTTTTCCTCCACAGTGGTTTCTATGTACATTTCATGATTAGTTTTCAGCTCCTGCTGATTGGCAGGTATGATGTCTATTTCTGAACCTTATTTAGATAGTATAATTTAGCCCTAAGGGTCTTTACCTGTCTAAACTGAGATAAATACATTGCTTGGCATGTGATTTGAGAGCTGGATCATTTGAGACTACTGTGTAGGATCCAATAAATGAAGCTACCCATTCTCTAGCTCTTCCACAGTTACTGAAACATAAGAGTTGTCTAAACTTTGGGATACCTGAGGCATCCTTTCCTTCCAATATGACAAATATCTATGTTCCTGACAACATAGAAATATCTCTACAGAAATATGGGATCTTTAGTAATTTTCTACCTAAAGACAATACATCATGTAAAAAGAATAACAGTAAAAAAGCATAGTGCCAAAAAGTGTGAAAGAAGTCATCTGTTGTCACTCCATATTCTTCAAGTTTTGGTTTTTTTTAAAGAGTAGAACTAGGTTGGCAGGAAGGGACACAGTGAATGGATACTTTCTCAAACTTCACGTTAATAGGTGTCCTTTGGGTTACCCTGCATTGATTGCCAACATTCACATTTGTAAAGAGCACTCTGGTATAATGTGATATTCCTTCTTGTATAAAAACAATATTTATGGAAAACATAAAATTTTTCATAGTATGTATAATATAACATAAGCTTTAACAAGATGCACTCTGCAGCAGCCAGCAATTATGAGAAAATCTCTAATCCTTTTCATTACCCAGCACAATATTTTTACATTGTGGAGATTCATCCAATGAACTGTAATATGTCTCCCCATATTAACCTCTTCTTAGTCATAATTCTAGAAAGCATCTCAAAAGAAATATTTTTGGAAATCTATTCCTTCTTTGAGACTTGTTCTATTCAGCCTTCATTCACAACAAAGTACCAATAGAGTGTTGTATTAATTTAATCATCATTCCTGTAAGACAACATTGTATAAAACTGCATCTTTCAGTTTTGAAATGTACATAGATAAATCTCATGTAAAATGTTTCATGCTAAAAAACATTAGTAGGCTAATTAGCATACCTTATAGACATCATGACTACCAATGATGGCATCAAAGAGTGTATAGAGGTCATTCAGAAGATCCACCACTTCAATGGGTTCACTCATGGCTGAGATAGTGGTGAACCCCACAATGTCACTGAAGTACAAGGTAACCAAGTCAAATCCTTCAGGTTCAACTGTGCAGCCCTTTTTGAGGGATTCAGCAACTGATCTGAAAAGCAGACATAACTATTCCTAAGAAGATATTAGCCTCCTCATGTGCCCCACACTAAAGATAAAATCTCTAAAAATCATTGTCAGGTAAGTGATGAGAAAGAGTTTCACCTGGTTCAAGCTTTAAAGATCTCAGTTATTCAATAAGTACATATTGAGCACAATGTGTCAGGTGCTGTACTAGGTACTAGAAAGAACATGGGGTTGAAAAGAAACATCTGGTCTCTGTCTCCAAGGAGTTTTTTCAGCTCCTGAGTTTCTACTTTACCCTCTCCTTTTGGGGAGATGTTCCCAAGTGGCTAGTTTTCTGAAACTAGTTTCAGCAATGATCTCCTTGAAGATACTGATACGTGGGAAGGAAATGGAAATTTTAGCTACGGATAAGGAAAAAAGTCCCCTGAAAACAGACCTACATCTTTCATACAGGAGCACAAAGAACTACCTGTTTTGTTTTGTTTTTAAATTGGCCACCCTCTTGGCTCTATTATGAAGTGGCATATATATATAAAACCCAGGGCTGAAAGGATCATCATGTTGCACAGGAAGTAGGGGATTAGGATACATGCTTTGTATCGTTTTCCAATTCTACTTTGATTTGAAGGTGTGACTCAAAGCCCCTTGAAATAGAGAGGGTGAAGGACAGGGAGGAGGGAATAGTTAGCTGGTATGTAACTTTTTTCTTCTTTTTCAAACTATAATACACTGTTTTAAGGAGTCACACTCCTCAGGTGTTCACACATACGGTGGTAGCATCTGTGTTAGAAGCTTTTCCGTTTTCTGTTTTTCAATTTCCAGTTCTTCCGTCCGTTCCCGGATCAAATCTTCCAAATTGCTAGAATACTGCTCCAACATCCGAAGCATAGAATCAATAATATTAGTCTTTTTCCCTTTGTTGAAAGTTTTAAACTGAAAATACAAGAGAAGGAAGAACCTATGACTGCTTGAGCCCCAAACTCAGTAATGATGGATCAGCCCTCACCACAAATCTTTTTCCTCTGAAGTGCCACATCAGGAGAGATGTGACAAGATATAAATAGGAATTGTCAACATCTAGTCTCATTGTCACCCTGGCCTATTCACAGAGTGCTTTCCATTCCCCAGCCCCACCCCACCTGCCCCGTTCTTCTGGTTTTTCAAGTCTGATCATAGAGGTTCAGAGCAAACTCCTTTAGTTCTGAAATGCTATAACAATAGTATCTGTTTTCAAAGAAACAGGGTTTGGTTCTAGAGCCCAAGTCAATTGCAGTAACAAAAGAGGGAGAAAGAGAGCAGGAACTGCTGTTTTATCATTCAAGAAATCAACCTACGAAATCACCCTTATCCTCAAATGATACAGTGTTCTCAAAGAGGGTCTTAATTACACAGAGTATTCAAAATATAACACAGAAAAATTTCCTCTATTACTTATCATGAGGTCTAATACTAAATGGTTCCATGTAGTCCCTGCTTTTCATATCAGTCAGGGTCATGTAGAAATTCGGCTAGTTTTGGACTGCATTGTTCCTTAATTTCTAAAAGGTAGCTGCTTGATATGAATGTTAAATATACCCTCCTGGGATTTTGTCCATCTAAAAAGAGCTTATTAACGTAAGCATTAGAATCATGAGTGGACACCTCCCTCCATGTTGTTTTAATCACCATGGTCATAACCAGAAAAGATTGGCAGTGGTTTTGCTAAGTAGATATTGAAGGTTTTGATTAACAAACTTTAAACAGTGTGGCCACAGATGCTCTATGTCGCATCCCTTGTCCGAAAGTGAACAGTATGAAGCTCCTTCTGGACTCTGTATATGTCCAAGATCTTCATCAGCCAGTTCAAATCCACTGGGCTTCCCCCACAGCCTCACTTAGAAAAGTTCATTCACCTCTTTGCATTTAAGTTGTATTAGATACAGGAAGTGAAGAGGCTACTCTTGTCATCAGACAGAATAAACTTCCAGTAAAGCATTCCAGGGAGAGTAGTCCTAGTAATGTTTTGTTTGAAAGTCACGTAGTAGGCACTCCTCCTGTCTATCACTGACTTATCTGTTGCCCTCTGAAATAACCTCTTCAGCATCAACACAAGGACAAATGGTTTTTGCTCCTGTCTCATGCTAACTTTTTAGCAATGTGTCCTCTATGGTCCTTTGCTTTTTTCCGTACTATAGAACACCTGATAGAGTGTCCTCAAGAACTCCAGCCAGACTAATGGAAGTATTGTTACCTGGAGAACACAAATGACTTCAAAAGCAGGACCTCATTAGGCTTTCAGTCAAAGTCTTTCTCTTCTCTGTCTCAGATACCTGCCAGTCATAAGACAGCTCAGTGCTGG
Source organism: Meriones unguiculatus (assembly GCF_030254825.1). Classification (NCBI taxonomy): domain Eukaryota; kingdom Metazoa; phylum Chordata; class Mammalia; order Rodentia; family Muridae; genus Meriones; species Meriones unguiculatus. The sequence goes on from NC_083369.1 coordinate 65,258,697, forward strand.
ACTCTAACCAGGCTCAAAAGCCTTTGCTCTAGAGCTGACACAGCAGTCATGGAGTGCACCCACAATTTCTGTATTGGGCAAGTCAACAAAACTTAAACTGCATGTGCCAACAGAGGAACTCTGTCTTGTCTTGCACCCTCTTCCTAGCTCAGACTCTAGAAAAGTATCAACCTCTTTGGAAATGCAGTATATTAAAGAGAGAGGTATCACTTTCCATGAATCCATTTCTCCAGTATTCCTCAGGGAACTTAAGAAATCTACTTTTGTGTTCCACATGAACACCCTTTTAAACATGACAGATTTTTTGATGTCTCAGAAAAGTCATTCAGACACAGAACACCAGAACCAACCCTTGGGCTCACAGAGGATGTGCTGGATGTGCTCCAGCCTAAAGAGCCTCAAAGCCAGTCCTGGGCTGCTTTTTAAAAGAGAATGTCCTTTTCCTTTGTAATATCCCTTCCACAATATTAGGATGCAATGAGTTTAGCCTCAGGGAGGCTAAGTATTGGACAGTGATAACACTAATAGATTTACCTGGTTAAATATTTCATCAAAAGTTGGTCGTTGTTCTGCAGCCTCAGCCCAGCAGTGCTTCATCATCTGGAGGCATTCTGCAGGGGCATACTCAGGTGCAACCACTGGTCTGTATACAGGGGGAGGCTTTCTAAGTCTGTCTATGATTTCTGACAAGGCAAAAGAAGAGAAAAGTCTGTGATTTGTGAAAAAAATGTACCAGGATTTAACAGGGAGCTGAGTTTTCAACCAAGAAGGGGATTTATTGAGAGAAAACAGGAAGGGACCTTCTCTGATTTCTCCTCAGGCAGCTTTCATGCTGACTCTATCTCGGAAAAGGCCATGTTGAACTTTTGAGAGAGGAGTGAGAAACTGATCACCTAGTATAACTGCACTCAGTATAAATGAGTCACCATTTTATCCTCCTTCTGCTAGGTTACAGATACAGCTTAAATGACAGTAATTCCAATACTGCAACTTCAATATCCTGTCTCTTTTAGCTGTCCCCAATTCACCTAAGCCTCACAATTACCAGAACAATGAAGACACTAAGCCTTATCTGTAAGCTTATATCCAGCCAAGGTACATGCATTAAGTCCTGCATAATCACTTAACAGGGGAATGAAGACCAACACTGAACAACTCAGGCCCTATTAGGACTCTCATGGCTATTGGTCAATCAATGTCACTTTGAATAGAAAATGTATTATATATGCCTAGCAATAGAATGGGCACTTGGCATGAATTGTTCACTAGATGCTTAACACAAATAGATGACATAAGCAGTCTTACACTTTCTGAAGATAGTGAAAAGGGAACACACAGAGTAAGTAACTTGCCGAAAGTAACATGGGTAGTGACAAAGTTCAGGTCAGTACTGAAGCAATCTCCACCTGTTACATTGCTCTGCTTTCAAATGCCTCAGGTCTCAACTGAAAGATCATAGACCCCTATATAGAGCAAGTCTTTATTGGCCAAAAGCTTGATTTATAAAACTGAGGTCTTTCTTTCTTCCTTCCTTCCTTTCTTTATTTTTTTTCTTTGCAAAGGCAGAAAGCTCTTTATAAAGGAGAAAATCATTAGCTCCCAATGTCCCCATCAGCTCATACTGGGCCTCAGATTAATTTGTCACTTCCAGCCTGGACTTCTCCAAAGCCATTCTAAAAATATGTATCTAGCCATGTTACTTTCTTATTCAAAATCCCTTCATGACTTCTATTGCAAACAGAACAAAAACTAAGCTCTTTACCATGGCCCCTGACTATTTCTTCAGACTTACTGCCATCCCAGGTTTCATCTTCACCAATGCCCTTAATTTTTTGTTTGTTGGCCTTTCAAGACAAGGTTTCTTTATGTAGTGTTGGCTGTCCTGGACTCACTTTGTTTACCAGTCTGGCCTTAAACTCACAGATATCTGCCTGCCTCTGCCTTCCTGTGTGCTGGGACTACAGGCATGCGCCATTGCACCCAGCTTGCCCTTAACTTTTAACCTGTGCATCTACAACCAAACTTTGACTGCCCTTTCTACCTTTGTATTGGCTGTAACGCTTCAGTAATGCTGCCTTGTATCCTAACAAACGATGCAAAGTTCTGCTCTTGCTTCTGATTTCTCAGCTCCCTGGACAGCACAGCTTTCGTTCCTTTAACTCAGAGCAGCCTGTAACAGGACTTCTGATGTCATAGACTTCGTGAGACTGAAACCCCTTAGAAAAGGACTGCTCCAGAAAGTCCACTTTTTGTCAGAATCCATGCAGCTGACTGGGTCAGTTCTCGGTTAAAGCCAATCATGGTTTATCCCCTTGAGGAGTCTACAGTTCAAGGAGATAAGCAAAGAAAGACATTACAAATGTTTTATGGAACAAATAGATACCGATAAAAACAGATGAGGCTGTTTTTATTGATGCACACTGGAACAAGTCAAAGGAGAATTTCCAGAGTTTGTGACAGGAGTTAGATGAGGTCAGTTGGGAAGGAAGTGAGAAAATTCTTGGTATTATGAATAGCATGTGCAAATGCACAGGGGCAGGGGAGACCATGTCCTCTCAAGACACTAGAATGCTAGAAGTAACAAGAGATAAACTCAGAGAGGCAGAAAGCAGATGGGATAAGAATGGCCATCATGGCACATGAGGAACCTAAGCTTCATTTAGAGAGATGTAAAGAAATGTTGGAGGGCTCAAAACAGTTGCAACATGGAATGTTGACTGGGGCAAAAGACAGCTATATAACTTAATAACATTTCCTACGTTTTCAAAACCTTTTACTTTGAAGCAAATTTGGGTTTCTAGAAAAGGTGTCATAGTACCTCTGTGATTGTCTGCATACTTCGCACTGAGTTCACTGTAATGTTACCACAAAATAACATTGAAGACATTGGCATTTGGGTAATACTCTTTGCTACTGCCCTAACTTAGATTTCATCAGCATTTTCTCTAGTGTATTTTTTTCTGTTTAACAATCCAGTTCCAGATTTTTTTCTACATGTATTTGTTGTGTCTTTGTCTCTTCCAAACTGTGATAAATCTTCATTCTTTCCCTGTCTTTCATGGTTTAGCTATACTTCATAAGGACTGACCAGTTGTATATCTCACACTTGTCTGGAATTTGACATGCCACTGCCTCAGCCTCCAAGAACTAGGATCGTAGAATGACTTTCAACTAGAACTGGGGTTATCCTTTGTTTTTGTTGTTGCTTTGTTCATGAACAGTACACCTCAAAAGTGATGTACCCGTCTTAGTACAAAGCAGCACAAAGGTGATGCAGTTATCTAACTGCAGCGTGTCATGGGTACATAATGTAGATGTGTCTTGTTATAGGTAATTAACCTTGATCCCTTAGTTAAGGTGATGTTACCAAGAATTTCAACTTATAAACTTACTAGTTTTCCATTTGTAACTACTAAGCATCTTGAAAGCTGACACTTTGAGAATATGCAACTATCTTGTTACCTCAAAACTTTCATACACTGATTTCATTCTCCACTGATGGATTCTTACCTAACACTCATAGGTTTCAATGGAAGACAGGCATGAAAAATCTGTGACATGTTACAGGAAAAGATTGACATCACAGAGAACCATGATCAGCACTGAAGTACTTGGTGGGATGAATCTCAGAGGATCAGATATGGTGGAAGTAGCACAGACTAGAAAATTGACATAGGTCTGAAAGCACCTGTCTTATGTCCAAGTTTGCAAAATGACCAGCTTCCTGGGTGAGGGTATTTCTTTCACATTCTTAAAGCTGTCTGGCTCCAAGCCTTACCTTCATATAACAGACTAGCTCTTTGTAGACTAGCAGACTGTGAACACAGTCTTCTGGCAAATCATAGCAGCCTAGGTTGGCCTGCTAATATGGAACACAGTGGGTCTTTAGTGCCCTTTTCTCACTTTCTGCTTACCTTTGGCAGGCAAATCCATCATGCAGAAAGGAGCACCCCGGACAATTACTTCTTGCATTATGATGGCAAAGCTATAGACATCTCCTGCAAATGAACCTAACCTGATGCCCCCAGGGGCTCTTAACAGTTCAGGGGCCGTCCACAGCAGCTCTGCAAAGGAAGAATTATCTAATAAATGCAAGGAGGATTAACTGACATCTGCAATGTCCTAAAAGGCTCTAAGGGTGTTGTTTTATTAAGTGCCTTATATTTTAATTAGACAGACTCTCATGTTAGTACCCTCTCAGGGTCTGAATCTATTACTTTAAAGGATCACACACACACACACACACACACACACAGAGAGAGAGAGAGAGAGAGAGAGAGACAGAGACAGAGACAGAGACAGAGAGAGAGAAAGAGAGAGACAGAGACAGAGAGAGACAGAGAGAGAGAGAAAGAAAGAAACCATTACTCTCTCTACCCCCACAACCGTGCAGCAAGAGACAGTATAGAGGAGTGGGGAAGGTCAGGACACCAGCAGTAGAGGCACTATCTGTAGCTTGTTTTCTCGCTCTCCTGAGCCTGCCAGTAGCAGTTGGCAGGTTTCCATGGAAAGGCACAGGCACTGCTAGACTGGTTGCCATGGATTTGCAGCTCGCTAAGATCTATAAGTGTCTGGTAATTTGACTGTGCCAGGGCTCAGGGATTTACAACTTGCTTTCTCCAGGTCTTCTCTGAAAGGATTAGAATGTCCTCGGGCCTCCTGTGTTTTTTGAAGAGCAAAAGAGGTAGAGCAGCTACTCTCTGGTTCTTCAAACACTTACTGAGTATTTACTATGTGCCAGGCAATGTGCTATGTGGAAAAATGGTGCCAAACATGAATCAAATATTCAGGCTGCATAAGAAACATTCACAGACAGGAAGACAAGACAGCCATGTGCTTCTCTTGTTACAATACAAGAGGCCTAGTGATGAGGACCACTATATTGTACAAGAAAATGAATCTATTAAAAAAAATTGAGTAATGGCTATGTTCTCCTGAATTTCAGACCCTACACAGGGTTAACATTTATCTCTGCCTTCATAGTTTCTAGCATTCAGAACATTAGACCATTTAGTAGCAGACATCTTAACACATAAAGAAATTGACTTTTATAATATTTACGGGAAAGTCAAAAGAGGAGTTGGTTTTTTGTGGTTTTCGTTGTTGTTGGGCTATATAAAATTTACTATTTCTGTGAGTTAAAAAATCATTGAATATAATATGTAATATTATCAGATTTAAACTAACAAGCATCTGAGATAGATAAATGAATCCAGGAAGGCTTCCTGGAAAAGCTAAATCTCAAATGTGCTCATTAAGAAGGTCAAGGGTACAGCTTCTGGAACAGAGAGGTGAGGCCTTTTCAGGAAGAAAGAACAGTATGTGCAAAAGAACAAGAGGCAAAAAGGAGCAAATTGCAGGTGGTGGGAAGGTGGTAAGCAGATTAGAGAATGGCTCTGTTAGGGAATAATGAGAAAGGAGAAATGGGCTTGATGAAGTGGGGGTGGGGAGGGTGGCTAGAAGAATGAGGGCCCTAACAGCCAAATGAAGGCATTTGGAGTGAATACAAAAGGCAGTAGGAGTGCAGAAGCTGAAGAGGGATTTGATGAAAACTCTGTTTGGGAAGGTTAATCTGAGAACCTGCCCAAGCTGGATGCAAGGAGAAAGGCTGGAGTTAGGACAATCAGCTAGGAACAGCAGAGCCTGCACTGAGGTGAAAGGGACCTCATGGGGGTGCAGTGTGGCAGCAGAGCCAACAAACAAATATAATGGGGCAGGGAAGGGGCCTACAATAGAAAAGGAAGTGACAGGGTCAAGCACCTCCTCCCTGGGCTTTGTGAAGGAGGAATTGGCATAAACCTGTTGATGTCCAGGCTGGAAAGCTAAAATATGCTTGGTAACAGGTACAGAAGCTAGGGGCAGGGTTAGGACTGTTGATGGCTAATTTTTTTATCATCATCACGTTTAATGTAGGAGAATTAGAAGGGAGACAAGAGGACAAGTTCTTATGAAGCAAGAGGATGAATAGAAAACACATTTTTGTTAGTAAAAATCCAGGAAAGAGAAATGCAGCCTTATTTTTAGACAACCATGATGAAAAGGCTAGAACATAAAGACTGAGGTCTTTTTCATATGCCCATCTTCTCACTTTGTCTTTCAAGTATCTGTTTCCCAGTAACATGCACATAATGAGAGGACCGGGTCTGACCTTCCCCCAAAAGTCATCAGTCCCAGGAACTAGGTCATAGGTCACCAATTCCAGGAACAAGGCCATAAAATTCCCTACCCAAGGAACAGCCTGAGGATAACCACAAGAATGGGAAGGTATCTTATCTCAGGATGGGGCAACTGTGATGGAAAGCCCACTAACCTTATAGTAGAACTTTTGTGGCACAAAAAATACCTAACATTCCTGAGGTCTACAGATAGCTTGCTCAATGTTAGTTTTATTAGTCAGCCAATCACTTTGTAACAAGCTTACCCTTGCTGAGTGTCATCCAATCATGTAACTGCTAAGCTGGGAAGTCCAGGTTCTTGCCCAAACCCCAATAAAAACCCTACAGTGCAGCTGCTCTGGGCTCTCCACTCTGATCACATTACATTGGTGACGGTGGAGAAGCAGAGCTTACACCCAAATAAAGCTCTTTGTTCTTGCATATGTGGTCCAGCTCCTGGTGATCTTTGGGGTCCCTAAGATCTGGGCATAACAATCTGACTTTCCACCCAATACTGAGTCTCTGCTCATAAGAGAGGTTCATGCATGGCAGTGGTTTTGCTCTTATGCCTCCCTCCATAGAAAGACTGATAGTTACAAAAATAATGAAATGACTGTGAAATTTCAAGCAGAGGAGGTTGAGGGAAAAGAAACAGGGTGGATATTTGAAAGCAAAAACAAAGAGTAGTCCTTGTTCCTGGTGTGCAATCCCAGCAAATTTAAAAGCACAAGAAGGAAAAACAAGCAAACTGTCTGGTAAAAAGCTGGTGATTAAATACAATCATTACCAAATAGTACTTCCAGAAAGCACTGGTATCTATGTTGGTAATGGCTAAAATGAGCTTGTATCTGGACTATACTCAGACAATAGAGCCTAGATAGTAATGAATAGTCATCCCTGTCTTCCAACCCATCCCTACCTCCTCAGGTCTACTCCAGAACTATGTAATAGGCACTTGCGACCCTTAGACATGGACTGTCAGAAAGACTAGAAATAATTATTTTAGCTTCTTTTGTATCAGCTGCAGCCACTACTTTTTTACTCTGAGCTTGTTGTATTGGTAAAGTCAATTTTTTAAGAACCATGATGATATAAAATTTTAAAAAAATACAGGACTGGAAGTCAAGAGACCTGGGTTTATAAATCCCAGCTTGACCAAACCATAATCACCATGGTAAGGAAAAGACAACTGAGGAAAGTATTACTAACAAAGGACAAATACACAATGAATTTGGGGACCTTAAAGATCTTGAAGAAAGGAACTTAGCTGGGCAGAAGGTGTCATAGGAAACCACTTGATGCAGCAGTACTTAAGCTGAGTCCTAAAGAAGAACTGAGCTATACATGGATAAATGCTTATGACACTGAAAGTGGCAGAGTATCCCAGGCAGAAAGCACAGTACATGTGAAAGTGCTGGAAGGAAGAGAGAGCTTGACATACATAAACAGACTGAAGGAGTTCAGCAGGGATGGAGCACAGAGATAGAGAAAAAGTGGTTAAGTCCAGACCAAGTAAGACCCATATGTCATGAATGAAATTTGAACTTTACCCTAAAGACAATGGGAACCCATTCAGTGAGGGGCTCCTATAACAAAATCAGATTTGTAGTCTAGAAAGTTCCCTGTGGCTGCAGTATGTGAAGAATAGTCTGCAGTTTAGAAAGTGAAGTAAAATAAGAGAACCAAGATACAGACAGACAGACACTCACACACACACACACACACACACAGAGGCATATACACCAACATAGACACAGCCACCCACAAACTGAAGATATCCTTTCCCCACTTTAAGATCAAATGTCCCTATGGTTGAAAGTTTTGCCAGTCTGTGAATTAAATGCAAATTAAATGAAACTCTGGAAAAGTATCAGGTTTTATCTTTTCTATATGTCTAATTTTTATAGAATGTTAAGTACCTGCCATCTCTGCACCTATTATCTCAACACCCTATTGTAAAGCAAGGCAAATGAAAAACTAGGCATTCAAATTAGAATTAGACAAGTAATTATCACACAGCTATGTCAGGGACAGGGAAAGAGAGGAAGCGAGAGAGGGGAAATATCATGGCTGTCACTATGATTTTCAAGAATTCCAACTCCTCCAAATCATGAATGGACAGAGAAAGAGAAAATTAGCGTTTGTTGACTGGGTGAAGACTTGAAATCAATTGCTGTGAAGTCGGTGTATCGTTCTCTGTAAATGGGAGAGTTAGACTAGATGGATTCCTACAGTTTAGTGTAGCATGCATTTGGGGAAGTGAAGGTGATTCCTTCAATGACCAGCTCTCTATCTGGACATGTGGCTCTCTGATTTTTATGTTCTTGCCTCCCATGTAGTAAAGTCAGCATATTTAAAACTTGTAAGGCCACCATTTTCTACAGCCCTGCCTTTGGAGGATTGTCTGTTCTCCCACACCTTAGATTTCTCTTTTAGTTTTGATGAGTTATGATTCTGCCAGGCTTTCCTTAGTGGTGTTACTGGTGCACTAGACAGAAGACAAAAACATAAAATTTATGCCACAACCATGCCTGCTTACTTACAAGTCTGTCACTCTATCTGAAGCCATATATACAACCCTTAGAGCACTGATTTGTTGGGGGCTGCCTCCTTGCTTCTTTCTCTCTGAAAGACACAGTGCTGATATGCTCTAGTGACATCCCATTCTAGAATACACTTTGTGGGGGTCCAGCTTCTAATTTACTTTCCATTCCATCTGACAACTATTTGTTGAGTGCCTACTATGTGCCTAGCTCTCAGCAAGATTCTCCAGGGACTGCTAGATTGTCTAAACAATACAGCCTAATCCTGCCTCAGCATGGACTGAGCATTATTGCAATGGCTTTGTTTGGAAGTAAAGGCTGTGCTGAGTTTACATGCAGACTTCATTCAAGTCCCTTGGCTTGAAAATGAGGCTGGATTTTCAACAAAAGTGAGGAGTTGAAAACACTAAGGCTTTAATTCAATGCATAGTTTCATTTGAACCTTGGAATTGCCTTGTGTACATCCGAGGATACAATTCATTGCTTACCTTCTTCAGAAGGTTCATCTTCAGAGAGTCTCAGCATTTTTAAAATGTCATTAAAGCCATAATCTGTCACTTTTAGCACAAAACGCCCATCTACCACACAGTTCCGAGACTTCAGCCTCCCATGAATAAATTTTCTGTGGTGTAAATATTTCATTCCCTGAAGATGATATAACAAATTTATTTAGGCACTCATTTAACTATTTTATGCTTTAAGAGCTAATTTCTCAAGTTGTTAATGGCATGGGAGGTTATGATCCATTATTCAGCCCCTTTTTTCTAATTCACAAGCAAAATAAACCTTTGACAATATGTTTAGGTCAATTCTAGCTCTAAAATGTTTGGCTTTAATTAAGAATTATTTCTTGTGTTTATTGAGAATTATGTGCTCCTGGGAGATCTATTGACATTTCAAGCACATTATGGATCCATTTGCATGACATTTCTGGGAAACTGGAGATTTTTTTTTTCTCAACAGATCTAATGCAACTCTCAATTCATTATCAATAGAAGTAGAAACTTGGTGTGGCTTTGAAGGTTGGCAATTTAACAGGAGCTATAAAAAATTAAACATGTATACTGTAGAGGTTCTAATTCTTCAGAAAAAAGCATGTATTCTTGCATATATGTTAACAAACAGAGCAAGAAGAATACACACTGCAGCTTTGATTTTATATAGTGTATAACTGGAAATAAACTAAATAATCAGTAAGGGAGTAACTAGATTTATCATACAATCTCATCCTTGAATATTCTGCAATACTTACAAAAAACAGTGTTGACTACTATGTACTGATATTGATATAACTATAAATCAAATAATGAGTACAAAATAGTGAGTTGGCAAGTTATGTGATAGCATGTGTTTTAAATAAAATTATGACATATGTAAATAAATATGAAACATTTCAAGTCATTTCCAAATTTTTCACAGTAGCTAACTTAAGGTAGAGGTAGTGAAAGAAGAGGGTTGGATAAATGTCAACATTTTTCCAACATACATTTATAGCACTGGATTTTAAATGTTAATTTAATCTACTACTTTAAATAAAAGAATAGTTAAATGAAGAAGTTAGGTATTTCTGGTCTCTAGGGATGCTTGAGATCCTTTACACAAAAGTCAAATGTGATGTACAAGAACTCTCTATCAGATGGGCTTAATCCTTATACACAGAATTTGTACATATTTTAGTACAGTCATCGCAGAAGTATTGATACGAAGTGCCCGTTTTAATTAACTATCTCTGCTTTGAGCCTGATAACCCATTGTATTAACATGCTTTCCATTTTGTTCTCTAAGGAAAACTATAGTCTCCAGTACTTGCAAGCCAAGTCTACAATGGCCAGGATTTTTCACAGGTTAGCTAGTACTTGAACATCAGTCATCACAAGCCTGAAGAAGATTATTATTTAGAGGCCTCTCCTTGGCTGGGTTTTGCTTACAGTGTGAGTAGAAAAAGCAATAGAATAGCAATCAGAATATCTGCATTTCTATTAGTTATGATAATGTTAACCATCACCGCATTCTATTAACAGCTCTGCCACTTAATAGTCAGTTGAGAAATACATATTTAAAAGTTACAATGTTTGCTAGATATTGCAAAACAGAGACTGCCTGATGTGGCCTCTCTGAGCCTCTGGGTGAGGGGGTTAATCATGGCCATCTTACAAAATGGGAATGGGATAACATCTTCACCTTCCATGCCTCCTTGAAACTGTTTAAGTCATTACTCAAAGCTCAAGGCTGTGATTAATTTGTATGTGGCTCAATAAGTAATAGATTATTCAGACCAACTACATGAAAAACACATACACAGAGCTTTATAGCATCTTACAGAGTTCATTGGCTCTACAGAAGCTCATCTATGGAGCTTTCCATAAATTTACATTGACACATACAATGGAGGTGCTGCCTTATATAATCACTGGACATTTGTCTTTCCAGGGGCGAAGTTTCACGTCTACATAGACATGCAAAATCTCATCATGTAATTCTAGACTGTGACATCTATTTTAGAAAATGAAGGCCAGCAGCTGGTTTTAAACAGTGCAAAATATTCTAGGAATGAGTGCTTCCCCATCTCCACAAAGCAGAGAAGTAGAATATGGTTAAACGCAGAAGAGAGCTTGATGGTAAACAGGAAGGGAATCTGGCCCTCAGACTAAGAGGAAACATGGACAAATATTTTCTGTATCAATAGATAATACATATAAACAAAAGGGCAGTGAGAAGGTGGGAAGTCAGAGTGTGGGAGATAAGGTAGAGGAGTTAAATTATCACAACCCACAGGAAAGAAAACATCTCAAAATCCTACATTTCTAACCTTAGAAAGTAGAACAGAATCAAAAGCCAAAATCTTTATAAATTTTAAATCTATAAGGAAAAACCAACACTCCTGTTAGTCTTGCCATTCACCTTTTTTAAAAGATTTTTTAATTTATATATTATTTATTTATTATTTTTATTTATTACAATTTATTGCCATTCACCTTAATGAGGTCCAGCAGCAGTGATGATTTGAACATCCAATCGAGTTTTATATCATCATTTGTCAGTATGTCTTCTAGGCTCCTTCGCGAACAAAATTCTGACACAATGGCAAACATCCCTGAATCAAAGAAGAAGCCCAACAAAGGGTTGACATTCTCATGCCGCAGGTCTTTCATCTGCAAAGAAGACACAGAGACCAATCACACCTGTCTTGCTTCACTTATTGGCTATTGACTGTACTACACAAAAAGTACAAGAATAAGGATGTGCAAAATGAAGGGCAATGTTTCTATACAAACTGTAAAAAATTAAATAAATTGTATGAGAAAACATTAAATACAATGCAATCACTTGTCCCAGAAGAGCTCATACTCGGTTAAAGTATTAAAACTGTGATCTGAAAAATATATTTCATCAAATAATGTGTTTTTAAAGAGACCATGAGATGTTGAGTGAGCTCTCAGAGGTTAAATATCTCATCCAGACAGGCAGTAAGGAAGGCAGGTATCAAAGGAAGCATTCCAAAGAATTGACAACTAGAATGTATTGAAGAAGATAAAAGTTGACTAATGGACATGATGGAGGGGCAAAATACTTCTGAGATTAGGAAACTACAACAGGTTTAGTCTTCACAAACTACAGTGCAATGGGAAGAATATGAAATATCAAGCTAGAGTAATAAACAAGAGCAACAAGCCATGGACTGAATATCATAATTTCAGTGTTATATGTGTCATATAATTTCATAGAGAACCCTGGTAAGGAATTTAACTATACTCTATTAATATTTGAATTAAACAGATGTAAGAGAGGAAAAAGTACCCCTCCATAATCATTCTCTGACTCATAGATGTGTTTCAGAATGGACAGTGATGCTATACATGAATACATGAGATTTGAGGAAGATGTAGTGGCAGGTTTGGGGGTATATCATCCACATTCTGTTTACTGTTTATTATTCATTCCCTATATAGCTGCTATACATGTTAGCTAACAATTTACAGTGACTACCATCTCAAGAAAATTGTCTTATAGCCTAGAGCCACCTTACTAAGAGGCTAGGTCCCACTCATAAACCTCAGGCAAAGAGTCAATGAGGAAAGCACACAAGTTCAGCCTCAAGATGAGACCATGTAGTTTACTTTGCGCTTCAGCATGTCCTCCGTGAGATCATAGTATCTCTAGCCTCCAGGTGAAATTGAACAATTACTTATCTTGTACCTCTGTTCTACCTTGATTCTTTTGTTGTTATATAATTTGAGTATGGATTTCCATCTTAGGCTCAGGTTTTAGACAATCTACCAATGTAAATTAGAAATCAGTCTTCACTGTGGAGAAAAATCAATAATTTCACAGCAAAATAAGGCATCCATAAACATCAAGTTGGAACTACACCGTATCTCCTTCTCCCCCACCACCCCTCAAGGTAGGATTTCTTTTTGTAACAGCCCTAGCTGCCCAGGAACAAGCTCTGTAGGTCAGGGTACCTTAACCTCAGAGATCTGCCTGGCCTGCCGCTGTCTCCCAAGTCTGGGATTAAAGATGTGTGCTACTACTGCCTGACTGCTTGGAACTTCTTCAGAGTGTTATGTTCTTGTAGTTTAGATTTCAGGAAATAGGTATGGTCTGAGATCAGATGGATGGGAATGTAAATGTTTAAATGGCAGTTAAAGTCAATGAGCACATGAGAATACCTAAGGAAAGTATGTAGAAAAAAAAGGAAAACAATGTAAGTACTTACAGGATAGAAAAATAAAGAAGAGCCTACATAAAAAAGAACATAAAATCGAGGCCAAAGAAATAAAGGAAGTTCTATTTAAATGAATATCATTAGCACTATAAGATATAATTTATGAAAATAAGCTAAATATCAGAGAAGTCAGGTACATGAACATGAAGAAAATGTTGGTTAAATTGGCCATTACATTTATTAACTATAGAACAGTACCATGAAAACATGTTTACACAGAAATACACACACATACATATGTCCATGAGTTGAATCTCTGCATCTGCTCATTATGCTAATTTACAGATCAATATTTGAAAAAATTGCCTTTATGCTGAACATCTACATAGCTTTTTCTTGTTACTCCCAAAACAATATGACACTTGAAATTTACATTGTAACAGGCATTACAAATAATCAACACATAAAGTATGTAGTAGGGTGTTCATAATTTGGGTGTAAGGTAGTATTCTGTTTTATGTAAGAGATTTGAGTATTCATGTATTTTAGCATCTAAAGGGTTCCTGAAACCAGTCCTCTGAATATAATCAGTAAAACTTTGTGGCCATATATAATTATGTATATGTGAGTGTTCACACACTCATGTACACATAGGGTTAGAATAGTAGCAGCTGTGAGTGACTAGAAACAGGTTAGATCTTAGATGTATATTGGAGCTACAAATGAAATGTCATGATGTGGGAAGTGAATAAAAAGAAGTCAAAGATTATCATATAGAATTTGGAGAATATGGCAGCCTATTCTCTGGTATGGATTATACTCTAAGACCTTTAACAAGATAGTTTGAGCCAAAAAATACGTTAATCCTTATGGGAATGAGAACCATTGAGTATTACATTAACCTACTAAGCATAATAGCCTGGTACCCATGACAATTATTAGTCTGCTTCATCCTAAACCAAGTAAGGAAGACATGAAAACTCAGATTGCATATAACAATTTAAGCACCTTCTTCGAACATTTCATCCTCTGATGAATCAAGCAACCAAAATTATTATACTCTGGAACTGTGTTCCAGAAATAATAAAAACTGATTGGGAAAATAACAAGTCACATTCCCTAGCTTCTACTGAAGCTAAGTATAGCAATACAAATGAAGTCTAAGCAATGGAATAGAAGAGAAGGGATATTTTCCATTTCTAGGTTAAGGCTTTTAAGAAGCAAATACACTCACTCTCCCTTGCATATTATTTTTCCAATCCAGTGAATAAAATATACATATTTATAAAGTCATAAGACATTGCAGAGCCTTAAGATGGCTATAACCTGGGTTAGTGAACCATCATTTTGAAGAAGGGTAACTTGCCAATCAAGAATACCCATATTTTGTTGTTGTTTGAGAGAGAAATATTTTTTTAATTTTTTATAATTTTTAAACTTTTATTAATTACACTTTATTCACATTGTATTCTCCCATAAGCCCCTCCCTCCTCCCCTGCTAATCCAACCTTTCCTCCCCCTTCTTCACGCATGCCCCTCCCCAAATCCACTGATAGGGGAGGTCCTCCACTCCTTCCTTCTGATCTTAGTCTATCAGATCTCATCAGGAGTGGCTGCATTGTAATCTTCTGTGGCCTGGTAAGGCTGTTCTGCCCTCAGGGAGAAGTGATCAAAGAGCAGGCCAATCAGTTTATGTCAAAGGCAGTCCCTCTTCCCATTACTATGTAACCCACTTGGACACTGAACTGCCATGGGCTCTATCTGTGCAGGGGTTCTAGGTCAACTCCATGCCTGGTACTTGGTTGGAGTATGAGTCTCTGGAAAGACCCCTGTGTTCAAATTTTTTGGTTCTGTTGCTCTCCTTTTGGAGCTCCTGTCCTCTCCAGGTCTTACTATTTCTTATTTCCTTCATAAGATTCCATGCACTCTGCCCAACAATTGGCCATAAGTCTCAGCATCTGCTTTGATAGTCTGCAGGGCAGACACTTTCAGAGGCCCTCTGTGGCAGGTTCCTAACTTGTTTCCTGTTTTCTTCTTCTTCAGATGTCCATCCTCTTTGCCTTTAGGGATGGGGCATTTGAGCATTTTAGTCAGGGTCCTCCCTCTTGATTAGTTTTAGATGTAGAGATTTTAGTAGGTTTATCCTATATTATATGTCTATATGAGTGAGTATATACCATGTGTGTCTTTCTGCTTCTGGGATAGCTCACTCAGGATGATCTTTTCCAGTTCCCACCATTTCCCTGCAAATTTCATGATTTCCTTCTTTTTATTGCTGAGTAATATTCCATTGTGTAGATATACCACAATTTCTGTATCCATTCTTCAGTGGAGGGGTATCTGGGTTGTTTCCATCTTCTAGCTAATACAAATAAAGCTGCTACAAACATGGTTGAGCAAATGTACTTGGTGTATACTTGAGCATATTTTGGATATATGCCTAGCAGTGATATAGTTGGATCTTGAGGCAACACTATTCCTAATTGTCTGAGAAAGTGCCAGATTGATTTCCAAAAGTGATTGTACAAGTTTACATTCCCACCAGCAGTGGAGGAGGGTTCCCCTTTCTCCACAACCTGTCCAGCATGTGTTGTCACTTGAGTTTTTTAACTTGACCATTCTGATGGGTGTAAGGTGAAATCTCAGGGTCATTTTGATTTGCATTTCCCTGATGGCTAATGAGGTTGAGCATTTCTTTAAGTGCTTCTCTGCCATTCGATATTCCTCTATTGAGAAATCTCTGTTTAGCTCTGTTCCCCATTTTTAAATTGGATTACTTGGTTTGTTGCTTTTCAGCTTCTTTAGTTCTTTATATATGCTGGATATTAGCCCTCTGTCAGATAGAGTGTTGGTGAAGATTCTTTCCCAATCTGTAGGCAGTCGTTTTGTTTTGATGACAGTGTCCTTTGCTTTACAGAAGCTTTTCAGCTTCATGAGATCCCATTTATTGATTGTTGCTCTTAGAGCCTGTGCTGTTGGTGTTCTGTTCAGGAAATTGTCCCTTGTACCAATGAGTTCTAGGGTCTTCCCCACTTTTTCTTCTAACCGATTTAATGTGTCTGGTTTTATGTTGAGTTCTTTGATCCACTTGGACTTCAGTTTTGTGCAGGGTAATAAGTATGGATCTATTTGCATTTTTCTGCATGTTGACATCCAGTTGGACCAACACTACTTCTTGAAGATGTTATCTTTTTTCCATTGTATGGTTTTGGCATCTTTGTCAAAGATCAGGTGTCCATAAGTGTGTGGGTTTATTTCTGGGTCTTCTGTTCAGTCCCATTGATCCACCATTCTGTTTCTATGCCAGTACCATGCAGTTTTTATTACTGTTGCTCTATAGTGCAGCTTAAAATCAGGGATGGAGATACCTCCAGAAGATCTTTTATTGTAGAGGATTGTTTTAACAATTCTGGGTTTCTTGTCATTCCATATGAAATTGAGAATTTTTCTTTCAAGGTCTGTAAAGAATTGTGTTCTAATTTGATAAGAATTGCATTGAATCTATGGATTGCTTTTGGACAGAGAAATATTTTCTGCAGTATTTCCTATGTAGCTGATGGCTCAGGCTTCATGTGGGTAAGGGGAGCAGGAGTTGTCTCTGACATGGACACTGTTGCTTGCTTTCTGATAACTGCCTTCTGTGGGGGCTGCCTTGCCTGTCCTCAGTGGAAGAAGATGCAATCAATCTGGACATGACTTCATGTGCCAGAGTATATTGGTGGGGAGGCTCCCCTTTTCTGTGGAGTAGGGAAGGGGGGATTGGTGAAGAAGGAGGGTGGGTGAGACCAGGAGGAGAGAAGGTAGGGGGCTACTATTGGGATGTAAAGTGAACTAAAAAATCAAAGATAAAAAAATCTAAAATTTGGGAGTGTGTATACTCAGTAAAACCCAATAAATAAACAATGTAAATGCTAAAAAGAATTTTTTTGCAGTTTTTAAAATACTAAATGTTCTCAGTGTAATGGCATACACTTTTTTTTTAACTTTTATTATTCTTTTTAGTTACAATTTGTTAACTCTGTGTCCCAGCTGTATCCCGCTCCCTCATTCCCTCCCCCTCCCCAACTCCCTCCCTGGTCTCCTCCCTGCCCCTTTCCAAGTCCACTGATAGGGGAGGACCTCCTCCCCTTTCATTTGACCCTGTTTTATCAGGTATCTTCAAGGCTGGCTGCAAAGTCCTCCTCTGTGGCCTAACAGGACTGCTCCTCCCCGGGGGGGAGGGGGGAGGTCAAAGAGCCTGCCCTTGAGATCCTGTTAGAAATAGTCCTTGTTCCCCTTACTTTGGAAAACTACTTGGTTACTGAGCTACCACGGGCCACATCCGAGCAGAAGTTCTAGGTTATATCCATAGATGGTCCTTGGTTGAGTGTCAGTCTCAGAAAAGACCCTGTGCCCGGATATATTTGGTACTTGTAGAGCTCTTATCCTTTCCATATCATACTAACTCTCCTTCTTTCATATGATTCCCTGCACTCTGCTGAGGGTTTGGTTATGAGTCTTAGTGTCTGCTTTGAAACACTGCTACACCTTTAATCTCACCACTCAGGAAACAAGGCAGATACATCTTTGTGAATTCAAGGCTACCTTGGCTGCAAAGCAAGATCCAGGCCAGCTGGGGTTACATAATATAAACCTGTCTTAAAAAACAAAACATATAAAAAGATTAGAGTTATAGCTGAATAATTGACCATATACATGTTTTGCTGGGATCAGTCCCCAGCACCAAACAACATTAAATATTTAGGATAATACTGGCATATTTCAGAACTACATCTCTGCCTGAACTTTACAACCATTCACCTTCAGTTGTAACCATGAGAGAAGATCCTGTTTTGAAAGTATATAGATAACTACATGCATTCATATCCTACGCAGATCTTGAATAATACGGACAGGAAGTTTGGAGCATTTTAACAAGCTGAGCATTTACTAGGTAGGCATATACTTCTCCTCTACTATAATGTTTCCTTAGCTGTCTACCATCAAAATTTCAAGGGTTGAGCATGTCTTGTATCAGGATATTTGTTATTTACCCTTCTGACATAAAACCTTTAAGGATTCAACTACCATAGATACCTGCTTCTGAGTCAAATCTAAACTATATAAGCTTAAATAATTCTTTGGTCAATTAAAAATGGTTCTGAAATATGAAAACCTCAGATTTAATCCCACCTACTTTTTCCAATACCAGATTTTATTAAATTATCCATTAATTCATATTGCAGCAAAAAGATTTCTCTACCTCCATTGGCTAACTGACTACAAGTCTGTATCTAGCACATTATTTTGTTTTGTTCATTGTATAAACTATTGTTCATATAACTGTACTACCCTATCTATTTCTCATCCAGAAGTCAATAGTCATATAGAATATATTATTTAAGTACTGGAAATAGAATTTTTCAGGATTTTCTCTTTTATTTTATTTTTTTAATTCTGTGTGTTTACATGTGTGTGTACCGGCACGTGCTTGTATGTGCATGCATGTATACGTTAATGCAGGTATTCCCAGAGACATTGAGTTTGAGCTCCTGAAGCTTGAGCTTCAGGTAGTTGTTGGAAATAAAATTGGATCCTATATAGAGTTAATAAAATGTAACTAATAATAACAAACAATAAAAAAGTAAAAAAAAAAAAGAAATGAAGGAGGGGGCTACAGCTGGGATACAAAGTAAATAAACTGTAATTAATATTAAAAAATAAAAATTTAATTAAAAAAGAAAATGTAAAAAATAAAATTCTAATTAAATTCAAAAATTTGGATCCTGGTGGAAGAGTGAGACATGCTCTTAACTTTTTGACCGTCTCTCCAGCCAGAATTCCATACTAGAATTTTGTTGATGTTGTTTTGGATTTTTTGAGATAGGGTTTCTCTGTGTAGCCTTGACTGTCCTGGACTTGTTTTGTAGACCAGGCTGGCCTTGAACTCATAGAGATCTGCCTGCCAATGCCTTCCAGGTGCTGGATTACAGGCATGTGCTACTGTGCCTGGCTCTTATACTTGAAACTTTATGATCTAATATTGTCAACCAATATATTGCAATAGCCAGAGGACTTTTTGAACTTTTTGAAGAGTATATATTTCTTTTTTTTATTTTTGCATACATATGTGTGTAAAAATGTATGACACATATGTGTGTTCCCATGAAAGCCAGGATAAAGTGGCAGTTCCCCAAACTAGAGTAACAGATGATTGTGAGCCACCCAACACAGGAACTAGGAACTGAATTAAGGTCCTCTGGAAAAAAAAAAAAAAAAACATTGCTCTGAAATGCCATCTCTTCATCCCTGACTTTCAAAATTTTATACCACTTTATGTTCCCACATCTTTCTATAAGTGTTGGGACTACTAGGAAAAAATAGACATTATTAAAAATGGTAAATGTGTTGATAAATATAAAATAATGTATTTTGTTTAATTTCATATATATATATGAACATTGAAAGCAAAAACTGGCCCTGCATTTTGTGGTTCATGATATACATGAAGATAATATACATTCAAGCAGTAAAGCAAAGAATGTGGACAAGCTAAAAAGGGCAATGTGTCTACAAATTTCTCATATTTTAGTAAAAGTGATATAATATTAACTTTGTATTGTGACAAGTTCAAAATGCATTCAGGACTTTCTAGAAGAATTTATTAAAAAATTCGATGGCATATACCTAAAGTGCAAATACAAAAAGCAAACTGAAGTCCCTCCACATAATTTTAGCCCAAAGGAAGGCAAAAAATGAGCAAAAATAAAACAGAGAATTGGTACCTCAACATACTGAAGACTACTGTTAATAAGTAGGAGTTACAGAATGGCAAGGGGGGCAAAAAAATTCCAAATGTATACTGCCTGAAAAAAATGATTATTAAATTAAAAAAACTAGATTGAAAGTACAAGGATTAAAAATAGAATAACAATATCAAATCAGAAATCCAGAGTGGCTATATTATTATTGAATAAAATATAACTCAAGAAAATAACTACTACCAGAGCTAAAAATGAATGCTTCATAATGATGAAAAGTATGATCGTGCTATCATAAGTGTACATGCGTACTTGTGTTCTGAAGCTGACTTATACTAGATCCAAGGAAGTAAAGTAGTTTACAAACAACTCTGTGTTTGGTGATATTACATAGGTAGTTTTAAAAAAAAGAAAAAAACATTCATTATGAAAGTATGTACAAAACTATAATGAGAAATTATTCAAAATTGAGTATTTTTTCCACAATACTGAAAAGCATTTACTAAAACATTAACATGTATGCCCTTAACATTAGAGCATTAAAGTATACAAAGAAAAAAAAAAACATGGAATTATACAATAGGGAAATTTTAAAAGTAAATGAAAAATATATTCGCAAGAATTTGGTAAGGATATATAATATAAAAAAAATTTCTATCAGTAAATCTTTCTTATTAACATTGTTGCCCTAAAGAGGGCACCGGATCTCGTTATATAGTTGGGAACCATGATGTGGCTGCTGGAAATTGAACTCAGGACTTCTGGAAGAGTAACCAGTGCTCTTAACTGCTGAGCTATCTCTCCAGCCCCCTATAGGATTACTTTTTAAGGATGGTATGCAATGAGCAAGTGGAATTTATCCCAGTTATGCTAAGGTTTATTCAATATTTATTTTCAGGCAATACAACTTCCTATATTAACAGAATAAAGGTATAAGCAGCAACCATTTCCAAATATAGAAGAAATGTTTTGAAAAACAACATGATAAAAACTTCATAGACAATCAGAAATAGAAGTATATATATATATATATATATATATATATATATATATATATGACCAACAGATAACGTTGGACTGTGTTAAATCCTTTTCTTTTTGAATTGGAAATTTGGCAAAAATGTTGACCCTCTCTAACTAAGTAGAAAAACCTATGCATGTGTAATGATTAAAAATAAAACAATATAAATAATGGAGGAGAAGGAAAGGCTCTTTCTTATAATAAGTGTCAACGAGAAAGTACAGAAAGTGTTAGTATTATAAAATTACCAATTAGTAAACAAAACAGTGAATAAGAGTGGGTTGTAAAAATTCAATAAGACAAAGCAGAAGCAGAAAGACTCACACGGTATATATGCCCACTTATAAGTGGATATTAGACATATAATATAGGATAAACATACTAAAATATGCACAACCAAATAAGCTAAGCAAGAAGGAGGCTCTGGATAAGATGATCAATCCTCACTCAGAAAGACAAACGGGATGGACATTGGAAGAAGGAGAAAACAGGAAACAGGATAGGAGCCTACAACAGAAGGACTCTGAAAGACTCTGCCCAGCAGTGTATCAAAGCAGATGCTGAGACTCAACCAAACTTTGCACAGAGTGTAGGGAAGCTTAGGAAAGAAGGAGTAGATAGTAAGACCTGGAGAGGACAGGAGCTCCACAAGGAGAGCAACAGAACCAAATATTCTGGGCCCAGAGGTCTTTTCTGAGACTGATACTCCAACCAAGGACCATGCATAGGTATAACCTAGATAACCTAGAACTCCTGCTCAGATGTAGCCCATGGCAGCTCAGTATCCAAGTGGGTTTTCCTAGTAAGGGGAACAGGGACTGTCTCTCACATGAACTCAGTGGCTAGATCTTTGACCACCTCCTACTGATGGGGGAGCAGCCTTGCCAGGCCACAGAGGAGTACAATGCAACCAGTCCTGATGACACCTGATAGACTAGTGTCAGGTGAAAGGTGAGGAGGACCTCCCCTATCAGTGGACTTGGAGAGGAGCATGGGAGGAGATGAGGGAGGGAGGGTGGGATTGGAAGGGAATAAGAGAGGGGGCTACAGCTGGATACAAATGAATAAACTGTAATTAATATAAAAATAAGAAATTAATTAAAAATTCAATAGGACCCAAGCATGGTGTCTCACACTTTTAATTTCAGTTCCTATAAGGCTAAGGCAGGATGATTATTATGATTTGAGGGCCTGCCTGTAATACAAAGTGAGTTACAGGTCAGCCTGGGTTACAGGGTAAGATCTTATCTCAAAAAGGGGAGCAAACTATTCCCATATATTCAAATTGTATAAATATTAAGTACTAATTATTATAAGGATAAGTAACTCTTAGTGAGGAAGATATGTAGCTCAGCAATGTACTCAAAGGTAACATCATAAGCAGTAAGATTGTTGACATTATGTGCCTTCTGAATAAAGTGCACAAAAAAAGACAACATCACTCCTGAAGTTATCTGCCTAACTTATAATGCATAATGCAAACCATGTAAATATAAGGCAAACCCAGGTGGAGGGTCAGTCTAGGAATAACTGACCAGAATTCTTCAAAAGTATTGGGTGACAGGTTCAAGCTAAAGAAGCTCCTTCTTTGATTCAGATTCAGCAACTTCCATTTTCATTGACTTTACTATTGCATCACAGGATCATATCCATATAGTAATAACAACTCTGTGCTTGCACTGGGTTTCTAAGACTGCCTCCCACCTAGTACTGGTTTGAATAAGAATGCATAGAAATGAGAGTTTCTCATACCATTTCAAACACATCACTGGCAATCGATTTGATGGACTTAATGTCTCCAAAATCTCCAGATGGGAACTTTTTCAGCCACACCCAGTCACCCTGGAAAGAAAGGGGAGAGAATACCAATTAGACTTTGTTGTCAGCAGCTAGAGTAATGTCTACACATAAAAGACTTAAAGTAAAATTCCCAATACAAGCAGACTTTTTTTTCTCCTTCCCCACCCTCTATTCCATAGAAACTCAGTATTTTGGATTGAAGTGAACTCATAGAAAGAAGCTAACATTAGAAGTTTCAAAGCATTCAAGGAAGGAAAACAACCTGTGGGTATACAAATCCCAAGAAATGCAAGGATACCACTCTGAACTGTCTTCTTTAACTGCAGAAAGCCCTAGGTCATTTCACTTATTCATAGCTAAGTGATATAGCACAGAGTTGCTTCCATTAATGGTGATGGATGGTGATTGCAATTCCCACTGCTTTGAGGCATCTGTAGTGGGAAATGCAAGGCTGGAGACAGAGTGCCACAATGTTTGCAGCATTTATCTTGATTCACTTTTTTTTTCTAGTGTGACAGGCCATGGAGTAGAGATAGAGGCTCTCTCACACGTTAACCTTAAACTTACTGATTTAAATGTAGATTAAATTTTTTTTTTTTATTTTGAAAGATCCAAGACGGCGGCACCGAGAGAGCAATGATGAACAGGACAGCAGTGCCTGCACAATGACCAACCCACTGAACTATGAGCCCTAAAACACCAGCGATTTTCCTTCCCAGGCGAGAGGAAAACCCACAGTGTGGGAAGCAATGAGGTCCATTCTCGGGTCATCCAGCTAAACCACAGAAGAGTTCCCCTGTCCCAGCAGGCACTCAATCTCCAGCCCAGAGCCACATACCTGCATGCTCTTATCACCATACTAGACTGAACTGTCAGTCCCAAAACAACAGAGACTGGGTTTTCTAGACAATTGAAAAACCCACAGCCAAGGAAGAAATTGGGACCAAACAACATCAGATCATGCAGACACCTGGAAAAGGTCCAGAGCTCCAGGTCCTGGGCTCTAGCAGGCACTCAACCTCTAGCCCAGAGACACATGCCTGTACACAAGACTCACCATCCCAGAAAGGACTGTGGGCCCAAAACACCAGAGAATAAGTTTCCCTGTCTAGAAGAAACCTCTGGGTGAAGGAAATACCAGGTCTTACCTCAGGGCACCCAGGAGAAACCACTTCTCACCCCCTTACCTGCCACCATCACAAAAAGATCCCAGGCAAAGTTCCTGGGTTCCTGCAGGTGCCCAGTCACCAGTGCTGAGCCACTCTCCTGTGCCTGTGTGATCTACTCACCATCCCAAACTGAACTGTGGATCCCAAAACACCCCAGAATGGTTCTCCCTGTTGGGATGAAACACCACAGTGGGGGAACATCGGGTTCGAATGCAGGACACCAAGCTAATCCCCGAAAAGTTCATGGGTTCCCACAGGATCAGGGCTTTAGCCACCAGCCACACACCTGTTTGCTATGCTCACCTGCCACTGATTACTGCTTGGGTACTAGAGCACAGAGTTCCAACCTCAGACCTACAGAAGCCTGGGACCTAAGGCACCAGCCCCCAGACACTGCTCCAAGGTGCAACCTGTCTCCCTGGATAAACTGACCAAAATGCAGGGTTCCTGGGTTCTACAAGAGGGCTGCACCTAGCAAACACAGTGTATGAGCAGCAGCAGCAGCTCACTAAAGTCAGAGTAAGAAACCTAGTGTCAGAAAAGCTGTCTCCAAGACTTCTCCTGGTGAGAGGAGAGCCCCTTTGACTACCAATGACACCAGTTACCCAACAGGACCACATACCTGAGGTGAGCTGTGGTAATTCTTTGAGAAGCATCAGCCATCCAGTGACCATACCCAAGAAGCTGAGGAGGCCTTTTTCAGGAACAACCATGTTCCTGTCAAGGGGATTCTCCCCACCATAAGATTCTAGCAGGCACCAAAAACTAACAGCTAACACCTGAGACAGCCAGATGGGTAGAGGTCAGCGTACAAGCACAACCAACAAAAGCCAAAGCAATATGGCGTTTCTAGAATACAGTTATCCAGGGGCAAGTAGCCCTGGACACCCTAACAAAAGTGAAAATTTAGAAGATGACCTTATATTTATTCATATAAAAAGTATGACAGAGGCAACAAATATCATGCAGACTGTAAGAGAACACAAATATCAGCCCAGGCTACTACACGAAGCAAAACTTTCAGTCCTCATAGATGAAGAAAACAAGATATTAAATGACAAAAACAAATTTAAACAACACCTACCCACAAATCCAGCGTTACAGAAGATTCTAGAAGGAAAAATACAACCGAAGAAATCTAACTACAGTCAGGAAAGCACAAGAAATAACTAACCTCACTACAGCAAAAGTAAAAGTAGCCAAGCGTACAAACACACTACCACAACCAAAAGCAAAATCAAAGGATCTAACAACCACTGGTCATTAATCTCTCTCAACATCAATGAGCTCAACTCTCCAATAAAAAGACACATACTAAAAGAATGGATACATAAACAAGACTCAACAATCTGTTGAATACAAGAAACACACCTAAGTGACAAAATAGACATTACCTGAGAGTAAAGGGCTGGAAGACATCTTTCCAAGAAAACAGACCCAAAAAGCAAGCTGGAGTAGCCATTGTAATATCTCATAAAATAGACTTTCAACCAAAATTCATCAAAAGAGATGGGAAAGGTCACTTCATACTCATCAAAGGAAATTTCCACCAAGAAGACATCACAATTCTGAACATCTGTGCCCTAAATAAAAGGACACCCTCATTTGGAAAGAAATATTAATAAAAGTTAAATCACACATAGATCCCCATATATTAATAGTGGGAGACTTCAACACCACACTTTCAACAAAGAGACAGTTCAATAAAACAGAAAGTAAACAAAGAAACAATGACCCTACCAGATGTCATATAGAATCTATCACCCAAACACAAAACAATATACCTTCTACTCAGCACCTCATGGAACAGTATCCAAAATAAACCATATATTTGGTCACAGGGCAAGCCTCAACAGATACAAGAAGATTGAAATAATCCCTTGTATCCTATTAGACTACCATGCAATAAAGCCGGACCTCAACAACAACGAAATAGCAAAAAGCCTACACACTCATGGAAACTGAACAACTCACTACTCAGTGACATCTGGGTCAGGGAAGAAAGAAAGAAATTAAAGACTTTCTAGAATTCAATGAAAATGAAGGTACAACATACCCAAACTTATGGGACACAATGAAAATAATGCTAAGAGAAAAGTTCATAGCACTAAATCCTTTTGTAAAGAAATTTGAAATATCTCTTACAAGCAATTTAATGGCTCACTCTAAATCCCTAGAAAAAAAGAGAAACAGACACATTCAAGAGGAGTGCACAGCTAGAATTAACCAAACTCAGGCCTTAAATCAATAAACTAGAACCAAAGAGAACAATTTAAAGAATCAATGAAACCAATAACTGGTTCTTTGACAAACTCAATAAGATAGACAAACCCTTAGCCTAACTAACTAAAAGGCAGAGAGAAACAATCAAAAACACCAAATTCAGAAAGGAAAAGGGGCAGGGGGAGGGACATAACAACAGACACTGAGGAAATCCAAAGAATCATTAGGTCTTACTTCAAAAGGCTATATGCAATAAAATTTGAAAATCTAAATGAAATGTAAAATTTTCTTGATTTAGTTCTACTTACCAAAGATGAATCAAGGCCAAGTAAATAAATTAAATAGTCCTATATCCCCTAAGGAAAGAGAAGCTATCATCAAAATTCTCCCATCCCTAAAAAAGCCCAGGGCCAGACAGATTCAGCACAGAATTCTACCAGACCTTCAAAGAAGAGCTAACACCAATACTTTTCAAACTATTCCACAAAATAGAAACAGAAAGAATATTACCAAACTCATTATACGAAGGCACAGTCCCCTTTATACCTAAACCTCACAAAGACCCAACAGAGAAAGAGAATTTCAGGCCAATCTCCCTATGAACACTGATGCAAAAATACTCAACAAAATACTTGCAAACATAATCTAAGAACACATCAAAGATATCATCCAGTATGACCAAGTAGGCTTCATCCCAGGGATGCAGAGTGGTTCAATATACGGAAATTCATCAATGTAATCTACCATATAAACAAACTGAAAGAAAAAAACTACATGATCATCTCCTTAGGTGCTGAAAAAGCATTTGATAAAATCCAACATATTCTTCATGTTTAAAGTCCTGGCGAGATCAGGGATACAAGGCACTTACCTGAACATAGTAAAGACAATAAACAGCAAGTTTATAACCAACATTAAACTAAATGGAGAGAAACTTAAAGCAATCCCACTGAAATCAGGGACAAGGCAAGGCTGCCCTCTCTCTACATATCTCCTCAACATAGTTCTTGAAGTCCTTGATAGAGCAATAAGACAATTGAAGGCGATCAAGGGGATTCAAATAGGAAAAAAAGTCAAAGTATCACTATTTGCAGATGATATAGTATACATGAGTGACCGCCAAAATTCTACCAAGTAACTCCTAGAGTGATAACCACCTTCAGCAAAGTATCTGGATACAAAATTAACTAATATATATATATATATATCAGTAGCCCTCCTATATACAAAAGAAAAATGGGCTGAGAAAGCTATTAGGGAAAAAACACCCTTCACAATAGCCACAAGAAACAAAAAGAATCTTGGTGCAACTCTAATCGAGCAAGTCAAATACTTGTATGAAAAAAAAATTCAATTCTCTGAAGAAAGAAATAGAAGAAAATATCAGTAGATGGAAAGATCTTCCATGCCAATGGCTGGGCAGGATTAACATAGTAAACATGACTATCTTACCAAAGGCAATCTACAGATTCAATGCAATGCCCATCAAATTACCAACACAATTCTTTACAGAACTTGAAAAAAAATTCTCAACTTCATTTGGAATAACAAAAAACCCAGAATTGCTAAAACAATCCTCTACAATAAAAGATCTTGTGGAGGCATCTCCATCTCTGATCTCAAACTGTACTATAGAGCAACAGTAGTAAAAAACTGCATGGTACTGGCATAGAAACAGAATGGTGGTTCAATGGAATCAAATAGAAGACCCAGAAATAAAAGCCCCACACACCTATGGAAACCTGATTTTTGACAAAGAAGCCAAAACCATACAATGAAGAAAAGACAGCATCTTCAACAAATGGTGCTGGTCTACTTGGATGTCTACATGTAGAAAAATGCAAATAGATCCATAATTATCACGTTGCACAAAACTGAAGTCCAAGTAGATCAAATAACTCAACATAAGAACAGACTCACGAAACCTGTTAGTAGAAAAAGTGGGGAAGAGCCTTGAACTCATTAGCAGAGGAGATAACTTCCTGAACAGAACAACAGCACAGGCTCTAAGATCAACAATCAATAAATGGTACCTCATGAAACTGAAAAGCTTCTGTAAAGCAAAGGACACTGTAATCAGAACAAAATGACTGCCTACAGACTGGGAAAGTATCTTCACCAGACCTATATCTGATAGAGGGCTAATAGCCAGAATATATAAAGAACTCAAGAAGTTAAACTGCAACAAATCAAGTAATCCAATTTTAAAAAATGGGGAACAGAGCTAAACAGAGAATTTTCAATAAAGGACCATCAAATGGCAGAGAAACACTTAAAGAAATTGTCAACATCCTTAGTTATCAGGGAAATGCAAATCAAAACGATCCTGAGATTTCACCTGACACCCATCAGAATGACTAAGATCAAAAATTCAAGTGACAACACATGCTGAAGAGGATGTGAAGAAAGGGGAACCCTCCTCCATTGCAGGTGGGAATGTAACTTGTACAACCACTTTGGAAATCAATCTGCCACTTTTTCAGACAATTAGGAATAGTGCTTCCTCAAGATCCAGCTATACCACTGCTAGGCATATATCCAAAATGTGCTCAAGTATACACCAAGGACATTTGCTCAACCATGCTGGTAGCAGCTTATTTCATAATGGCCGGAATCTGGAAACAACCCAGATGTCCCTCAACTGAGGAATGGAAACAGAAATTGTGGTATATTTACACAGTGGAATACTACTCAGCAATTAAAAACAAGGAAATCATAAAATTTGCAGGCCAATGGTGGGAATTAGAAAAGATTATCCTGAGTGAGGTATCCCAGAAGCAGAAAGACACACATGGTATATAATAACCTGTAAGTGGATACTAGACATATAGTATATGAGAAACATACTAAAATCTGTACATCTAAAGAAACTAGGCAAGAAGGAAGACCCTGGATAAGATGATCAGTCCTCACTCAAAAAGGCAAATGGGATAGACTTCAGAAGAGGGAGAAAACTGGGAATAGGACAGGAGCCTACCACAGAGGGCCTCTGAAAGACTCCACCAAGCAGGGTATCAAAGCAGATGGTGAGAGATTTATAGCTAAACCTTGGTCAGAGTACAGGGAATCTTATGAAAGAAGGGGGACATAGAAAGACTTGGAGCGAACATGAGCTCCACAAGGAGAGCAAAAGGAACCAAAAAAAATCTGGGCCCAGGGGTCTTTTCTGAGGCTTATACTGCAAAGACCGTGCGTGGAGATAACCTGGAACCCCTGCTCAGATGTAGTCCTTGTAAGCTCAGGGTTCAAATGGGTTCTCTAGTAAGGGGAACAAGGACTGTCTCTGACATGAACTCATGGGCTGGCTCTTTGATCACCTCCCCCTGAGGGTGGAGGCAGACTTACCAGGCCACAGAAGAAGACAATGCAGCCAGTCCTGATGAGACCTGATAGACTACGGTCAAATTAAATGGGAGAAAGGCCTCCCCTATTAGTGGGCTTGAGGAGGGGAAGAGGAGGAGAAGAAGGAAGGAGAGAAGGATTGGGAGGGAATGAGGGGAGGCGTTACAGCTGGAATACAATGTGAACGAATTGTAATAAATAAAATATTTTTTTAAATGCTTGGAAAAAAAACACATTTTTTATTTTGATTCATCCATGTACCACCATAGTAAAAGGTCATGTAGAGACTTTAAAGAGACTATTTCCAACTTTTCCCATTCATAATCATTTTTTTAGTTTAAATGTTTGTGGGTGCAGTGTGATAATTTGATCCATGTATACAGTGTGTAAAGATCAAATCTCCATAATTAGCATTGATTCTGAACTTTTAAAATACAAAACTACCATTTCTAAGGTTACTGTCAATTCAAACTCAATTACTTTATTGTCTTTCTTCACTTCATTGCTAGTACCTGATAATTTTCTTCTGCATGCGTAGCCTCAAGGAGTCATCAGTCACCAAGCCCTACTTAGTTCTGTACAACCAAAATTTTTTAAAGCAATATAAATATAGATTCCTTTTTCTCTGTGATAATGATAATGTCTTACAGTGTGTTCCTTAGTCTTCCAAGTGAGTGAACATCTATTACTTATAGCCTGAAGATTCAATTTCAGGCTGCACCTATTTGTTATCAAGTAGAGATAATAAAGCAGAGAGCTCTCTGCAATCAAATTGTGTAACCACTCTCTTATTAAGAAATATACCCAACTGTAGCAGCTCATCTGGAAAGCTTCCAGAGGCAAAGGCTAATGGTAGTTGCAGTAACTCCCCTGAACTCGGTTGCAAAGCTTCTCCTAAGGCAAGGAGTTCAAAGCCCCTCAACTAGGGAATGACTCTAGGAGCTGGACAAATCTATGATAGACAAGCTCCTTGCCTATGAAGCTCAGCAAGACAATGTACCATCAGTAGATGGCTGCAGCAGAATGGTCAAAATATGGTCCTGGACCAGATGCATCTGTGTCAGCTTGGAACTGCTTAGAGGTACCAATAACTGAGTTCCACTGAACACCTAGGGAGTCAGAAGGTGTAAGAATGAGACCTGTAGTGTGGATGTTATCAAATCCTCTTTGTAATTCTGATCCATGTTCAAGGTTGCAACCTGGTGCCCAGGCTTTCCCCTTACCTTATCTCTGTGATGCTCCTTTTATTCATAGCCTCTCCATTTACCTCACACTAAGCTTCTTTTATCAAATTCTGCTCTCAGGCAGTGGTCTAAAACTCATTCACAGAAGTCAAGAGGACTTGCCACAAGCTTAACAGTTTTATCTTTCAAAGGACTTTACCTTTTATAGCGATCAAAGGTTAAGCCTTAAGCCACTAGCACAAAACTCTAACTGGGATTTTACAAAATGTGACAATGTATAATATGTACTGATGGAAAAAAAAAAAGCTTTCTCAGTCTTTTGGCAACTGTCTTTTGACCCTTAGTGACCACCAGCTGTTATGGCATCGTAGTGCTAACTAGATAGTAATGTTTTCCATCAGGTGAAAAAAGATGTCCTGATTTTTTTAATATGAAATTGTGCATTTTTTTTTGCAGCAGCAGCAGACTTGGCTGCATAAAAGCATGCACATTTTATAAGCATGCATGTTTCACACTTATATTTACTCATCCAACACCCTGGTCACAAGGGAGCACATGCCACTGGTAGAGTGTATAGAGTCTGCATATCACCAAGCTCTCTGTCAAGGGGAGCCTCTTTTAGGAGGTGTTGAGTAAGGCTATTAGGGTGGGAGAAACAACTGGACTATGAGCTCCATGAATACTAGATAGAAGAAAGAGGCAACCTTATGGAATTTCTGAAGCATATTGAAAATAATGACTGAACAAAAAGCATAGTTGGGAATGATGGTATAGATATGGATGTGAGGCTTGTCATCCCACCCAGAACTAGACTGGAATGTCTGCATCTCCTTCTGTACACCCCACATTTAAGTTACAGTGTATTATCACTGTGAATAGAGCCCTTATTGGTGTGCATAGGGTGTGAAGTCTGATCATCAGTTACTAATAGCTCTGACTGCCCTGTAGATTATATAGACCTTCTTAGTGGAGTTAGTTCAGTCAGAGACATAGTTTGGCCTTCTATTTGGATTACTTAACTGCCAGTGTAGCTAAGAGTAGCTTTTGAGAGCTGGGAAGGGTATTATGTGTACCTAACCCAATCTCAGAACCCGAGATAATAACAGAGCTAAAACTACACCAGTATCTTCCAAGGTCCACTCTGTTCCCTGTTTACCTGTCAGGCTCTCTCTGTTTAGAGGATTTGGCTGGTTCAAATTTTAGTTCTCACATACACACACCTCCTAAGCAAATTTTTATTGAGTCTGTGTGTATCCTCATTCATAAAAAATGAGGGAAAAGGAGGAAATGGGAAGGTTTTATCTTCACCACACATGGGCTAAATCGCTTTTGTTTTTGGTCTCTTAAAACAGAATGATAAAATATTTTACTTATCACTTACTTTTTAATTAAGAAAAAAAAAGTTTATTCATGGAAGTTTTCTGAAGTATTGTAAAGTCTATCCTTTTTGCACTAAGGCCATTTTGAATTAACTAAAACAAGAGAGCGAGTTCCTAAATATGTCTCCGCTTCAAACTCATGGTTAGCCTTAGCGTACCTACTTAATCGGCCTTCTCATCAGTTTCCCCACCTTTTAAAGGAGGTTTAGTAGATGACTTTTCATAGCTCTTTAACGTTAATGATCTATACGTCTATGATGAGAGACAATGACTGGTAGAAGGAAGAGAAGTAAATTATAGGAAACAGGAAAAGAAAAAGCTTAGAGAGAAGTAAATGAGTGTACAGAGTAAAGGAGAGTCAAAGAGTTGGAAAGTATCAAAATGAAGCAAAAGATAAATTCAGGGATTTCTTCCTCATCTCTTCAGCCCCACACACTATGGTTATCAGATCATATAGTCACAAATACCTAAGAGCATCTGATGTCACTTCTTTCTCCCCACTAATTAGCTCATCTGGTTCTGTTTTCTATACTCAAAGAATAACTGTGGAAGATTATACATCTGCACATAAATCAGAGTATAAACATGTGTCAATGTAGTACGATGTATGGGACCACCCAGAAAAACCTGTCTTTGACTATTTAGCATCTACAAGTGTATGATCTGGAAATCCCAGACTCCCAGGAACAGTTCTCTCATTTGATTGGTTGGTTGGCATTGTTTGTTTCTTTGGCTTTACATGGAAACTCTTGTGCACGTGTGCAGGCATACACTCAAGTGTGTGTGTGTGTGTGTGTGTGTGTGTGTACTAGTTCATGTGTGGGAAGATTATATGCCTGGATAGGGTTAAAGAGGTATCTAAGATGGAGTATAAAAAATTGAATCAGTAGATTAAAAAAAAAAAAAAAAAAAAAAAAACGCTCCAGCAGCTTTCTCGAATGGTCCTCTATTAGAAGTTGTTTGTATCAGTCTCAGGAAAGACCCCTGGTCCCAGATTTCTTGGTTCTGTTGCTCTCTTTGTGATGTTCCTGTCCCCTCCAGGTCTTTCTATCTCCCCCTTCTTTCATAAGATTCCCTGAACTCTGCCCAAAGTTTGGTTATAAGCCTCAGCATCTGCTTTGATACACTGATGGGTAGATTCTTTCAAAGACCCTCTGTGGTAGGCTCCTGTCTTGTTCCCTGTTTTCTCCTTCTTCCAATGTCCATCCCATTTGTCTTTCTGAGTGAGGATTGAGCATCTTACCTAGTGTCCTTCTTCTTGCTTAGCTTCTTTAGTTGTACAGATTTTAGTATGTTTATCCTATATTATTTCTAATATCCACTTACTTATAAGTGAGTATATACCATGTGTGTCTTTCTGCTTCTGGGATACCTCACTCAGGATGATCTTTTCTGTTTCCCACCATTTGCATGCAAATTTCATTACTTCCTTATTTTTAATAGCTGAATAGATTCCATGTGTAAACGTACCACAATTTCTGTATCCATTCCTCAGTTGAGGGACACCTAGGTTATTTCCAGTTTCTGGCTATTACAAATAAAGCTGCTTTGAACATAGTTGAACAAATGTTCTTGTTGCATGGTGGAGCATCTTTTGGATATATGCCCAGGAGTAGTATAGCTTGATCTTGAGGTAGCACTATTTACAATTTTCTAATAAAGCGCCAGATTGATTTCCATAGTAGTTATACAAGTTTGCATTCCCACCATCACTATAGGAGGGTTCCCCTTTCTCCCCATCCTCTCCAGTCCGTGTTGTCACTTCAGATTTTGATCTTAGCCCTTCAGATGGGTGTAAGGTGAAATCTCAGGGTAGTTTTGATTTACATTTCCTTGATTACTAATGATGTTGATTATTTCTTTAAGGGTTTTTCTGCCATTTGATATTTCTCTATTGAGAATTCTCTGCTTAGCTCTGTACCCCATATTTAAATTAGATTACTTAGTTTGTTGGTGTCTAATTTCTTGAGTTTTTTATATATTCTGGATATTTTCCTGCTTTTGAATGTAGGGTTGGTAAAGATCTTTTCCCAGTCTGTAGGCTGTCTTTGTGTTTTGTTGACCGTGTCCTTTACTTTACAGAAGCTTTTCATTTTCATGAGGTACCATTTATTAAGTGTTTATCTTAGACCCTGAGCTGTTGGTGTTGTGTTCAGGAAGTGCTCTACTGTGCCAATGAGTTCAAAGCTTTTCTCTACTTTTTCTTTCAACAGATTTAGTGTGTTTGGTTTTATGTTGAGGTCTTTGATCCACTTGGACTTTGTTAGTGAAGCGTGATAGATATGGGTCTACCTGTATTTTTCAACATGTAGCCATCCAATTAAAACAGCACCATTTGTTGAAGATGCTCTTTTTTTCCATTTTATGGTTTTGCCTTCTTTGTCAAAAATCAGGTATCTGTAGGTGTGTGGGTTTATTTCTGGGTCTTCAATTCAATTCTGTTGATCCACTGGCCTATTTCTATACCAGTAACATTAAGTTTTTATTATGTTGCTCTATAGTACAGCTTGAGATCAGGGATGGAGATACCTCCACAAGATCTTTTTTTTTTTTTTTTCAATGCAGTTTATTCAGGAACATTGAACAATCCTCGGACCCCGGGGAAAGCCAGCCCACAGCTTAAATAGCCTCTGGGTAGCCAACCCAGGCATGCCACGGGGGCAATGCAGATAGGTCCACATACATGGAAGCAAGCCAGATCCTCGGCCTTAGCCAAATGTGGAGTTGTTCGTGACAGAGAGCACTCACCATCGGGAAGGTGGAAGGCGGAAACCAGCTCCATCTTTAAGGCATAGCATTCCGCAGTTCTCTACAGTTCCCCCTTTTTGTTTTAGACGCATCAGGCAAGAGTAGAGGTCTGATCTCTGATATTAGAAATAAATTGGGACTTTGTACAGATGTTCATTTAGGTGTCATCCACCCTAAGAGCATCAGATCTTTTATTGTAGAGGATTGTTTCAGCTATTCTGTTTTTTTTATTTTGTTGTTGTTGTTGTTGTTGTTTTCCATATAAAGTTGAGAATTTTTCTTTCAAAGTCTGTAAAGAATTGTGTTGGTAATTTGATGGGAAACCATTGAATCTGTAGATTACATTTGGTAAGATAGCAATTTTTACTCTATTAATCCTACTGAACAATGAGCTTTGGAGATCTTTTCATCTTCTAATATATTCTTCTATTTATTTCTTTGGAGACTTGAAGGGTTTTTTTTGTTTGTTTGTTTTTCATACAAGTAACACCAAGATACTCTATGCTTTATGTGGCTATTGTGAAGGGTGTTGTTTACCTAATATCTTTCTCAGCCCAATTGTCTTTTGTATACAGGATGACTTCAGATATTTTTGAGTTAATTTTGTATCCAGCCACTTTGTTTAATGTGTTTATCAGCTGTATGGGTTCCCTGGTAGAATTTGGGTGGCCACTCCTGTATACTGTCATACCATCTACAAATAGTGATACTTTGACTTCTTCCTTTCCGACTTCCTTTCCGATTTGAAACCCTTTGATCGCTTTTAATTTTCTTATTGCTCTAGAAAGGAGTTCAAGAATAATGTTGAAGAGATATGGAGAGAGTGGGTAGCCTTGCCTTGTCCCTGATTTCATGGAGATTGATTTTATGTTTCTCTCTGTTTAGTTTGATGTTGGCTGTAGTCTTACTGTATATTGTCTTTACTGTGTCTAGGTATGTGCCTTGCATCCCTGATCTATGCAAGACTTTAAACATGGTATACACTCACTTATAAGTTGATATTAAATGTATAATATAGGATAGCCATAATAAAAGCTACAGACCTAAACAATAAGGAAGAACCGTAGGGAGGGTGCTTAATTCTCCTTCAAAATGGCAAACAGTATAGACTCCAGAAGCAGTAGAAGAGAAGAAACAGGATGGGAGCCTACTATAGAGGGTCCTCTGAAAAGCTCCACCCAACAGAGGATCAAAGCAGATAATGAGACTCACAGCCAAACTTTCGGCAGAATGCAGGGAGTCTTATGAAAGAAGGGGGAGATAGAAGGACATGGAGGGGACATGAGTCCCACAAGGAGACCAACAAAGCTGAGCTCAGGGGGTCTTGCAAAGACTGATGCACCAACTAAGGACCTCGACTCCCTGCTCAGATGTAGCCAGTTGACAGCCCAGTCTCTATGTGGGTTCCCTAGCAAGAGGAGCAGGGGCTGTCTCTGTCTTGAACTTGACTGCCTCCTTTTTGATCACTGCCCCTGGTGATACAGCCGTGACAGCCCACAGAGGAAGAGGACCCGGGCAGCCCTAATGAGAGTTGATAAGCTATGGGTAGATGTCAGAGGAGAACTGCCCATTTCAGTGTGCTAGGGGAAGGGAATAGAGGGGAAGAGGGAGGCAGGGTAGGTCTGAGAGGAGTTGAGGAAGGGGTCTTCAATTAGGATATATAATGAATAAGTTGTAAAAAGTAAAAATAAATAAATAAAATTTTTATAAAAGACATTGTTTTAAGTCTCATCATCCAGTAGATTAGGTTTCAAACAAGTCAGTTTTCTGTAAGACTTGTTACTTTAGCCAGGCATGGTGACACATATTTGTAATCCAGCATTTGTGAGACTGGAACAAGAGGATTGTTAGGAGAACAGCCTGAGCTACACAGTCATTACTAAATGAGTTAGAGCTTCAAAATGATACCCTCTACTGGAGGGATGGCTCAGTCAGTAAATTGCTTCCAGCACCTATTACTGGCCTCTAAGGTGCTTCTAGCACCTACTACTGGCCTCTAAGGTCATGCAGACGGATGGTGCTGATATACATTCAAGCAAAACATTAACACACATTAAAATAAATAAATAAAATATTTTTAAATTAACATACTCCTTTTATAAAGGTAAAGCTCTCCTACTCATGAATAGACTGACTAGCAGTCATTTATGAAAAGTTATATAGCCAGCTCCCTGCTCAACTTCCAAAACAGGAAAGTATCTGACAAGAGCTTTAAGGCCAGTAACAGGCTTTTCTTTTATTCTTTATCAATTCTACACTGTAACATTTCAATCCTACTAAATAAAACACACCATGATTCAACACCTAAATTTGTCCACTGAGTCAGAGAATCATAGCAAAGCCATGCCAGATGTAGCTTTAGAGGCTTCTCTGTCAAGCAATTATCACACCTGGCTGCACATATCAAAAAGCACATAAATGGACTTAAAAAAAACATACACCAATGACTGGTTGTATGTCCCTACCAACTGAATGCCACCAAGAATCAATTGGTAAGAATGGGAGTTTGGACATAGCTTTTATTTTCTTTATTTTATTTTTTAACATTCAGAAGGAGATTTTAATGAGTCTCCAAGATTAAGCACTCACTCAACTTCTAATGTGGTAAATGAAAAGTGAAAGTTATTTATACTTATTTCAGAATCTTAGTAGTGTAGTGCAGCTCTAAATGCCTAAGATTATTCCGTTTGACATTCCATAGCCAGCCAATCATTTCTACCTTTAGTTTCTCAGAGAGAAGATTCCTTAAAACTTCAAATTCACATTGGAAACAGATCCCCTTTTTTGATTACATTAAATGACAGTAAAATCCATAGGTTTCCTGCTTCAAAGTAAGATAAAACACTCATGAATACTAAAGGGACACGTACTATGCTCATTTGGCATGTAGGCAGAGGTAGTCCACTTACGAAACTGGGCAATTTATATCTATATTAAAAAAAAAAAAAAACAAGATTTCTTTTACAGTTCTAAAGACTGGAAAGTTGAAGACCAAAAGACAGTAGATTCAATTACTGAGTGAAAGTTGTTGTCTATGCCCAATTTGATGCTGTCACATCCTTTGAAGTGGAGAAACATTGTGGAAGGCATAAGGGCAAGTGGGCCAAAACCTATATATAAGTTTGTTTTGTTTGTTTGTTTGTTTGTTTTTGTAAGGGCTATACTCATGTTGATTTAATCCCTTTTTAATTTTTTGTTTCTTTTTTATTAAATTTTTATTTTTTATATTAATTACATTTTATTCACTTTGTATCCCAGCTGTAGCTTCCTCTGTCATTCCCCCCCAATCCCATCCTCCCTCTTAATACCTTTTCAAATTCTCATCTCTTCATTGAGACATATATTCATTGTACACAATGACAGGTTTCATAAGGACAAGTTCTTTCAAGAATATCCAGTATGTTAACCATATTCATGTCTCCATACCCTCCTTCTCTCCATCACTCCCACTAGTCCCCTTCCTTCCCCCATTCTTTCTTCTACATTCATGTCATATATCTCTATATCTGGTTTGTATATTTATAAAAATCTAAGACCCACAAATGAAAAAAGACACATTTTTTGAGTCTCACTGTTTTCACTTACTATCTCAAGCTGTTCCAAATGTCATCATATTGGCCATTAAAATTAAACACCTAAAGTTTGGAGGTTAACATGGACAATCCCTAGCAAGTTTCCATGAATTATTTATTTGATGGAGGAGAATACTTGAAAAAGGGCAATTCAAATCTAAATTCTTCATTTTTTAGCCTTTCTTTTCAGCTGTGAGTGTCTTGTGCTTTTGGGAGGGTCTCCAAACACAACAAGAAAACCACACTGGGAAAGCATCACTTCGAGAGACAGAAGGACTGTCTGGTTCCTTCATTACCCCCTGCTTAACTCTTTCCAGCTGAGAAGAAATAGCTCATCTCTAAAACTGATGCAAGATTTGTTCTGGTTACCAAATTCCAATGTCTAAGGATAATAGGGATGAGGTTACCTCTTAAATCTTGAAAGACAAACTTCAAAGGGCATTTCTGTTTTGTGAAGCATAAAGTCACCTGTTACTCCTGAAGATAGTACAGGTGACTAAAAAGAAAGAATTTCTAAAGTTTCAGTGTCACCAGACTATTATAAATATGGGAAAGACAACCAGAGTTTACAGGTAATCTTCAACATATCTGTGTTTGTAGACATCTCACACCAAACAAGTGACTCAGGGAGTCATTTCTTCTATTACATATAGCATTGTGGGATGACTGGAACATTTTAAGTATTTGGGTTTCAGGTCTTTTATCAGAAAACCTAGTGAATGAATCAAGTTTAATTATTTTTTAATGAAGTTTCAAAATGATCAGTTGTTGGAGAAAAATCACTGTCAAAAATATCAATCAATCAAGCTTGTAAATGGACACATGCAGAAAAACTTGGAAAAAGCTTGAATATTTGTACCCAAAGACTGACTCTTCAGTGGCAGCCTCACTTTAAAAGCTGAGAAGGTTGCAGAGTAATGAAATCTAGATGTCTTACCTCATATATTGCTATGTTGGAATTTTCATAAGTAGCTGGAGTTAGACAGCCTGAAGAAAACGACAGCCTTGGGGACCTCCCACTTTGAACTTCTGAGATGATCTGGAAGCTTACACTGGCATAGCTGCCTCTCTGTGAAAAGATTAGGGGAAATAAAAGGTTGAACATAATTGTCATTATTTAAAATCAATTCATTATAATCATTTGGAACTCTTTGTAGGCTGTAGGTAGTAGGTTACATAAATTCTATATACCACCAAAGAAATATTAATATTCCCAAGTATTTTTATCTCCCAGATAACTTGCTTATTTTTTTGAATTAAAATATAATTGCATCATTTTCCTCCTTCCCTTTTATCTCTCCAACCTTTCCCTTGCATCTCTAATTGCTCTTTCTCAAATTCATGGCCTCTGTTTCTTTAGTTGTTGTTCCATATATGTGTATGGATATATATTCCTAAACATTGATCAGTCCCTGTAATGTTACTTGTTTGTTTGCTTGCTTGCTTGCTTGCTTGAGACAGGGTCTCACTGTGTGGACCAAGCTGGTTTAGATCTCATAATCCTCCCTCCTCAGCATTTCAAGTGCTAAGATCACAGGTATACAACATGCCTTTCCTATTTCTCAAAGAAAATTGAAATTATATTCATGTGAGACAAGAAAGTCTATATCTGTTAGTAATTTCACATGAAATCCTCATTTTCAAGACTTGAAATTTAGACCCAAAAGCTGAAATTAATTAATTTCCAAATATCATCTATTCAATGATTTAGTTAAGAGAAATGTGGTTGTAGAGAAATCAAACTTTTAAAAATAGAACTAGTAAGTAATTTCAGCCCCTGACTCCCAATATTGGCTCCTTTTTAGTTCTACTCTGCCAGATGAAATCATTCTTTCTGAGAGAAGGCCACACATAGAGCAATTAAGAAAATAGAGAGTAAGTGGGTTATCAGTCTATAATAAGCATAAGGCTGAAGAAGGCCAGATCTTTTGCTCCTTGAATTTATCTAGACAGATAGTCTGAAAAGGGAAGCTGCAACTTCCCAGTTGAAAGACAAAATGAAGAGAGTTCCCTGCTATTGTGACAACCTTTAAAGATAAGCTCTACGTCTTCAAATAAGCCAGTAGACTTACTTTATATGAAGAATGGAATAAGTCAATCGATACCTCAATATTACTTTCTTTATTTTTTAAAATGTCTTTTAAAAGAATTGCGATGAATATAAATGAATAGATACTCTCATTATTATCTAGGCAAGTGTCCTTCCTCTTCCAACACCAATACCACCTTTCATTCCTTCATTAATTATTTTATTATAGTAGTCAGGGTAGTCTTTTTGTTATTTCAGAGTCTCACTATGTATGACAGATTGGCCTTAATAACACAATCCTCCTGCCTCTGCCTTCAGGAGACCAATATTATAGGCACATACCACCAATGCCTAG
The DNA here is from genome assembly GCF_030254825.1 of Meriones unguiculatus. Taxonomy (NCBI): domain Eukaryota; kingdom Metazoa; phylum Chordata; class Mammalia; order Rodentia; family Muridae; genus Meriones; species Meriones unguiculatus. Next base: position 65,299,623 of record NC_083369.1, read on the forward strand.
CTTCTATATTCTCCTTTTTATAAGGAGGAAACAGACAGCTAAAGAACAACGCAAGGACTTGAACAAAGATTTTGCTATTTCAGTTCCCTGTCCTGTTCTTTTTCCTTACCACATCATGCTTTCTACCAGTCCTCTTTGCCCATAATTAATCTTGAATACTTTCTAATGCTGTACTTACAGCGGTCTTTGATCACCTGAAAATAACTGGTTGCTTTAGCCTTAAGGTAAGTTCTTTTCAATATCAATACTATCACAAAGTATGAAGAAAATGTTCTAATATTTTAACAGCTCAAGACTTAGGCAACATGTAAAACCTGACTCCTCACATAGCCCCTCCATCATCTTGCACTCCTTCCAACAGAGCAAGGCCAGGAAGCCATCTACCTCCCTTCTATTCTTTTCTTTGTTTTCATATCTCAGCGAACGCATGTAGATATATATTAAGACATAGTCCACTCTGTGAAGGGAAAGGAAGAAAGTCATAAAATTTGCCCAAATCCACATACACTTGGATTTCAGCTTTGCTTTCTTCTTTTAACATCTTTCTTTTCTGACTTGACTTCTTCTGACCTGACAATTTTTCTAGACTGAATTAATTCTGTATTCTCAAAGAGTTTACACTTTCAGACATTCCTTTTGTGTGGAGTTCTTGGCTTGGTTTCTTGACTGATTAAACACAGCCAGCTGCAAGTTTGTGACTGAGCAATTAGCAAAATGTATGCTTCTTGGGTAATGCCATTCTTTTCCACTTAGACCAAAACACTTGAACAAGCAAACAAGCATCAACATTCCCATAAGAACTGTTGATATTTGGTGATTTTTCACTTTTATAGAATATGTTTTCATTCTCTTCAGGTCAAAAGTTACATGAAATGATATATCATCATGTTCACTGTCTTAAACCCTAAGCCATCTGTCTGTCTAGCAGTAGCTCTAGTGTGCTCTTTGTGGCATTTTGAAGGTATTGGCATACTTTTGCAACACAAGTGCAGTTTATATATTAGTAGACCTCATTAGGCTATTATAAGGTCTATGTATGCATTGAAAAATCCAATTTAATCCAAAAATGAGCATCATAACCGTTTTTTTGGTACTTGAAAACCCAATATCCAGGCAGCTGTCAAGAACTGTCAGGTTGACATGGATAATACCAAATTCATGGGGGGGGGGGTGGAAGTAGATTTGTATCTTTGGTCAAAACTTCAGTACATTTATGTTCATTTTCATAAGACTTTATGGCTGATCACATTTCTTTTTTTTAATTTTAGTTTTTCTTTTTAGTTACATTTTGTTAACTCTGTGTCCCAGCTGTATCTCGCTCCCTCATTCCCTCCCCAACCCCACACTCCCTCCCTGCCCCTTTCCAAGTCCACTGATAGGGGAGGACCTCCTCCCCTTTCATTTGACCCTGTTTTATCAGGTATCTTCAGGGCTGGCTGCAAAGTCCTCCTCTGTGGCCTAACAGGTCAAGGATATACGAGTAGCTGCGCTCCCCTGCTAGAACCTCCAAACAAGCTCAAGGCTGATCACATTTCTAGATAACATAGTTTGACCTTAAGATTGAATTATTTTCCCTTAGTATCAAGTTGTAGATTGGGATCGATTCAGAGCTTTGGCTTCAGTGTCTGCTTCAATTGGGGAATTTCATACAAAGAATTGAGAGAAAAATCCACCATCATGACCGGTATTGTATTCCAGTGGTTTCAAAAACGGAAACCAATTATCAATGTGTTTCTGTGGCCAGCCACAGTGATAGTTTTACCTTTCATCAGTACATTTTTAGGATGGTGATAGCCACCTTAAAAAATCATCTGAGGATTTAACACAGATGATTCTAGGTCTGGAATTAATTAACTAGCTCATCAGTTCATTTGGCAGACCACACAGGACATTACCACATAATTCCATTCTTCATGTAGCCAGATAATTACATGTAACTCTCAGTGTCATTTTTAAGCAACTGACCTGTTTGCAACTAAGACAACCAAATTCTCAAATCTGGTGTGGTAAAATGACAAAAATATATAGCACACAGAAACAATACTATGCTTTTGTATCCTCTTTATATATCTTGCTACCCCAGAGTATGCAAAGATGAGTTGTTATTATTGCAACCAAGTAGGCTAGAATAAGGAAACACACCAGTTTCCTTGACAAAAATTTTCCCCACATCCTTTGTTTTCCATGCCTCTGTTCATGATGTTTCCTCTGCCTAGGATATCTCTCAAGGCCATGAAGACAATAGGAAGACAGGATAGAAACCATATCAAACAATAGTAAGTATGTCTTTTACAAAATATAATAATAACTACTTACTCTTTTGGGCAACTCCAACTTTTTAAAATAAATATTGATAAATAATAATTATACAGCTCTATGGGATACAGTATGATGCTGTGGTACATATATTGCATATTGCTCAAATCAGGATCCCTAAGTTGCCTATCATCACAAACGTTTTCATTTCTTTGTAACTAGAACATTCAAAATCCTCTATTCTAATTATTTCGGAGTATATGGCACAAGAGTGTTAGCTTGTAATCACCCTTCGGTAATAAATACCAACACTTACAAGTCAACTTTTGCAAGCTCATAAATCCAGATATTCTATGTGAAATTTTAAAGCTTGCTACTAATTTCTCCTGGGAGGGTCAAAGAAAAGTGATTGATAAGCAGTCCGTAATCTGTAACATAGACAAATTCTACCTTCCTTTCTTTAAAGACTCAGTTTTGAATCTCGGTCTCTGAAAAAATTTCCTTCTACTGACCTGACCTCTCTAAAGTCCTATTCTATTTCCAGTTCATTTGTGTAATTTGGTGCCTGTTGGAACCTGTTTCCTTGCAAGATTCCATTGTCTTCTCTTGACTGTAGTGCCCTAAAGACTACATGTAATCTCACAAAATAAAATCCCAGGGACAGTCCTTATGAAGATCACCTGTTATCACAGAAATGATATATCAAACAAGACTTTCATGAAACTCTGCCCTCTTTTATGAGTTGTCATCTTTCTCTGAGCTTTTATTAGTACATCTTATATTATAAACACCATGTTGGGTATTAAAGGCTAATATAAAGTTTACCAAAGAGGAGTTATATGAAGTCAAAACTATTGCCCAGAGTGGACTGTATTCACTTTCAAAACTCAGTTCTAAGGAGACAGTGTTATCTGAGATATAACATCAACTATATATGTAATTTTAATTAACAATGAATACTCATACATACATTAATGTATAAAATTGAATAATTGACATATGTATATAATGCATGGTGAACAAAGCAGAGTAACTAAGATTTTTATATCCTTAAATAAGTATCACTTATTTTAATGTACTTTTATTTTGTTAATTTGTCTGTATGTATGTGTATGTGTTGGTATAATGTTCTTTTAAAATGTATACGCCTTACCCTTGTTAATTCAAATGCTGATTTCCCCACCCCCACTCTCTGGTTTCAATCCGGATATTGCATTGTGATACTCACTATAAGCATCTTGTCTCAACTCTTGTGTAAACAAGACAAAATAAAGCAACTAGCTACAATGTTGTGTAATGGGAGGAGCCAGAGAACAGGAAAGAGGGAAGAAGCTAGAGAGCAGGAGGTGAGTGGGAAGAGAAGGGGTGAGAGGAAAGTGAGGAGAGCAGAGCTGGAGGAGAGATCTTGGAGGACATGGCGCATGAACCAGACCTACCTAAGATTTCACAAAAAGCAAGTATAATGTGGGAAATCTAAATGTTAGGAAACTGAGGGCTTGGAGGTTTAGGAGGCAGTAAATTTTGCCCAGCATTGTGTTCTAGGTTAACTAAAAACCCAGTCTCCGTGTGGTGATTTGGTTATACAGCTGCTGAGGATTAGCAGCAAGCATTACCAGAAGATAAATCAATAGTAAATATTAATCGCCGCCTACAACATGTATGCATGCTACATGTGTGCAGGTGCCTGAAGAAGCCTAAAGTCGGTGTTGCATCCACTGGAGCTAGAGTTACACATAAGCTGCTGGACTTGGGTGCTGGGAAATAAATTCAAGTCCTCCACAAGACCAATACAGCTTTTAACTACTGAGTCATATTTCTATGTCCCCTGTATCATTTCTTTATTTTGATAATCTTTGGCATCCTTTTTTTCTTTTTCTTTCTTTTTTTTTTGTAAATTATGCAATAAGTTGCAAATTATAGTCACCCAAGTGTTCTATAAAGCCCTGGAATTTATTCCTTCTGTCTAACTGTATTTTGGTACCGGTTATCTGATATCTGTCTATTTCCCTGTTTTTTACTATTCTTACCTTCTACTGACAACTAGTGTATTCTCCTACTTCTACATATGAGCAGGATCATGTGATACTGTCTTTCTCTATTTGGCTTATTTCCTTTAATATCATGTCTTCTAGTTCAATCTATGTTGCTGCAAATAACAAGATTATTTGTGGGTGAAGCACATTCTATGCTACATATATAGTTTATGTATTCTAAAAGTCATAGTAAACAAAAATAGATAAAATAATTTAATGATACTCTTTATTTAACCCCATATATCTAAAATAATTTTTGTGATCAATCTTTTATAAGTTTTCATGAGATATTTTATAAGTCTTTATACTAAGAGTTCCAAGTCCAGTGTGCATTTTACTCATTTTAAACATATTTTTTGTTGTGAGCCTCACCTTTAATCTCTCTCCAGCCCATGCATTTTACTCTTACTGCATATCATAACTGAAACTACATGGCATGCTTCAATAGTTACCTGTGGCTTCTAGCTATGATATCAGTCAACACAGCAGAAAGGGGGCTACCTACCTTACTGCCAAAGTGGGGATTAACAAATGTCACATCTTCCAAAGTCAGTAGAATTCTGTTGGGCCCTTTAATCAACTGTATTTTATTTATACGTCGCCTGAAACAAATATGAAATAGATGGTCAGGGATGGGATGCAGAATGTGTGTTCATATATATATATATATATATATATATGATCATTACCATAATATTTAAAGCAAAGAGAATAAAAACAACCCTAGTCATCACAACTTACAAAAACAAAAACACAAATATGAAAATATTATTGAAAAGGTATCCACAAAAGAAGCAAGGGTGATGTATAGGGATAGTATCTCAGACTAATGAAATGGTAATCTCACATCAGGGGCACATTCAAAACCTCTCTGAATAATTTTAAAGGGCTCTGCATGTTTCCTACTCACACTATGCATCCTAATAATCTTAGGGCTGAAAGACATTGATCTCCAGTTTGCTAATGACAACAACAGCAAAAACACATTAAGGAAACAAAGCAAAATAACACAAATTGTGTGAGATCCCCTAGCCTTAGGCAGAGCTGGAACTAGAATCCTGGTCCCTGGCTGTGGGCCCAGATTTCTGCTCATGATACTACTTGAGGTCTTGTAAACTTGCAAACAGGTTGAAAAGTGGAAAAATTCAGTCAGTTATTTGCTTTGTCTACATGATTCCAAACAAGTGGCCTGACTGGGATTATTTTTTTCTTCCTTTTACTGAATTAGTCTCTTATTGCATTACAGACACAGTTTAAACATGACTTTTCCAAACATGGCCATTAATTTGCAGTCAGTGTAATTATTTTATACAAATCAATTAATAGAGACATAAAAGTGTATGAGGTGTACCTCACAAAGTCAGGTGGGTCTACCAGGTAAACAGGATCAAGAAGAGACCTTAGTCTGTGTGGTTCTCTCTCTCTCTCTCTCTCTCTCTCTCTCTCTCTCTCTCTCTCTCTCTCTCTCTCTCTCCAGCTTTCTCATTCTGCTGAAAGCTACACTGACATTGTTTTCTCACAATTCAATAATGCAATGTGTTCACTGCAAGAGCCAGGGTGAGAGAAAAACAAACAAACAAACAAAACACTATATCAAATTTCTTTGCCAAGCTTGTCTAAGGAGGCTTCTGTAACATCACTGTAGCTCTAAGTACCAGCAACTCAGTCAATTGTTCTCTGACTTCACTGGTATGGAAACAAACATATAATGTGTTTCTAATTGTCTGCCAACAAATAAGTCCCTCATCATAGTGGAAGCTGCTCCCCAGCAGAGAAAATTAAAAGACCCCTGTAGTGACTTTTTGGGTAGAGCACACGAATCTTTCGGCAAAGTAAAACATCACTGCCTAACATATCTGTTTCATACTTGTAGAAAATTGTCTTAAAACAGGCACACGTGTAAAATCGTTGTGCTTCAAAAATACAATCTAGTAGAAGCAAATTGGACTCCCAATTGGGAGAGGGCAGTACTGATTCTGTCATTAATTAGCCAGGTGCAGGCGACCTTGTATAAATAATTTAACCTTTTCATGTCTCACTATCACTTGTCTAGCTGAATAATAGTCCTTACATTACCTGTTTTAGAGAGTTGTTTTGAAAATCAAATGAGATAATGTAAGTGGAAGTGCTCTGAAAAGCATGAAGTACTGGGAAAGTATCAGGACTCATCATTATCGTCGTTAGTATTACAAAGCTTGGAAGAGCTTTACAGAAAGGCAATACAATCTGGTTCAGAGGGGTAGAGAGAAAAGAGAAGTTCAAAGAATCCTTTGTTTTGGGGTGGATAGGTTCTTTGCATGGCTTTCTTTCTGGAGAAAAAAACAACTTAAACAATCAAAACACACAGAAAAGGAAGGAACTCTCCTGCAAGTAATCATCTATTACAGAAACTCATCAGCTGCTCGGCTCTTCTGATTGCAGCCATGGTGGGTAGAGAGGGGGAGGAAAGCAGAGAAGAGGGGGCATCTTTTATGCTTTGTTAGCTAGGAACCAAGGACAAAGTGACTCTGGGAAATGATATGCCTCTCTTCCATCTCTGAGTTTTCTGTGACCACTTGAAGTACCAATTGCCTCAAACTCATTTTCCTTTCCAATCATTTTCCTCTCTAATCATGTCCCTCTCCAATCATTTTCCTCTGCAGTCTTCGTTGTCCTTCAGCTCACAAGCTCCAATCAATTCCCTCCACCTTTGTGGGTCTGCCTTTTTTTCTATTTTCCTTTTCTTCCCAATGATTAAAGGGTTGGACTCACTCAAAGTCCAGAGTACCAATCCATTCAGTTTAAAAGACCAGCAAGAATTATCATTTGAGAATGTTGAAGAGTAATATAAGCAGCTGACTGTATGTCCATTTCCTATCTTGCCATGATAGGTCAAGATGTTGGCTAGAAAGATCCTATAAATCCTAAAATCTCTCAGGGGAGGGGTATTGTCTGTCATTTATTTCTGCTGAGTACCTAAGGATGCTAATTAAATATTCAATTATTTGGCAGCGTGGAAAGGATATTAAATTTCTATTCTTAGCAATGACATGTCCAAGATACCGAAGTTAGAAGAAAAACTCCATTTAAACAATCTCTTTATTGAGTGTGTTTTAACAGTTCGTACTTGCCTCATCTTTTATGTGTGCCAATCAACTTTTTAATACAGCGGTGATGTGAGAGGAATTGGATAATGCTTTTTCATGTTGATACAAACATATTAAACAGGAAGATGAACACCTGTTTTGCTTGTTTAGATCTCTTTTTTGTGAGCTCATTAAAACAGCAAAGCTGGAAGGACTCATCAGAGTCATCTACTTTTATTCCTTCACAGTACAAATGACAAAACCATTGCCAAGCAAGGTTAAATGGCTTGTCCAAATTCATACACTCTACACATTTTGTCTTGGAACTCACCAAAAAAGCTCCACTCCCATTAAGTCCAAACCATATTATTGTTGGACCTACCCTTACAAAGAGACAGCGAGGTGAAAAAGAGAGACCTACTTCATTTTTCATTTTCCCCAAATTACTCTCATATGGACACAATCCAACTCTTAAAATACAAAGGTCATAAGAAAGGACTTTCAGATTAAGTGACATTCATACCAGTCTTAAAAACAGGTCATCAAGACTCTCTTCAGACAGAAAAGGGATCTTGGAACTACAGCCACCATTGTTACTACCATCTCATTGACGGCTGTTGGAGCTACCACCAGGGCATTAGCCATGAGTCATACTGGGCAGACTGCTCAGACCCTGAATAATCATTTAGCCAATGTAGCTCATGCCTTAGTTGTACATAAAAGAATTAATGCTCAACTAAAAGGAAGCTTGATGGTGTTCAATCAGAGGATTGACCTCTTGCAGGAGCAAATTGATACCCTATGGCAAATCGCTCAACCTGGCTGTCAATGAAAGTATGCTGGACTTTGTGTCACTAGCATACAACATGAGAATTTTTCCTGCGCTGCAAATCTGTCTAAACAATTGTCGAGCTATATTTTAGGTAATTGGACTGGAGAATTCGATACTACGATGGAGCAGCTGAGAGTGGCCATTGTCACAGTAAATTCTACCGGAGTGGACGCAGGACTAGCCACAGGATTATCAACATGGATTGCTGCAGCCATGAATCATCTGAAGGAATGGGCGGGCATGGGAGTGTTAGCAGGCCTTCTGGTGTTGGTCTCCTTGGTTTGCCTGTGGTATATATGCAAGATTAGAGTCTCACAACAGTGTGATGCAGCCATGATCATTCAGGCCTTTACAGCCATTGAAGCTGGACATTCTCCCCAAGCATGGTTGGATACCATAAAAAGCTAAAATGTTATGCTCAGGATGCGAGGCTAAGCACTGCACTCAGGGTCAGCCACTTTCGACCCAGAGAAGAGCATGTCTGATTGCATGCGGGTTGATGCCCCAGGTCCCGCCTCTGAGAAAAAGGTATCGGACGGGTCTGATGCTCTTTGGGTGGATGACACCTAAATGAACATCTGTACAAAGTCCCAATTTATTTCTAATATCAGAGATCAGACCTCTACTCTTGCCTGATGCGTCTAAAACAAAAAGGGGGAACTGTAGAGAACTGCGGAATGCTATGCCTTAAAGATGGAGCTGGTTTCCGCCTTCCACCTTCCCGATGGTGAGTGCTCTCTGTCACGAACAACTCCACATTTGGCTAAGGCCGAGGATCTGGCTTGCTTCCATGTATGTGGACCTATCTGCATTGCCCCCGTGGCATGCCTGGGTTGGCTACCCAGAGGCTATTTAAGCTGTGGGCTGGCTTTCCCCGGGGTCCGAGGATTGTTCAATGTTCCTGAATAAACTGCATTGAAAAAAAAAAAAAAAAACAAAACAGGTCATCAAATTAGTGGACCACATTTTAAGAGATTTGAGGAAGGAAGACTGACTTGATGATAACTATGATGTTGATGAATACAAAGGGTAGTTTTTATCCAAGGAAGAAGAACAGGAGAAATCCAGATTGTGATACAGTGGACAAGAAACACAGATGTCCAAAAGAAGATCCTGGGTTTTCAACAATTAGTAGGAGAAGCCAGCATACCTGCAAAGGACTTAACTACTTCCACTTGTTGAGTGCCTAATATAAATCAGACACCGAGGTAAGTGATTTTGCTTATTTAATTTTTATTATTATCTTGTTTTAAGATTTTATTTTTAATTATATGTATACATGTGTGTACATATGGCTGTCTGCATAAGTGCAGTGCCTGTAGAAGCCAGATGAGGGCATCAGATTCCCTGTAACTGGAGTTATAGTTCAGTGGTGAGCTACCTGATGTGAGTGCTAGGAGCCAAACTCAGTATTCAGTCTTATCCATAGCCTAGTGGTTGTAGCACATTTATTTTATCCCAGTGTTCTTGGAGGCAGAGGCAGGTGGATCTCTGTGAGTTCAAGGCCAGCCTAGACTACAGAGCAAGTTCAAGGATAACCAGGTCTATATATAAAAACCCTGTCTCAAATATCAAACAAAAAAGAAACATCAACATCAATCTTTTCCACTAAGCTACTCTACACCTCTTAAAATATGTGTATGCATACTATGTGTGTGCATGGAGGAGAGGGAGTTTGAGCTCACATGTGCCATAGCATGCATGTATTGATCAGAGGATAATTTGTGAAAGCCTATTCTCTTGTTTCACAAATGTGGATCTGAGGACTCAAACTCAGATTTTCAGACTTAGCAACTATTGCCTTTATACACTGAATGGCCAAGCAGGACCAGATACTCCAAACTTATGAATTAGCACCACTATTTGTAAAGCTTAGAGTCTGTTAAAAGTCTAACTACAATATTCTAACTCCATCCTCTACCTTAATATTTCTGGAGGGTTTGGGGGAAGGAACATAGATAAACAGTAATAGAGAGACTTAAAATCCTAGTTCTCTTATTTCACCATTATATTGAGAGCCAGATCTACTCATAGGCAACATTACCACTGACAAGACAACTACAAACGTTTTTCTGAGCATCATAAAAACACTTCACTCTAAATGGGGGCAGTAGGGATGGTAAATCACTATGGGAAGGAAAAGCAGTGGATCATGTAACGAGGCAATTGTACTGAAACATGACTTCTTGGAAATCAATATTAACAAGGCTATTGTGGACTTGTATTTTGTATATACAAAAAGAACAAAAAAATGTACCTTATAAAATAAGCAAATCCATTGATAGACAGCAAGGCTATAAGCAAAGCAAAGAAGACCATCATGACTAAGGAAGGGTCGATACCTGCTGAAAGGGAGAGAAAGAAAAGAAAAACATTAAAATGGAAAAGCAGTAAATAAGCGTACCATGGAACAACACCTCATGCTTTCTGGCAAGTCTAAAATCAAGCCACATGTACCTAACCTAATTCCATTTTTCTACAGCATAGTCTGTCTTGTTGACTTTATGGACAAGAAATCAATTCCACTGTTCTAAAGCAAAACCATTCACAACTCTGACAATAACAAATCACATGAATTAAGGCTGACCAGCATGTTTTCTTTGGAGAAAAAGGTCTACAAATGGAAAACTTTAAGTGCATTAATTTAAATTGAAAAACAATAAAATTCTTCAAAATAGGTGTGGTAACTTACCTGTGAAGAATAAGTGTTGTGTTGTTTAAAATAAAAGACCATCTTAATCTACCTTAGTCCCCAGATCTCATGAAATATATAATACTTGTCATTCAAGAATGAGGTAGAGTCTGGTTCTGACAATTAGTGTTTTCATAAGTATATATATATATTAGTGTCTATGAAATCTAAATAGTTAAATATATTACAAATATTTCAGGGAGAAGTACATGATGAGGTGAATGAAGACGCAGTTGGATGTGTCGTGTTATAATAAAATCATAGTCAAAGCTGATCCCAAATAAATGCACAGGTTTTGGAAAAGGTGTAGAGAAGTACTAAATCAAAATAGGATGGGTGTTTTTAAAGGTACCCTCTGGCTGTCAGAGACTTGATGAAGTTCCCTTCTTCCAAAAGCTAGAAGAGTTCTACTAGTCAATCAAACTGCTGGACTGGTGAGGGACATCAGAATTACTAGCTGTGGTTCCTACCCTCAAGGAGCAGTATATTTAGAGAATGAGGAGATGCAATCAATACATGAGAAAACACTATAAAGTGATTTTGTGCTATGCTGTAAGGCAGAAAATTGTATATAATGACAGTTCAGAGAGAAGATGATGTTAATATGGTATTCCTGTGGTAGTTGCTGAATGACAGGATTTTAATATTATCACAGGATACCCAGGTAATCTTTACAGTAGAGGAAAACAACCACAGGCCACAGGCAACTAAAGTCAGGGGAGGAAAACACTTTCCTTTTATAAGAGTAATGTCTTTGAGAAAGATTGAACCAGTCATGGGTTACTTTTAAATTGTGAATAAATCTTTAAGATTGGAAAGTGTCTCTTGTGGTTCTTATTATTTTAAATTAAGGAGATAAAGTGCCAAGATATTTGTGCAACCAGAAATGCAAACATCTGCCCTTGTGAGTGCTTCAATATTGAAATATACCTTGTCTTAAAGATGCACCCCTATAACCCACTGAACTAAATTAATGACCAGTGATTTCCCATTCCTTACCTCCTTGGCATATCTTCCCTTCTGCAAACCAGCATTTTGCATCTGCGCTAGTGCGTCTGCCACCAGGAAAGTGAATAGGGATCCCTCTGAACCGTAGTAATTCAGTTTCCATGTCCACAGTGTAGGTGCCACGGAGTTCCCATTCTTTCCCATTGGTGTCCAAGATTACATATTCAGAAATTCCATTTCCATTTGAATCTGTCCTTATCACCTGGTTGAATCCATAGAACTGCATGTTTCTGGAATGCCGAACGAGGCTAGCAGCACTAGCCCATCCATTTTCTTTCATAGCATTATTCATGGCTTGTGCGATAAGGTAAATTGAATTGTAGATGGTTCCAAACAACGGTGAAACCTATTTTCAAAAATTACAATTACCTTGAGCCCTAGTCACCCTAGAGCGATTTCAGAGTATATTCCAGGCTTCTCTTCATTATTATATGCCACAAGTCTGAACAGAGGGGGGAAATATTACTGAGGATTCGCTTGGTTTTTCCCTCAAATTTTTTTCTATTTTCTTCCCTAAAGCCTTCATATCTTTATATATGTATGTATGTATCTATGTATATACAGACATACACACGCACACACACACACACACATATATAAATATATATATATATATATCAAATGAGACAACTGAGTCATACAGACTGTCTGTTTATACTACTCAACTAAAAAATTATTTGGGGTTAAAAAAAAGCACAAAAAACAAGCATGAACTAGACAAGGGAAGTTAAAAGGAAATTTACTAGGTAAGTTATTGGTGTGCAGTGAATGGTAAAATCACTTCTTTGCACTACTAGAGTGGTAGGTGTTGATGACAAGATTATGAATAATGGGTCCCCACAATCCATGCCTGTGGCCCCCTGTCTTTGTCCAAAATGCCTGGTCTATTAGACATATACTGCTCAGAGAAAATACTACTAGGATTCAGTTTTGAATGTATATCCACACCCTAGACACCTTGAGCTTAAGTCAGCAAATCCTACATCCTATTGGCTAGCAAAGTTGCAAAGCTTTGGTGGAAAGCCATTGTAAGTCAATGTGTATGCTACAGAAAATTGTATGAATATGCCTGCTATACAGGCGTTCAAAAGTTGATGACATTTATATACTATGCATGATGTACTGTTCATTAACCTTGTAACTTATTTTTGGAATAACCTATTTATCTTTTATTATAAAAGGTGAAGAAAAAGATCAAACAATCCCTCTATGCTGCAGCCCCCACAGTCATGGGCTCATAGTCTGCTTTAGCATTTCAGATTGAGTATGGAGGTCAAGAAGGTTATGATCATGTCATTTTTACCAAGCTTTAAGGAAAGCTGATAGTCACTGATTTTATATTCTAAGGTCTACAAAGCTAACCTCCTGTGACAAGCTTAATGGAAGAGAGAAAAAAAATACATGTATATAATTGAATTGTGTTTGTGTTGGAAATACAAGTCAATATGCAGACAGGTGCAGTAGCTAACACGACAGCGCCATGCTTTGTTTATAATGGATATGATGAGTCAGCTATGGCTACATAGTAACATCACTGGAAGAATATGAAAACCAAACTCATAGCAGCAAATTGAGAGGTTAAATTTGGGACTCAGTGATGAGGATTATGAAAAGCTTCCTGGGGATTCTAATGTATCTAAAAGTTGTAGAAGCAATAGACTGTTCCTCAGAAAAGAATGTTTGGGTGAGTTACACATTACCTCACACAGTGTCTTCTATAAAATGATAATATAGAATTATGGCTATCATAATGTTTTATGTCATTTGATTAGATACCTTTAAATGTTTTATTTCATTTGATTAGATACCTTTCTAGGTAGAAAAGGGAGATTCAGAGAAGCCAAGTAATTGAACAAGTTTATTCATTCAAGCATAAAATCAGGACCAGAATACAGGGCTCCTGTATCTTGGGTTATTATTCTTTATTGGAAAAAAAATGGCTACAGTCCCTTCTGGTTCTAAACTCCTCCAAAAATTTTTGAATTTTGACTTAGTCAATACACTAAAGTTATCAGGGAGACATTTTTTTTTTGTTTGGCCCTTATATTGCTTCTTTAGCTTTCTGTTCTCCTCATATTGGATTGCCATAAAGTCATTAGCTTCCTTTCTACCTACACTCTCTCCTTTAGTGAACACTCTGATTTTATGAATTGAAATAATGCATCTCTTCCCTAACTCTCAGATTCAAGATTCCAGTTCAGACCTTTCTCCTATATTCCAGACTCAGTCAATTCTTTACTTCAGTAATATTACTTGCATGTTAAATTTCAATATACCCCGACTAATCTTCACCCCAATCTCTCCCATTCCACCTACATAGGTGTTTTTCATTTTCTAACTAGTTACTGTATACTTCCAATTTTTATAGACTACTGAGTCTCAGTCTCCAGCAATCTATTTCAAATAACTCTCTCCACTACCCAGCCCCAACACATACTCTTCAGAAAGAGATTAGAAATAGAGGTCCCTAAGGAAATTTTCAATAATCCACTGTGTTGGCTTTCCTGGACAGTGGTTGCCTTTTGGATTCCTGCAAAAGCCCAGCTACTTTCAGAGATATTGGTAGGTTATGACAAAAAATTGAAGGAAAGAAGGCAGAGTACAAAATCAATACTAGTAAAATCAAAACTAGTTTTTAAACACCCATAGGGCAGCAAGCACCTAAAAGCAGAAAAAAACACTACTATTCTATTTTGAAAGGCATAGAGTCTTCTGGGAAAGAAACTACCTCTATCTACTATGACCAAAAGGAAACACTGAAACTCTTAAAAAACAACACTACTTCTTCTGAATTGACACACTGTACTGTGTATTCTGCTGGCTAGTCTATCCTGCCCTCTGTGTTCTTAGGTAACCCTCTGGTACAACTGGCTGACAGCAATGCCCTAAGATTACTGAAATTTGAAGTTTGTTTGTTTTTTTGTTTTTTTTTTTTTTGGATTCTCTTGCCTCTTCCATATTGGACAGACAGACAGACACACACACACACACACATGCATACATGGGGTTTGGGGGGAACTTATGTAATTGCCCTCATAGACACAAAGGTATAATGAAGAAGAGGCTTGAAGTTAAGAAAAAAAGTTTGCCAGCAGTATTCAGTTACAAAAGAGGAGCTGTCACTCTGGCCTACTGTCCATGGGAAGGCTTGGGTCTCTTTCACCCTTTCAGCTCCTTAACAATGGAAAGGTTCCCTTCCATTGGACATAAATCCAAAGTCCAAAGCATGCTCTGTTAGTATAAATCACCAAAGTTCTCAAGTTGTATTTATAGCAAATAATTAAAATATGGACTATGAAACAAGGGATAATCAGACATGCTTCAAGGCCCTGTCTTGGCCTCTTACTAAAAAGAAATGTGGTGGTTTGAATGAGAATGGTCCCCATGGGCTCAAATGTTTAAATATTTGGTACTGAGTTGTTGGAAATGTTTGGAAAGAATTAAGAGGCATGGCCTTGTTAGAGTGGGTGTGGCCTTGTTCAAGAAGGTGGGTTTGGGTTTGAGATTTCAAAAACCCATGACAGGAGCTCTATCTACTATCAGTTGATCTGTCTGTTATCCCTGTGGATCAGACATGAGCTATCAGCTACTAATCTAGGACCATGTCCACCTACCTGCTGCCATACTCCCTGCAAGAGTCCTAAACTCATTGCCTTAAACTGTAAGCTCCATGAAATACTTTCTTCTATAAGCTGTCTTGCTCATGGTATTTTGTCATAGCAATAGAAAACTAAAACAAGACACAAGACATAATTGGCAGAAACACCTGCCAGACAGATGAATTTGCTGACATTGCAGTCCAGAGTGATAAAACCATTGATGAGTCATGCTATATTTTTTACCTATTGTGTATCTCTGAACCTCATAAGTGATTTATAAACAAATGGTAATTGAAATGTGTCATTGGTTTTTGTTTTATGACTTTAGATAACTCTATTCTAAGCTGTTAAGAAATGGTAAAGATTTGGAGAAGGTCACAGTAAAGAGTAGTGACATCTGAATTTTTCAGCAGTTTATGCTGCTATAAGGTTGATTATCCTCTTTTCAGATTTACTGTGCTTGAGCGGGCCTTAAAATGGCTTCCAAGAAACTTGGTCATCAGAAGTATACATTAAAACCTACTTCTTCAAAAAGTCATTACTTGAATGACAAAATGGCCATATCCCTTTTTAATGAGAAGCTAGGCACATGAAGAAATTTTTAAAACTTAAAGTTAATCAATAATTGGAACCTCATGAAATTGAAAAGCTTCTGGAAAGCAAGGGACACTGGCATCAGAACAAAACGACAGCCTACAGACTGGGAAAGGATCTTCACCAACCCTATATCTGACAGACGACTAATATCCAGAATATATAAAGAACTCAAAAAGTTAAACAGCAACAAATGGAGTAATCTAATTAAAAAATGGGATATAGAACTAAACAGAATTCTCAATATAGAATGGCAGAGAAACACTTTAAAAAATGCTCAAAGTCCTTAGTCACCAGGGAAATACAAATTAAAACGACCCTGAGATTTCACCTTACACACATCAGAATGACTAAGATCAAAAACTCAAGTGACAACACATGCTGGAGAGGATGTGGAGAAAGGGGAACCCTCCTTCATTGCTGGTGGGAATGTAAACTTGAACAACCACTTTGGAAATCAATATGGCACTTTCTCAGACAATTAGGAATAGTACTTCCTCAAGATACAGCTATACTACTCCTAGGCATATATCCAAAATATGCTCAAGTATAAACTGAGGACATTTGCTCAACAAGGTTCATAGCAAATTTATTCATAATGGCCAGAATCTGGAAACATCCCAGATGTCCCAATTGTGGTACATTTACACAATGGAATACTACTCAGCAATTAAAACAAAGAAATCATGAAATTTGCAGGCAAATAGTGGAAACTAGAAAAGATTATTCTGAGTAAAGTATCACAGAAGCCGAAAGACACACATGGTATATACTCACTTATAAGTGGATATTAGATATATAATATAGGATTAAAATACTAAAATCTGTACACCTGAAGAAGCTAAGAAAGAAGGAAGACACAGGGTAAGATGATCAATCCTCACTCAGAAAGGCAAATGGGATGGACATTAGAAGAGGGATAAAACAGGGAACAGAACTGGAACCTACCACAGAGGGCCTCTGACAGACTCTACCCAGCAGTGTATCAAAGCAGATTCTGAGGCTCATAGCCAAATTTTGGGGAGAGTGCAAGGAAACTTATGAAAGAAGGGGGAGATAGAAAGACCTGGAGGGGACAGGAGTGCTACAAGGAAAGCAACAGAACCAAAAAATCTGGGCCCAGGGGTCTTTTCTGAGACTGATACTCCAATCAAGGACCATGCATGGAGATAACCTAGAACCCCTGCACAGATGTAGCCTATAGCATCTCAGTGTCCAACTTGGTTCCCTAATAATGGTAATAGGGACTATCTCTGACGTGAACTCAGTGGCTGGCTCTTTGATCACCTCCCCCTGAGGGGGGGAGCAGCCTTAGCAGTCCTCAGAGGATGACAATGCAGCCAATCCTGATGAGACCTAATAAGCTAGGGTCAGAGGGAAGGGGAGAAGGACCTCCCCCATCAGTGGCCTTGAGGAGAGGCATGGGAGGAGATGAGGGGAGGAGGGTGAGATTGAGAGGGAACAATGGAGGGAACTACAGCTGGGATACAAAGTGAATAAAGTAAAATTAATAAAAAAAATAAAAAAAACAAAAAATTAAAACTTAAAGTTAATTGAATTTCTGTTGTTAAAATGATACTTAAAATTATTCAAGATCCACTGATAGGTGAGGTTCTCCTCCCCTTCCCTCTGACCCTAGACTCTGTAGGAGCATGGGAGGAGATGAGGGAGGGAGGATGGGATTGGGAGGGGATAAGGGAGGATCCTACAATGGGATACAAAATGAATAAACTGTAATTTACAAAAAATAATTTAAAAAAATAATGATCACACCCCTTGGACTTGGTCCAAAGCTGTGTGAAAAAAATGATCCAGTTGGTATGATACTCATGAACACAATACTCTAATTTTATATAGAGTAAGATAGATAGACAACTATGGTCACTGTGAAAATCGAGAAATCTTTTAAAGAAGTGTGCAGGGATAAAGATAGAGCAGAGATTGTGGGAATACCCAACCAATGTCCAAACTGAGAACAACTCCATGGGAGAGAGCCAGCCCCTGACACTATTAATAACAGTCTGCTATGCCAGGAACATAGCACAGTTGTCCTCTGAAAGGACCTACCCAGCAGCGGATTGAATCAGATGCTGAGACTTAAAGTCAAACATGAGGCAAAGCATAGGGACTCTTGTGGAAAAGTTGGGGTGAAAGATAGAAGGACCCAGAGGGGACAGGAGCTCCACAAGAAGACCAACAGAGCCAACTAACAAGGACCCAGAAGGGCTTTTCGAGACTGAAGCATCAACCAAGGACCATGATCAGACTGGACATATGTCCCCTTCACATATGTAGCTGATGGGCAGCTCAGGTTTTATGTGGGTGTCCTAGCAAATAGAGCAGAGTTGTCTCTGATATGGACTCTGTTGCCTATTGTCTTTGAATCATGTTCCACTAACTGTGCTGCGTTTTCTTGCCTCAGTGGAAGAGGATGCACTTAGTCCTGATGTGATTTAATAAGCTGGGATGGGTTGGGGGGCTCCACTTTTATGAGAAATAAGGGAGGGATGAGGGAGGGAGAAAGAGGAAAGGGTGAGACACAGAGTAGAGGAGGGAAGGGGCTACAATCGGGATGTAAAGTGAATAAATAAATTAATAAATTTTAAAAAGAAGTCTGATGGAATTCCAGAATGTTCCAAGCCAAACTATCTTCCCTTCAGCTTAGCATCTCCTCACCAAGCACCCATATTTAGGGTAATGGTATAAGGAGCATGAGTTTCTCACAACTAGCCTCTTAAGGGAGGAGTCTCTTTGCTTAACCATATAAGGCACACTTGGGGGAAAATATCCTAAATGTGTGTTCCAGCAATGTGTGTTTGTAGCCAACAAAATTTCATTTAAAACAAACACCAGAGTACAATAAAAGAAGAAGAATTCAGGTATCAAAACTTAATTTCAAAAAATAAAAATAAAAATTAAAAAAATTAAAAAAACTTAAATTCAGATGTCTATTTTGTGCCAAAGTATAGAGGTACATAGTGATAATCCTTGCTCAATCACCTTGAAACTGAATTAGGAAGTTTGTCAGTAGTTCCCCACACCTAAATCTCTCTATTTTGATTTACTGTTCTCATTTCTCAGATCCTTGTAAAGCCTTACTACCTCCTACATCCAAGGAAAAGAATCCAATAAACATGTTCAGATCAAAATATCAGTCACTTGGTTCTGTTACTCTCCTTTAGTAAACATTTAACTCCGTTACCTGTTTTTCAATCACTTCCCCCTAGTGGGACTATCTCACCAGGCCACAGGGGAAGAGGACCTGCTCAGTCCTGATGCAACTTGATGATCTAGGGAGGGATGGTGGGCTGGGGGGATGCTCCCCTTCTCTGGGGAATAAAGGAATGAGGCTAGGCACTGGGAGTAGAGAAGGGAGAGAGCTAAGATCTGGTTGTAAAGTAAATACATATTTTTTTAAAGAATTAGTATTAGACACTTGCTAAGTGTAAAAAGGTACAGCAAGCCTGATGTGTGCTTCTATGGTCAGGTTCTGGTAGCAGTCTTGGGTGGGATCCCAGGTCTTTCACTTGTCATGATCTTGAGGAAACTGTTTTGTGCTTTAATTTCCTTACCCACAAAATATAGATGTTAGCATGTAATTTGTGTGTTGGTTGACGATTCAATGGGATCATTTAATCACACTGCTTAGTAGAGAGTAAACACTGAATACACAGTGCCTGCTATTGTCTGCATTTAAGAGGAGAGACTCCTGTCTCTGGTAACATAACTTGAAAATGTGGTGTGTATGCCACTTGTTCCAGGCTTGAATCTGTGACCAGTTCTTGTCTCAATGTCCCTAAATGGGGAAACCATTCCTTTTTATTAGGACAAAGGTCTATTTATATTTTTTCCTATTACATCCCCTGCAGAGTTTCTGGGTTACAGTAATAATAACAATAACTACTTTATTAATAATGATGGCTAACATTTACTGAGGAGCTATTAAGTGCCAGGCAAATTCATTAATGTCTTCACTCATTTCATTCTCACAGTTCTGTGAGAGGCACCATTATTTTATTATGTGCAATTTAAAATGAAGAAAAGATATACAGTTTAAGTATACTGAAGGTAGTCTTGGAAGTTTTTTAACTGATGTGCTATATCTGAGCTTAATAAATATTTTTGAATTAATTATAGATTTGTGGTAAACAGTACAAAGGATTATTATATGTACCCTTTTGTAGTTTCTTTTGTCCATCATGATTTGTCCATGGACCTCCTGGTACAGGGAGAAGGAACAAAAACATCAGTGTTTCATATTAATATCAAAAGGCCCTGCAAGCCTGAAACAGAGAACATGAAGAGAGAAGGCTGCAGTGGGAGTGGTGACTGATTTTGCAGTGTGGAGACCAATCAAACTTAACTATCTTCAGAGGAAGTATTGATAAGCAGCAAGCAGCCATGCTTACTTAGAGTGCTAGAAAGGAGTAGCAGTTTAAGTTGTTCAACAATATGCTAGTGGGGGTGAGGCAAAGCATTAATGAGAGAAAGATCTTTGAAGATCTGAGGAAGGAATACTTAGATATTTAGAAAGAATACATAGTCGTGACACCTACTGAGAACAGACAGACCTCAGGAAAAAAACAAGAAAAAAATATATTACATTGATTCACACAAGCTCCAGAACCAAAACAGTGGAAACAAAGAAACTTGGAATTGAGATGGGGAAAAAAATAAAAACAGTGATGAAATTAATATACTCATGAGACTGATAGTGAGAATCAGTTTCTCTCAATCAAATTTGTGGCCAGATCCTGTCAGTGAAGAATTCTAAGTTTCTTCTCTGAAAACAGTTACCAAACCAAGAGTCAAGTCTTAACAGTTATTAGTCAAAAACAAACAAAATAAAATTGAACAACACGTGATTAGCCAACTCTTCTCTGTAAAAGCCCACATGGCAATACACCTCCCATCAAGTCTGCTGTTTAGAGCTTCATTCTTAATTCTAGGCAGACAATCCCATTGCTACATATCCAAGCAAAGCTTCTAATAATACATACAATGATCAGAACAAAGAAAGATGAAAAATGAAGAACTAAGGAAAAAATAAATAAAGATGAGCTTCAAAGAAGTTCTGATATTTTCAAAGAAATAAGAGTTCTCTGAGTCCTTGAGTTCCATTTTCAAAACTTTAACCAAATGCAGATCTCAAAAAATACAAAACATTTCCTTTGGTGTACAGATTTTAGTATGATTATCCTATATTATATGTCTAATATCCATTTATAAGTGAGTATATGCCATCTGTGTCTTTCTGCTTCTGGAATACCTCACTCAGGATGATCTTTTGTAGATCCCACTATTTGCCTGCAAATTTCATGATTTCCTTGTTTTTAATTGCTGAGTAGAATTCCATTGTGTAAACGCACCACAGTCTTCATTCAGAAAAGGAAACAGGAAGAACATAGAGGCAGGTAGAAAACAGGGAATAGGACAGGTGCCTATCACAGAGGGCTTCTGAAAAACTCTACCCTGCAGAGTATCAAAACATGCTGAGACTCATAGCCAAACTTTGGGCAGAATGCAGGGAATCTTATGAAAGAAGGGGAGATAGAAAGACCTGGAGGGAACAGGAGCTCTACAAGGAGAGCAACAGAACCAACAAATCTGGGGTCTTTTGTGAGACTGACACTCCAAACAAGGACCGTGCATGGAGATAACCTAGAACCCCTGCACAGAAGTAGCCCATGGAAGCTCAGTGTCCAAGAGGGTTCCCCATAATAAGAACAGGGAGTGTCTCTGACATGAACTCATGGGGTGGCTCTTTGATCGCCTCTCCCTGAGGGGGGAGTAGCCTTACCAGTCCACAGAGGAAAACAATGCAGCCAGTCCTGATGAGACCTGATAGACTATGGTCAGACGGAAGGGGAGGAGGACGTCCCCTATCAGTGGACTGGGGGACAGGCACAGGAGAAGAAGAGAGATGGAGGGTGCGATTAGGAGGGGAGGTGGGAGGGAGCTACAACTGGGATACAAAGTGAATAAATTGTAGTTAATAAGATCTTATTCTACCAAAAAATGCAAAACATATTTGCATGCATACAAATTTGTATGCATATATCTGCATGTATATATAGCTGAGAAGAATGTGTGTATATTTGAAACTTTTTTGTTGTTCTCCATATAATACAGTATAAGACATGTATAGAATTTGTATTAGACACTGTAAATCTTTTTCTTTTTTATTATTTTTTATTTATTTGTTACAATTTATTCACTTTGTTTCTGAGCTGTAACCCCCTCCCTTGTCTCCTCCCAGTCCCACCCTCAATAGCTCTTCTCCTCCTATGCTCCTCTCCTAGTACACTGATAGGGAGGTCCTTCTCCCCTTCCATCTGACCCTAGACTATCAGGTCTCATCAGGACTGGCTGCATTGTCTTCTTCTGTGGCCTGGAAAGGCTGCCCCACAAGGTGGGAGGTTATCAAAGAGACAGCCACAGAGGTCATGTCAGAGACAGCCCCTGGTCCCCTCACTAGGGAACCAACTTGGAGACTGAGCTGCCATGAGCTACATCTGAGTAGGGGTTCTAGCTTATCTCCATGCATGGTCCTTGGTTGGAGTATCAGTCTCTGCAAAGATCCCTGGGCCCAGATTTTTTTGGTTCTGTTGGTCTTCTTATGGAGCTCCTGTCCCCTCCAGGCCTTTCTATCTCTTCCTCAACTGAGGAATGGATACAGAAATTGTGGTATATTTAAATAATGGAATACTACTCAGCAATTAAAAGCAAGAAAAATCATGAAATTTGCAGGCAAATAAAGGAAACTAGAAAAGATTATCCTGAGTGAGGTAACACAGAAGCAGAAAGACACACATGGTATATGCTCATAAGTGGATATTAGACATATAATATAGGATAAACATACAAAATCTGTACACCTGAAGAAACTAAGAAAGAAGAATGACCCTAGGAAAATTGCTTAATGCTCAATCCTCAATTCAGAAAGGCAAATGGGATAGATCCCAGAAGCAAGAGAAAACAGGGAACAGGACAGGAGCCTACCACAGGGGGTCTCTGAAAGACTCTACACAGCAGGGTATCAAAGCAGATGCTGAGACTCATAGCCAAACTTTAGGCAGAGTGCAGAGAACCATAAATCATTTAATAGTGATTCAAATCATGTAGGAAGATGAGCACAGGCTACATACAAATACCATACCACGTTATGTAAAGAACTTGAGAATCCACAGACTTTTATAGCTTGGGGAAATTCTGAAATCAATATACCATAAATCCTGAAGAACAAATGTAGTTTGTCCTTGATGAAACAGGACACTACTAATATAGAATGTACTCTTGGAAATTAAAAAGTTTGTAACTAAGCATTTTTACAAAAAGTTAGTAAAAGGCTAAGAGCACAAAGTTGAGAAATTCAATAAGGTAAGCCAAATAAAAAATATGGAAAATTTAACAGAATAATAAAATAATTAAAAGATCAGTCCATCATATAGAGAAAGCAGATGAAATGTTTACACAAAAGATACATGCACCTCCATGTTTATTGCAACACTATTCAAAATAGGCAGAATACAAAAGCAACCCAGATAAAGAAAAGGAATCTGTTCAAGATGAGAATTTGTCATATGCAGCAATATGGATGGAAGTAGAGAACCTTATCTTAAGTAAAATCAAACGAGATACAAATACCATGTGTTCTCACTCATTTAAGAAAAATAATAAATTAACATGTAGGAGTATATAACAGAACAGGTGTCTCTAGATAAAAGGAAGGACAAAAGGGAGAAGGGACAGAAATTAATTAGGAGGTACTTTTAGGAGCTTGGAACAGTGTTCAGGATAGAAAGGGCATATGGAAATGCCAATTTGAATTCTAATAATTTTTAAAATATGCAATAAGAACAAAATAAAATAGAACTAAAAACTATTCATTTCTCTTATTTGTTTATTGCTATTTCATGCTTGTTTGCTTGTTCCTGACAGGGTGTAAAATATCTCAGGCAGATCTCAAACTCCCTATGTAACCAAGAATAAAATTAAACTTTTCATCTTCCTGCTTCTTTCTCCTTGAGTGCTGGGATTGTAATGCAGCATTGTGAGTTAAACCCACGGCTTTCTGCACACTAGATAAGGACTTTACCAACTGAGCTACATCCCTAGCTCCTCGTCACTTATTCAGATAAAATATTTCAATATCTTTAATATAAAAAATCAATTTAGAAAAATCTTTCCTAGCTAATTGTCTTCCTAAAAATAACTAAGAAAAATATTATTGAAAATAATATCAAATAGTTTCAGGAAAAAACCCTGTGCCCAGATATATTTGGTCCTTGTGGGAGTCCTATCATTTCCCCGTCATACTAGCTCCCCTTCTGCCGAAGGTTTGGTTATGAGTCTTAGTATCTGTTTTGAAACGCTGCTTGGTAGGGTCTTTCAGATGCCTTCTGAGTGAGTATTGATCATCTTACCTCGTGTCTGCTTTCTTGTTTATCTCCTTTTGGTGTATAGATTTCATTATGTTTATAATTTCTTGTAGGTTTATATAAGCGAGTATATACCATGGACCATGTATGGATATAACTTAGAACCTTTACTCGGATGAAGCTCGTGGTAGCTCAATAACCAATTGGTTTCCCATAGTAAGGGGAACAGGGATTATCTCTGACAGGAACTCAATGGCAGGCTCTTTGACTTCCCACCCCCCAAGGGAGGAGCAGTTCTGCTAGGCCACAGAGGAGGACTTGCAGCCAGCCCTGAAGATACCTGATAAAACAGGACCAGATGAAAGGGGAGGAGGTCTTCCCCAATCCGTGGACTTGGAAAGGGGCAGGGAGAAGCTGAGGGAGGAAAGGTGGGATTGCGAGGGAATAAGGGAGTGGGATACAGCTGGGATACAGAGTTAATAAAATATAACTAATAATAATATACAATAAAAAAGAAAAGAATATCAAATAAATAATAAAACAAACTACCCAAGGAAGAATGGGCTCTTAGACCAAAGGGTCTACCAAAGGAATAGTATAAGATGTGTTAAAGATTCATACATCATTATAGTTCATTACATCAAAAATAAGATAAATAAAGGTGAAGATTTAGCTCAGTGGTAAACTGATAGCCTAGAAAGTTTGAGGACCTAAATTCCATCCCCAATAAGCCACAGTCCCAGGCCAAAAAAAAAAAAAAAAAATACTAAAAGCTGCAAGGGAAAAAGGGCAAGTAACATATAATGGCAAACCCATTAGAATCACACCTGACTTTTCAACAGAGACTATGAAAGTCAGAAGGGCCGGGACAGATATCAGGCAGACCCTAAGAGAACACAGATGTCAGCCCAGGCTACTATGCCCAGAAAAACTCTCAGTCCTCATAGACGGAGAAAACAAGATATTCAATGACAAAAACAAATTTCAACAATACCTGCACACAAATCCAGCATTACAGAAGACACAAGAACAGAAAATACAACCCAAGAAAATTAGCTACTTTCAAGAAAATACAGGAAATAATTAACCTTACTACAGTAAAACAAAAAACAATCAAGCACACAACATTATGACCACAGCCAACATCAAAATCAAAGGATCTAACAGCCACAGGTCATTAATCTCTCTCAACATCAATGGAATCAACTCTCAAATAAAAAGACACAGACTAACAGAATGGATACATAAACAAAACCTAGCAATCTGTTGCATACAAGAAACACACCTAAGGCACAAAGATAGACATTACCTGAGGGTAAAGGGTTGGAAGACGAATTTCCAAGCAAATGGACCCAAGAAACAAGCAGGGTAGCCATTCTAATATCTGATAAAATAGACTTTCAACCAAAATTAATCAAAAGAGATGGGGAAGGACACTTCATATTCATCAAAGGAAAATTCCACCAAGAAGACATCACAATCCTGAACATCCATGCCCCAAATACAAGGGCACCCACATTTGTGAAAGAAACATTGATAAAACTTAAACCACATATAAATCCCCACACATTGATAGTGGGAGACGTCAACACCCTACTCTCAACAAAGGACAGGTCAACAAAACAGAAATTAAACAAAGAAACAATGTCTCTAACAGAGGTCATGAGTCAAATGGACCTAACAGACATTTACAGAACCTTACACCCAAACACAAAAGAATTTACCTTCTTCTCAGAACCTCATGGAACCTTCTCCAAAATAGACCACATAGTTGATCACAAAGCAAGCCTCAACAGATACAAGAAGATTGAAATAATACCTTGTATCCTGTCTGATCACCATGGAATAAAGCTGGACCTCAACAACCACAGAAATAGCAAAAAGCCTACATATACATGGAAACTGAACAACTTGTTACTAAATGCCAGCTGGGTCAGGGAAGAAATAAAGAAAGAAATTAAAGTCTTCCTAGAAATCAATGAAAATGAAGACACAACATACCCAAAATTGTGGGACACAATGAAAGCAGTGCTAAGAGGAAAGTTCATACCACTAAGTGCCTTCAAGAAGAAATTCGAGACAGCTCGTTCAAGCAACTTAATGGCCCACTTAAAAATCCTAGAAAAAGAAGAAGCAGACACACCAAAAAGGAGTAGACAGCTGGAAATAATCAAACTCAGGGCTGAAATCAATCAATTAGAAACAAATAAAACAATTCAAAGAATCAATGAAACCAAGAGCTGGTTCTTTGAGAAAATCAACAAGATCGACAAACCCTTAGCCAAACTAACTAAAAGGCAGAGAGACACCACCCAAATCAACAAAATCAGAAATGAAAAGGGGGACATAACAACAGACACTGAGGAAATCCAAACAATCATTATGACTTACTTCAAAAGTCTATATGCCACAAAATTTGAAAATCTAAATGAAATGGACAATTTTCTTGATCGATTTGACTTACCAAAGCTGAATCAGGACCACGTAAACCAATTAAAGAGTCCTATATCCCCCAAGGAAATAAAAGCAGTCATCAAAAGTCTCCCATCCAAAAAAAAGCCCAGGACCAGATGGTTTCAGTGCAGAATTCTACCAGACCTTCAAAGAAGAGCTAACTCCAATTCTCTTCAAATTATTCCATAAATTAGAAACAGAAGAAACATTAACAAACTCATTCTATGAAGCCACAGTCATCTTGGTACCTAAACCTCACAAAGACTCAACAAAGGAAGACAAATTCAGGCCAATCTTCCTTATGAACACTGATGAAAAAATACTCAACAAAATACTTGCCAACCGAATACAAGAACACATCAAAAATATTATCCACTATGACCAAGTAGGCTTCATCCCAGGTATGCAGGGGTGGTTCAATATATAGAAATCCATCAATGTGATCCACCATATTAACAAACTGAAAGAATAAAACCACATGATGATCTCCCTAGATGCTGAAAAAGCATTTGACAAAATCCAACATCCATTCATGTTTAAAGTATTGGAGAGATCAGGGAAACAAGGCACATTTCTAAACATAGTAAAGGCGATATACAGCAAGCCTATAGCCAAAATCAAACTGAATGGAGAGAAACTTAAAGCAATCCCACTGAAATCAGGGACAAGGCAAGGCTGCCCACTCTCTCAATATCTCTTTCAACATAGTGCTGGAAGTCCTTGCTAGAGCAATAACACAGTTGAAGGAGATCAAGGGGATACAGATTGGAAAGGAAGAAGTCAAATTATCACTATTTGCAGATGATATGATAGTATTCCTGAGCGACCCCAAAAACTCTACCAGGGAACTCCTACAGCTGATAAACACCTTCAGCAAAGTGGCCGGATACAAAATTAACTCAAAAAAATTAGTAGCACTCCTGTATACAAAAGACAAAAGGGCTGAGAAAGAAATTAGGGAAACAACACCATTCACAATAGCCACAAATGACATAAAGTACTTTGGTGTAACCCTAACCAAGCAAGTCAAAGACTTGTATGAAATAAAATTTCAAGTCTCTGAAGAAAGAATTAGAAGAAGACATGAGAAGATGGAGAGATCTCCCATGCTCATGGCTTAGCAGGATTAACATAGTAAAAATGGCCATCTTACCAAAAGCAATCTACAGACACAATGTAATTCTCATCAAATTGCCAACACAATTCTTTACAGACCTGGAAAGAAAAATTCTCAACTTCGTATGGAATAACAAGAAACTGAGAATTGCTATAACAATCCTCTGCAATAAAAAATCTTTTGGAGGTATCTCCATCCCTGATCTTAAGCTGTGCTATAGAGCAACAGTAATAAAAACTGCATGGTACTGGCATAGAAACAGAATGGTGGATCAATGGAACTGAACAGAGGACCCAGAAATAAACCCACACACTTATGGACACATGATCTTTGACAAAGATGCCAAAAACATACAATGGAAAAAAGATAGCATCTTTAACAAATGGTGTTGGTCCAACTGGATGTGTACATGTAGAAGATGAAAATAGATCCATACTTATCACCCTGCACAAAACTGAAGTCCAAGTGGATCAAAGACCTCAACATAAAACCAGACACATTAAATTGGCTAGAAAAAAAAGTGGGGAATACCCTAGAACTTATTGGTACAGGAGAAAACTTTCTGAACAGAACACCAACAACACAGGCTCTAAGAGCAACAATCAATAAATGGGACCTCATGAAATTGAAAAGCTTCTGTAAAGCAAAGGGTACCGTCATCAAAACAAAGTGACTGCCTACAGATTGGGAAAGAATCTTCACCAAGTATATATCTGACAGAGGACTCATATCCTGTATATATAAAGAACTAAAGAACCTGAAAAGCAGCAAACCAAGTAATCCAATTAAAAAATGGGGAACAGAGCTAAACAGAGAATTCTCAATAGAGGAATATCGAATGGCAGAGAAACACTTGAAGAAATGTTCAACCTCATTAGCCATTAGGGAAATGCAAAGCAAAACAACCCTGAGATTTCACCTTACACCCATCAGAATGGCCAAGATCAAAAACTCAACTGACAATACATGTTGGAAAGGTTGTGAAGAAAGTGGAACCTTCCTCCACTGCTGGTGGGAATGTAAACTAGTATAACCCCTCTGGAAATCAATTTGGCACTTTCTCAGACAACTAGGAATAGTGCTTCCTCAAGATCCAGCCATACCACTCCTAGGCATATAGCCAAAAGAGGCTCAAGTACACCATAAGGACATTTACTCAACCATGTTTGTATCAGCCTTATTTGTAATAGCCAGAAGCTGGAAACAGCCCAGATGCCCCTCAACTGAAGAGTGGATGCAGAAGTTGTGGTACATCTATAGAATTGAGTATTACTCAGCAATGAAAACTAAGGAAATCATGAAATTTGCAGGTAAATGGTAGGACCTGGAAAAGATCATCCTGAGTGAGCTGTCCCAGAAGCAGAAAGACACACATGGTCTATACTCACTCATATAGACTTATAAGATAAACAAAAAATCTGTCCATCTAAAGAAACTAATCAAGAGAGAAGACTCTGACTAAAACGCTCAATCCCCATCCCGAAAGGCAAAAAGGATGGACTTCAGAAGAAGAAGAAAGCAGGAAACAACCTAGGAACCTGCCACAGAGGGCCTCTGAAAGGCTCTGCCCTCCAGACTATCAAAGAGGCTGAGACTTTATGATCAACTGTTGGGCAGAGTGCATGGAATCTTATGTAAGAAGTGGGAAATAGTAGGTTATGGAGAGGACAGGATCCCCACAAGGAGACCAACAGAACTAGAAGATTTGAACACAGGGGTCTTCCCAGAGACCCATACTCCAACCAAGTACCAGGCATGGAGATAACCTAGAACCCCTGTGCAGATGTAATCCATGGCAATTTAGTGTCTAAGTGGGTTACATAGTAATGGGAAGAGGGACTGCCTCTGACACAATCTGATAGGCCTGCTTTTTGTTCACCTCCCCCTGAGGGGAGAGCAGTCTTACCAGGCCACAGAAGATGACAATGCAGCCACTCCTGATGTGATCTGATAGACTAAGCTCAGAAGGAAGGAGAGGAGGACCTCCCCTATCAGTGGACTTGGCGAGGGGCATGCATGAAGAAAGGGTAGGGAGGGTGGGACTGGGAGGGGAGGAGGGAGGGGCTTATGGGGGCTACAAAGTGAATAAAGTGTAAATAATAATAATAGTATATATATTTAAAAAATGTAAACTTCAAAGGACTAAGGAAAAAAATTTCACCAACATTGAT
The DNA here is from genome assembly GCF_030254825.1 of Meriones unguiculatus. Taxonomy (NCBI): domain Eukaryota; kingdom Metazoa; phylum Chordata; class Mammalia; order Rodentia; family Muridae; genus Meriones; species Meriones unguiculatus. The sequence goes on from NC_083369.1 coordinate 65,329,825, forward strand.
TTAGCAAAGATAGACCAAAGATTTTCTGGGCACAGATCCAAGATGGCAGCACAGGGAGGATACTGTGTCTGACCAGCAAGACAGCAGTGACTGCACAGTGACCAACAGACCAAATTATGGGTCTTAAAACAACAGCAATTGTATTTCCCAGGTGATAGGAAAGTCCATGGTGTGGGAAGCAATCTGGTCCAATCTCAGGTCACCCAGCTAAACCCCAGAAACGTTCCAGGTTCCCAGACAGCACTCAGCTGCCAGCCCAAAGACACTTGATTGCACAGGCGACTTACCATCTCAGACAGAACTGTGGGCCCCAAAACACCAGAGACTGGGTTTCCCTGTCTGGAGAGAGCCTCATAGTGAAGGAAACATCAGGTCTGACCTCTGGGAACCCTGCCAACCCCCTCTCTTCAGCTCCCCCCAAAGTTCTGATGCAAAGTTCCTGGGTTCTTGCAGTCCTCAGTTGTCAATGCAGAGCAACTTGCCTGTGCCTTTGTGCTCTACTCACCAACCCAGACTGAACTGTGGATCCCCAAACACCACAGACTGGATGTCCCTGTTGGGAGGAAATCCTACAGTGAGAGAAATATCAGGTCTGACCTCAGGACATCCAGCTAATCCCCGGAAAATTTCCTGGGTTCCCACAGGATCAGAGCTTTACCTATGGCCACACGCCTGTGTGCTGCACTAACCTGCCACTGATTATAACTTGGGTACTGGGGCACAGAGCTCCAACCTCAGACCTATAGGCACCTGGGACCCACGGAATCAGCCCTCAGATGCTGCTCTAAAGCACAACCTGTCTCCCTAGGTAAACTGACCAATCTGTGGGGGTCCCTGGTTCTACAGGAGAGCTCTGCCCAGCAAACAGTGTATAAGCAGCAGCAGAAGCTCACTAATTCAGAGCAAGAAACCCAGGGCCACTGTCTCCAGGACTTCACGTTGTGAGAGGAAGGCCCCTGGAATACCAACAAGCCCAGTTACTCCACAGGTCCATACACCTGAGGTGAGCTGTGGCAATTCCCTGAGAAGTACCATCAATCCAGTGACCATACCCAAAAAGCTGAGGAGGCCTCCTTCAGGAACAACCATCTTCCTGCCAAGGGGATTCTCCCCATTCCAGGATTCTAACAGGCACTAGAAACTAACAGCCAACACCTGAGACAGCCAGGGACACCTGAGACAGATGGAGAGAGGCCAGCAAAAAAAAAAAAAAATTAAAGAAACACATACACTCTCAGTTGTAGAAGATACCATGGAAGAAATAGATGTATTGTCAAAGAAAAAGGCAAATCTAAAAAATTCCTGACACAAACATTCCAAGAAATCAAGGACAACAGGAAAATACAAATATAAAAATAACAGAAATAGAGGAAAAATTATATTCTTGTCGCCAAGGTACAGAAAATATTTTCAACAAAATCATAGAAGAAAATGTCTCCAATTTAAAGGCAAGGCCTATAAGAGGCCTAAAGAACACCTAATCTGTATTAATATATTAGACCAGAAAAGAAAACCCTGCCACCACAAAATAATCAAAACAGTAAGTATACAGAACAAAGAAAAAATACTAAAAGCTGCAATGGAAAAAGACCAAGAAACATAATGGCAAACCTATCATTATCACACCTGATTCTCAACAAAGACTATGAAAACCAGAAAGGCCTGGACAGATATCATGCAGCCCAGAAGAGAACACAGATGTCAGTTCAGACTAGTATAACCAGCAAAACTCTCAACATCATGGATGGAGAAAACAAGACATTCAATGACAAAAACAAATTTAAACGATACCTACACATAGATCCCACCTTACAGAAGATACTAGAAGGAAAAATACAACCCAAGAAAGCTAACTACATTCAGGAAAACACAGGAAATAAATAACCCCACAACATCAAAACTAAAAATAGCCAAGCATACAAACTCACTAACACAACCAAGAGCAAAATCAAAGGATCTAACAGCCACTGGTCGTTAATCTCTCTCAACATCAATGAGCTCAACTCTCCAATAAAACGAAACAGATTAAGAGAATGGATCCCATAAACAAAACCCAACAATCTGTTGCATACAAGAAACATACCTAAGTCGCAAAGATAGATATTACATGAGAGTAAAGAACTGGAAGACATCTTTCCAAGAAAACAGACCCAAAAAGCATGCAGGAGTAGCCATTCTATTATCTAATAAAATAGACTTTCAAAGAAAATTCATCAAAAAAGATGGGGAAGGTCACTTCATTCTCATCAAAGGAAAATTCCACCAAGAAGACATCACAATTCTGAACACCTATGCCCCAAATATGAGGGCACACACATTTATAAAGTAAATATTAAACATACTTAAACCACACATAGATATGCACACATAATAGTGGGAGACTTCAACACCCCCACCCTCAACAAAGTACAGGTGAACAAAACAGAAATTAAACAAAGAAAAAATGATTCTGACAGATGTTTTTATTCAAATGGCCCTAACAGACAAAAACAGAACCTTTCTTCTTAACACAAAAGAATTTACCTTCCTCTCAAAACCTCATGGAACCTTCTCCAAAATAGACCATGTATTTGGTCACAAAGCAAGCCTCAACAGATACAAGAAGACTGAATTAAACTCTTGTATCCTATCAGACAACCATGCACTATAGCTGGACCTCAACAACAACAGAAATAGCAAAAAGCCTACACACACATGGAAACCGAACAACTCTCTACTCAATGACAGCTGCGTCATGAAAGAAAGAAAGAAAGAAAGAAAGAAAGAAAGAAAGAAAGAAAGAAAGAAAGAAAAAGAAAGAAAGAAAGAAAAAAAGAAAGAAAGAGAGAGAGAGAAAGAGAAAGAAAGAAAGTAAAGAAAGAAAAAGAGAGGGAGAGAGAGAAGAAAGAAGGAAAAAAGAAAGAGAGAGAAAGAAAGAGAAAGAGAAAAAGAGAGAATGAAAGAAAAAGGAAGAGAGAGAATGAGAGAGAGAGAGAGAGAGAGAGAAAGGAGAGAGAGAAGAAAGAACAAAAGAAAGACCCCCTTCCTGAGAAATAGGGAAAAGGATAGGAGGAAAGAGGGAGGAGTGGGACCTGGAGGAGATGAGGGAAGGGTCTAAAATCAGGATGAAGTGAATAAATTATAAAAAAAGAAAGAGAAAGAGAAAGAAAGAAAGAAAGAAAGAAAGAAAGAAAGAAAGAAAGAAAGAAAGAAAAAGAAAAATGAAAGACTTCCTAGAATTCAATGAAAATGAAGGCACAACATACCCAAACTTATGGGACACAATGAAAGCAGTGCTAAGAGGAAAGTTCATAGTACTAGGTGCCTTCATAAAGAAATTTGAAGCACTGGCATGAAAAGAGATGAGATATGGAGAGTGGAATGGGGAGGGAATGATGGAGGGGGATACACCTGGGATACAAAGTGAATAAACTCTAATTAATATAAAAATTAAAACTAAAAAAAGAAATATAGTATCCAGTTTATAAATTAAAAAAAAAAGAAATTTGAAACATCTTATACAAGCAACTTAACTGCTCTTCTGAAAGCCCTAGAAAAAAAAAGAAGCAGACACACCCAAGAGGAGTAGTACGTGGCTGGAAATAATCAAACTCAGGGCTGAAATCAATAAACTAGAGACAGAGAGAACAATTCAAAGAATCAATGAAAACAACAGTTTGTTCTTTGAGAAAATCAACAATATAGACGAACCCTTAGCCAAACTAACTAAAAGGAAGAGAGACACTATCCAAATCAACAAATCAGAAACAAAAAGGGGGACATAACAACAGACATTGAGGAAATCCAAACAAAGTTTAGGCGTTACTACAAAAGCCTATATACCACAAAATTTGAAAATTCTAAATGAAACAAACAATTTTCTTGATCGATTCCACTTAGCAAAGCTGAATCAAGACCAGGTAAATAAATTAAATAGTCCTATATCCCCTAAGGAAAGATAAGCTGTCTTCAAAAGTCTCCATTCCGAAGGGGAAAAAAAAAAAGCCCAGGGCCACATGGTTTCAGTGCAGAATGCTACCAGACCTTTAAAGAAAAGCTAACACCAATACTCTTCAAACTATTCCACAAAATAGAAACAGAGGGAACATTACCAAACTCATTCTATGAAGCTCATCAGGGAAATGCAAATCAAAACAACTCTGAGATTCCACCTGTCAAAATGGCTAAAAGCAAAAACTCAAGTGACATCACATGCTGGAAAGGATGTAGAGAAAGGGGAACCCTCCTCCATTGCTGTTTGCAGTGCAAACTTGTACAACCATTGGAAATCAATCTGGTACTTTCTCAGAATATTGGGAATAGCACTGCCTCAAGATTAAGCTATACCACTCCTGGGCATATACCCAAAAGTTGCTCCACTATTCAATAAAGACATTTGCTCAACTATGTTCATAGCAGCTTTATTCATAATAGCTAGAATCTGGAAACAACCTAGATGTCCCTCAAGGGAGGAATGGATGCAGAAATTATGGTACATCTACACAGTGGAATACTACTCAGCTATTAAAACAAAAAAAAAAATGAAATTTGCAGGCAAATGGATAGAACTAGAAGAGATCATCCTGAGTGATGTAACCCATAAACAGAAAGACAAGCATAGTATACACTCACTTATAAGCAGATATTAGCTATAGAATATAGGATAGCCATCTACAGACCTAAAATAGCTAAACACTAAGGAGGACCCTAGAGAGGATGCTTAAATCTCATTCAAGGTGGAAAAAAGATAGACACCAGAATTGATGGGAGAGGAGTATACTATAGAGGGTCCTCTGAAAGGATCCTTCCAAAAGGGATCAAAGCAGATGCTGAGACTCAGAGCCAAACTTTGGGCTGAGTGAAGGGAGTCTTATGGAAGAAGAGAACTGTGGGGACAGAGGGACATGGAAGGGACAGGAGCCCTACAAGGAGACCAACAAAGAGAAAGGATCTGAGCCCAGGGGATCCTGAAAAGAGTGATGCACCAATGGAGGACCATGCATGGAGAAGACCTAGACACCCTGCTCAATCGTGGCCAATTGGCAGCTCCAGCTCCATGTGGATCTCTGAGTGAGGGGAGCAAGGGCTGCCTCTATCACAATCTCAGTTGACTGTTCTTTGATCACTCACCTCTGATGATGCAGCCTTGCCAGGCCATGGAGGAAGAGGATCCAGGCAGTCCTGATGACACTTAAGAGGTTATGGGCAGATGCCAATGGTGGAGAACTAACCCCTTTCAGTGGACTAGGGGAATGGAATAGGAGGAAGAAGGAGGAAGGGTGGGACTGGGGGGAGTTGTGGGAAGGGACTTCAATCAGGATATATAATGAATAAATTGTGAAGAAAAGAAAATTAAAATAAAAAAAAGATTTTTCTGGGCACAAAACTTTATTTACCCCACATTCTTTTTTCAGCTGCTACTAGGAGAGGTATTCAACAAAATAAATAAGAAAACAAATCACTATTTGCAGATGATATGATAGTATACGTGAGCGACCCCAAAAACTCTACCAGGGAACTCCTACAGCTGATAAACACCTTCAGCAAAGTGGCCGGATACAAAATTAACTGAAAAAAATCAGTAGCCCTCCTGTATACAAAAGACAAAAGGGCTGAGAAAGAAATTAGGGAAACAACACCCTTCACAATAGCCACAAATGACATAAGGTACCTAACCAAGGAAGTCAAAGACTTGTATGAAAAAAATTTCAAATCTCTGAAGAAAGAACTAGAAGAAGATATGAGAAGATGGAAAGATCTCCCATGCTTATGGCTTGGCAGGATTAACATAGTAAAAATGGCCATCTTACCAAAAGCAATCTACAGACTCAATGCAATGCGCATCAAATTACCAACACAATTCTTTACAGACCTGGAAAGAAAAATTCTCAACTTCATATGGAGTAACAAGAAACCCAAAATTGCTAAAACAATCCTCTACAATAAAAGATCTTTTGGAGGTATCTCCATCCTTGATCTTAAGTTGTACTATAGAGCAACAATAATAAAAACTGCATGGTACTGGCATAGAAACAGAATGGTGGATCAATGGAACCGAACAGAGGACCCAGAAATAAACCCACACACTTATGGACACCTGATATTTGACAAAGACGCCAAAGCCATACAATGGAAAAAAGATAGCATCTTCAGCAAATGGTGCTGGTCCAACTGGATGTCTACATGTAGAAAAATGAAAATAGATCCATACTTATCACCCTGCACAAAACTGAAGTCAAAGTGGATCAAAGACCTCAACATAAAACCAGACACATTAAATCGGCTAGAAAAAAAAGTGGGGAATACCCTAGAACTCATTGGTACAGGGGAAAACTTCCTGAACAGAACACCAACAGCACAGACTCTAAGAGCAACAATCAATAAATGGGACCTCATGAAACTGAAAAGCTTCTGCAAAGCAAAGGACACCGTCATCAAAACAAAGCAACCACCTACAGATTGGGAAAGAATCTTCACCAACCTTTTATCTGACAGAGGACTCATATCAAGTATATATAAAGAACTAAAGAAGCTGAAAAGCAGCAAACCAAGTAACCCACTTAAAAAATGGGGAACAGAGCTAAACAGAGAACTCTCTGTAGAGGAATACCGAATGGCAGAGAAGCACTTAAAGAAATGCTCAACCTCACTAGCCATTAGGGAAATGCAAATCAAAACAACCCTGAGATTTCACCTTACACCCATGAGAATGGCCAAGATCAAAAACTCAAGTGACAACACATGCTGGAGGGGTTGTGGAGAAAGAGGAATCCTTCTCCACTGCTGGTGGGAATGTAAACTTGTACAACCACTCTGGAAATCAATCTGGCATTTTCTCAGACAACTAGGAATAGTGCTTCCCCAAGATCCAGCCATACCACTCCTAGGCATATATCCAAAAGAGGCTCAAGCACACAAAAAGGAAATTTGCTCAAGCATGTTTGTAGCAGCTTTATTTGTAATAGCCAGAAGCTGGAAACAACCCAGATGCCCCTCAACTGAAGAATTGATGCAGAAAATGTGGTACATCTACACAATGGGATATTACTCAGCAATGAAAAATAAGGAAATCATGAAATTTGCAGGTACATGGTGGGATCTGGAAAGGATCATCCTGAGTGAGTTGTCCCAGAAGCAAAAAGACACACATGGTATATACTCACCCATATAGACATACAACATAGGACAAACCCACTAAAACCTGTGCATCTAAAGAAACTAAGCAAGAGAGAGGACCCTATCCAAAATGCCCAATCCCCATCCGGAAAGGCAAAGAGGATGGACATCAGAAGAAGAAGAAAACAGGAAACAACCTAGGAACCTACCACAGAGGGCCTCTGAAAGACTCTGCCCTACAGACTATCAAAGCAGATGCTGAGCCTGATGGCCAACAGTTGGGCAGAGTGAATAGAATTTTATGTAAGAAGTGGGAAATATTAAGAGCTGGAGAGGACAGGGTCTCCACAAGGAGAGCAACAGAACAAGAAAATTTGAACACAGGGAACTTCCCAGAGACTCATACTCCAACCAAGGACTATTCATGGAGATAACCTGGAACCCCTGCACAGATGTAGCCCAGGGCAGGTCGGTGTCCAGGTGGGTTACCTAGTAATGGGAAGAGGGACTGCCTCTGACATAATCTGATTGGCCTGCTCTTTGATCACCTCCCCCTGAGGGGGGAGCAGCCCTACCAGGCCACAGAAGAGGACAATGCAGCCACTTTTGACGAGAACTGATAGACTAAGATCAGAAAGGAGAGGAGAACCTCCCCTATCAGTGGACTGGGAGAGTGGCATGCATGCAGAGGGAGGAGGGAGGGTGGGATTGGGAGGGGAGGAGGGAGGGGCTTATGGGGGGATGCAGAATGAATAAAGTGTAATTGATGAAAAATTTAAAAAAAAAGGAAATTTAAGAACCTTAAATGACTTTCAAAAGTGGAGGAATACATGGAGTTAGTCAATTTACATGGAGCACGTCTCGCCCCTGGGGGCAATGGTCTCCTGAACCTACTCAGACCTCGGACACCACCACTGCTAGTTCTAGAAATGATGCAGGATGTTCCAACGAGGGGGTTAAGGCTTCTCATAATATTTCCTATAAGCCCACACCTGTTTGTTTATATCCCCCATTTTTATTCATTATTAGCCAGATAGAGCCAAGTAATTGTGGTAATGATACTTGCTTTTTTCCCCAATGCTGGAATGCTAGTAAATTTACTAGCTGGTTACTCGCATGCCTCGCTGGGTGCCTGTGCCCTTTGATGCCCCTCACGCTATGACTCTCTTCAGACAGAAAAGGGATCTTGGAATTACAGCCGCCATTGTTACTGCCATTTCATTGGCGGCTGTTGGAGCTACCACCACGGCATTAGCCAGGAGTCATACTGGGCAGACTGCTCAGACCCTGAATAACCTTTTAGCCAATGTAGCTCATGCCTTAGATGTACAAAAAGGAATTAATGCTCAACTAAAAGGAGGCTTGATGGTGTTTAATCAGAGGATTGACCTCGTGCAGGAGCAAATTGATACCCTATGGCAAATCGCTCAACTTGGCTGCCAATGAAAGTATGCTGGACTTTGAGTCACTAGCATACAACATGAGAATTTTCCTTGTGCTGCAAATCTGTCTAAACAATTGTCTAGCTATATTTTAGGTAATTGGACTGGAGAATTCGATACTACGATGGAGCAGCTGAGAGTGGCCATTGTCACGGTAAATTCTACCAGAGTAGACACAGGACTAGCCACAGGATTATCATCATGGATTGCTGCAGTCATGAATCATCTGAAGGAATGGGCGGGCATGGGAGCGTTAGCAGGCCTTCTGGTGTTGGTCTCCTTGGTTTGCCCGTGGTATATATGCAAGATTAGAGTCTCACAACAGCGTAATGCAGCCATGACCATTCAGGCCTTTACAGCCATTGAAGCAGGACAGTCTCCCCAAGCATGGTTGGCTACCATAAAAAGCTAAAATGTTATGCTCAGGATGCGAGGCTAAGCACTGCACTCAGGGTCAGCCGCTTTGGACCCAAAGAAGAGCATGTCTGATTGCATGCGGGTTGATGCCCCAGGTCCCGCCTCTGAGAAAAAGGTATCAGACGGGTCTGATGCTCTTTGGGTGGATGACACCTAAATGAACATCGGTACAAAGTCCCAATTTATTTCTAATATCAGAGATCAGACCTCTACTCTTGCCTGATGCGTCTAAAGCAAAAAGGGGGAACTGTAGAGAGCTGCGGAATGCTGTGCCTTAAAGATGGAGCTGGTTTCCGCCTTCCACCTTCCCGATGGTGAGTGCTCTCTGTCACAAACAACTCCACATTTGGCTAAGGCTGAGGATCTGGCTTGCTTCCATGTATGTGGACCTATCTGCATTGCCCACGTGGCATCCTGGGGTTGGCTACCCAGAGGCTATTTAAGCTGTGGGCTGGCTTTCCCCAGGGTCAGATGATTGTTCAAGGTTCCTGAATAAACTGCATTAAAAAATAAATAAATAAATAAATAAATAAATAAGAAAACAAATCAAGAAAAGTGGGAGTCATGAAAGTTATGAAATGTAGTGCACACCGTATAGAAGAAAAAACAGGTGTTTGTAAAATGTGGCAATGGAAATTTCAGACAAATAATTCTATGTCACTCTTAAAAAGCATAGGTTTAGATGGGACTAGGAATGCAAAGGGCCTCAAGCAAAACAAAGTTGAGAAGGGATTTTACAGGCTTTACCAAGTATAAAATTGTTTTCAGAGGATTTTACAGTCTTATCAGAAAGCATGGAATGACTTAGAAATGCAAATTAAAGTCAGTTTATTTTGTGTACAAGGTAAATTTTGCTGGTATTGTTGTAACATATGCACCACATAAACTTTTGAGTTTTGCGGGATCATCATTGAATGATTCTGAAATGGATACCATATTAAAAAACACTGCCTGCAGAATATGTTGGGACAGGAGCCTAGCAGAATCATCATCAAAAAAATCAGAGATACTTCATCCAGCAGCTGATAGGAGCAAATGCAGAGTCCCATGGACAAACATTTGGTGGAGCTCTGAGAGTCCTGTGGAGGAGTCTGAGGAATGACCAGAAAAATCAGAGGGCCGAGACACCACAAGAACACAGCCTACAGCATCAACTGACCAGGACTCATGGGGGCTCACAGAGGTCTGAGAGCCTGTATAGATCTGACCTAGGCCCTCTCCATATATGTTATGGATGAGTAGCTTGATGTTCTTGTAGGAATCTAACAATGGGAAGGTGGGGTATCTCTGACTCTTCTGCCTGTGTGTGGGTCCCTTTTCCCACTACTGGGTTGCCTTGTCCAGCCTTGATGTGATGGTATGTGTCTGGTCTTATTGTAGCTTTTTATGCTATGGTTGATGTCCCTGGAAGGCCTACTCTTTTCTGAGGGAAGGCAGCAGAGAGGGATGGATATGGGGAAGGTGAACTGGAAAAGCTAGGGGCAGGAGTGGGAGGGAAACTGCAGTTGGGATGTAATATATGAAAGATGAATAAAAATAACTAAAAAGAAATACTCATGGGTGTAGCGCAGTCCTCCTCCACTGGAATATGAATGCAAAGAATGGCCAAAACTGAGTAATCAAGATATACTAATAACAGTGTGGTAGTTAGCATAATATTAGGGTGAAAAAATGGCTCAAATCATAATGCTATTTATGACAACCTGAGTTTGGTTTAAAACACGCATGTCAGGTAGCCAGTAACTCCAGCCCAGGGGACTGTGTGTGTGTGTGTGTTTGTGTGTGTGTATATGTATGTGTGTATGTGTGTATAAAAGAATAAAGACCTAAGCCCCATGACAGTGAGTTCTTCTGATGAAGGAAAGATGGAAGCTTAAGGAGAGCTTTTTTGTTGCTGTAAACATTTTAGCATTTCCTGACTTGGAAATCTATGTATAGTCAACTCTTTGATATTTAGTCTCTTTAAAGTCTTTGGTTTTAGTCTTTATATTTTACCTTTTGAATAAAGCAAGAAATAAATTAAGTGTTTTTGAAGTCTTTTCTGTGGTCAATGAAGCTTATGTAGAGAAATTTCAGTTCCATTGAAAGTTATTAAGCAAAATAATAATATATCCATATTTTAAGGATATATTCATTTGATTTTGGTAAATCAGTTTGGCTTTGATAAACTTGCTCAAACACACCACTAAGGGAAACTTTTCCTGTCTTATTCCTTCTTTCCTCTCTCAGCAGTTAATCATAGTGCTTAGCACATGGTGACTCAATGAACAACAATTTATCTATTTATTGAAAAGGAATAAACAACATAAGCCAGAGATAAACCAACATTGAATGAATGCAATCATTTAGTCTAAGAAACCCATTTAAAATTCTCAAAGCCATCTTCTTTAGGTGTATGGATTTCATTATGTTTATCATATCTTATAAGTTTAAATAAGTGAGTATATACCGTGTGTGTCTTTCTCCTTCTGGGATACCTCACTCAGAATGATCTTTTCTAGATCCCACCATTTGTCTGCAAATTTCATGATTTCCTTGTTTTTAATTGCTGAGTAGTATTCCATTGTGTAAAAATACCACAATTTCTGTATCCATTCCTCCATTGATGGACATCTGGGTTGTTTCCAGGTTTCTGGCTATTACAAACAAATGGTTTCTGCCACAAACATGGTTGAGCAAATGTTCTTGTTGTGTACCTGAGCAACTTTTGGATATATGCCTAGGAGTGGTATAGCTGGGTCTTGAGGAAGCACTATTCCTAACTGTCTGAGAAAGGGCCAGATTGATGTATCCCATGGCAGCTCAGTAACCAAGTGGGTTTGCCTAGTAAGGGGAACAGGAACTATTTTTGACATGAACTCAATGGCCGGCTCTTTGAACTCCCCACTCCCCAAGGGAGGAGCAGCCCTGCTAGGCCACAGAGGAGGACTTTGCAGCCAGTCCTGAAGATACCTGATAAAACAGGGCCAAATGAAAGGGGAGGAGGTCTTCCCCTATCAGTGGACTTGGAAAGGGGCAGGGAGGAGATGAGGGAGGGAGTGTGGGATTGGGATTGAATGAGGGAGCGGGATATAGCTGGGATACAGAGTTAATAAACTTTAACTAATAATAAAAATAAATAAATAAATTCTCAAAGCCAAATAATGTCAAATGCTGGAAATATTGAAAGAGCCTCGGAAAACATCAAGAAAATAAGAATCTGTATAAATTCATTGTTCTTTTCTACTAAAATATGTTCCATTGTGTATCTATACCACAGTTTCTTTATGCATTCATCTGTTGATGGATACCTGATATGTAAACTCATATATTCACAGATTTTGTGAAAGTAGAAATAAAACTGTCTAGAGGAGACAAAAGGGATGAATGGGATGGTATATGAAAGAACAAGATAGAGGATACGCTCAAAGTAATTACATACTTGCATGTAAAGAACCTTATGTAACATGATCAAACAAAATTTTAAAAGTAGATTTTTTTAAAAATTAAAAGCTTTTAAAACCCCAAACAAAGAAATTATAGCTAGTGAGACTGTACATTGATACTGGGTCACCACCAATCAACAATATCATGCTGGCCTCAAACGAAAAAAAAAAAGTAGAAAAGAAGTTAGGAATGAGCCAAGCATAGAACTATTCAGTTTATACGTGCTACTTTGTTCAAACATTAAAAGACTCCCAGGGGAAGAAAAAAAAAGACTCCCAGGAGGTAAGCCTTCCTAATTTATAGATGGAGAAACTGAGAGTCAGAAACTCCAAGCAACTTTCCAAAGATATTAGGGATGAGATCTGGCTTTTATGTTTTTATTTTTGCTTACTTTTAACTGACACATTAAAACACAAAATTATACGGGTTCATGGAATAACATGTGATGTTTTTATACATGTTTATCTTCTATAATATCTTAAACGTTATAGCATTTATCAGATAACTAATATAAATAAGACATCATTCATATATCACTTAATAATAAAAATATTTAAAAAATCTTTTCCTCTACCTTTTTGAAAACCTTTTACAACATCTAAGCTACAGTCACCCTATTATACAATTTCTTACTCCTATCTAGCTGTAACTATGTCTTTCCCCAGAAAGCTGGGATGTATACCCAAGTTTGCCTAACTCCTCTTTATAGTTTATTCCTGCTATGCTAGCTGCCTTCAAAAATATCTTTTAAAAGGAGTAATTTTTTAAATGAGGGTTTGCTTATTAGAGACATGAGACTATCTCACCTATCATTCTTTACATTGTTTAGTTATACTGGTTAGCCTAGGTGTGGGAAAAGTGGGAGTAGAAATGCATCCATGACATCTTTTTAAAAATAAATTCTGTATTCTGTGTTGTATCTCTCTATTTCCTTGTCTAAAGCAGAGTTCAGGCTGCCTAGCAACCAAGCTAATGATGTCTTTTTTGCCTTAATTATCTTATGTTTTACACAAGCTCAAAGGGATTGAACCAAATATCTAGAGTGCAAAGTATGAGTTTTTATATTAATGCATGTGTTCATAAATATGTACACACACACATACTCACACTCCTCTTCTTCCCTCAATCTGATGATCTATAATCAGAAAAAGATTACTTTTCAGACTATATTTCAAAAATTAACCACCTAATCATTTGTGCATAACTACATCACAAAATGAATGGTTTGACCAACCATTCTTAGTAATTTGAAGGAGTCCTATAATCCTATGTTAAACAGTTGTGTTCAGGTGTGTGTGTATTCCCTAAAAGAGATTTATAATATATCTATCAGCAATAATGCAGAACAAATTCAGTGTTATAAGTATTTTGGGAACTCAGTTTTCATAAAGGAAAAACAATCTGAAAAATCTTTGCTATCAATGCAGGAAATCATATATGATCCTAAATTTCATATGAATCACTTATTCATATGAAAGAACCAACTGGACAAAAAAAGGAGAAGTTAGCCTGAAAGCATGTTATTGGCAAATGTGAGAATTAAACAGCATCTCCCTTTTCCTTTACTAACTGAATTTCAGTTTTGTTCATGCTCTGCTGTCATCTATAGACTAAATCACTGTGGTGTTTCCTCTCTCCAGATTATTGATCCACGTGTTAGTAAGAGACACAATTATGACAAAGAGGGTATAAGGGAAAGTCTACATGGTCAACTTCTAGAGAATATTTTCCCAACCTTGAACAAAAATGCAAGAAAGAAACATTCCTCTTTTGCATTTCTGAGCATCCATGCTATGTAAAATGTCTGGAACTGTGGCAGTCATTTGAGGACATTAAGGAAATCTGAGATTTGAAAAGTGTAACCGTGAAAACAAGCTGGTTCATAGATGACATGACTAATTTGCTGGGTTGACCACCAATAGAGCTGTCAGTTTCACATTTTGCAAAATAATAATTATTTAGTACAATGTATGTGAAACCCTCTGTTATTTATAGTGAGAATCAATAGCACTAATATAACACGCTTAATAAATTCCTGAACTTTGAAATTTATCCACATGCCATTCTAACTACTTATGAAAGTGCTCACTGTCTGCATCTAACTTCTAGTCTCTAGAAAGTACCACCTGAGCTTGGAGTGGGTGCACACAACTGGAATTCTAACACTTAGGAAGTAGAGGCAAGGCGATTATAAGTTCCAAGCCAGAATCTGTTATAATAGGAGCTTGTCACAAAAGAAAGAAGGGGAAGGGGAGAGGAAGGGAAGGGGAGGGGAAAAGAATGTTGGGGAAAAGAAAGGGGGTAGAAACAAGGGGAGGAAAGGGAAAAAGAAAGGAAGGAAGGCAAGAAGGAAAAAGGGGGAGGAAGAAAGGAGAAAAAGAGGCAGAGGGAGAGAGGGAAAAGAAAGGAAGAAGAAAGGTAGGAAGAAAGGAAGAGAAGGAGGAAGTGAAGGATGGAGATAAGGAGAGAGGAAAGGGGTAGAAAGGAAAGAAGTGAGGGAGGAAGGGGAGAGGAAGCTTCTGTGTGTATTTTTCTAACATAAGCACCTCTGTTGCCTTCCTGTCTTCCTCTCATTCTTCTGAGTGTTCTTCTTTACTTCTATATTTGCTCTCCACCTATTTCTCTGCTTTATTCCCCTTCCATTCCGTTTTATTTTACACACACACACACAGACTTCCCGGGAAGACCACCTCTCCCTCTGCCAGCTTTCCTCAGTGGCCTACAGTTGCAGCCTGCTGTCTTTTTGTCTTGTTGGTAAATTGGTTCCAAACTTGGGTCACAAGAAGGACCTCTATTTTATTAGCTCCCCTTGAAGAACCCCAGCAGATGTTGAAATGCATTTGTTTCTTTTTCTTTTCTTTCTTTCTTTTTTTTTTTTTTGGTTACCAGAGAGAAGAAAAAGCCATAAGAATTGGGGGGAAAGTTGGCAGCTATTCATCTGACAAGAAAATAATTCTCAGAATATTTGGTAGAGAAAAAAATAGTCATTTGTTTTTCCATATTTTTATATTCTCAGCTTATGACAACTTGCGCATCTGGACTTACTTGGTGTGAGTCAAGCGTCTTAGGTATTTCTCCACTGGCTGCTGCTTCTGTGTAGGCTTCATAGAAGGTCTTTTCATGGGACTCCACTGTAATAGTCAACACAGCATCATAGGCTTCCCGGAGCTTTTGATTGTTCTTCAGGACCTGGTAGGGGGTGTGCTTATAAGGTAAACTGTAGAGCAGCACATCATAAGGGACAAAGACATAAGTCCCATCTGTCATTTTCAGATCATGAGCCAATTCCAAGAAGTGTATCTGAGTCTCTCCCCCAATCAAGGCTGAATGCATACACATGATGATTACTGAAACCAGGGGGTGGAAAAAAAAAAGGTTATGGTAGTAAAGCGTACAGTCAGAAACCAAACAGAAGTAAATGTGCTCTATCATTTAGAAATAATTTCTTTCCTATGCCCACATAAGATGAGCAATATACCAGGATCCTAAGTTAAGTCTGAGTTATTTGTGGGAACTCTGAGTTGTATAGAGAGGCAAGAGGGACATGTTCATGGGCTGCAGGGACTAATCCTAGACAGGACTAATAGTATAAGTTAGGGACAGCAAAGAGGCCCTGAGGTTGAAAGGTCTATTAAGTTTATATCCTGATAGCACTAGGTATTAGCTGTGTACTTCTGAGTAAATGACTTGTCCTCACTGTTCCTCCAGATGTCAATAATACATGAAGAGGTAGTAATAATCCAACAGGAAAATTCACAAGATGTGTCTAGTACATAGCACTAGATGAATAATATCTACTCCTGTATAAGAAAGATACTGGGAAAGAGACTCATAGCCACTACTGTTTTTTGTTTTTGTTTTTGTTTTTGTTTTTTTGCTGTCCACTCATTACAAATTTGCACTCCAGTATATTTTGACTAATGTTCCCCACTCTTATCAAAGCTATTATAGGCAATGAATGGCACTAACATTTACTCATCCATAATGCTACTAATATTGTGGATGATATGTTCAACTTTTTCAATCTAACCTCCCTATAATTGGAATTACTTTGCACTCAATTTAATTCTTCCCAGACTTATGAAACTATGTTGTTTGGCAAGGCTATGCTAGAATAGACTGGATTAAAGGGGGCCACGGTTGAAGAATGACAAGCTAGATCATGAGACTGAAAGTCTTATATCCAATTTTGTCCTTGGGATGCTAAATGAGTTTAGTTTAAGTCCACTTGTGCTTCAGTGCCCACATCTTTAAAATGCAGATTCCAATGCATTTCACAGGTACATTGAGTAGTTTAATTAGATAATGCCTGGCAAGTATTTTGAGCTCCTTGAAGAAAAGCAAAAGTCCTATCACCTCTGGTAAATATTAATTATACATGCTTCTATGGAACCTTTAATCTCAGGAACTAAGTGTGTTAATTATATTCAATGACTCGTCTTGGCATTACTGTATTGCTTCAAGTGTCTTCAAAGCTTTTTTTAAACTTTGTAAATATTCCTGGAAAGTTTTGCTTTGGAACTAGAGCTGCCACCTCTTAAATTTTAGTGTATCCAGTACCTTATAAGATGGATTTTATACAAATACAACCCAGCTGAATTTGAGTTCCTAAATGACCATTAGCTCTTACAAAAAAAAAAAAAATACCTAAGAGGATCCAAATGTATTCGGATATTCAGACCTGCCTTTGAATTCTCTAAACATATTTTTGGAGCTATGTCTTGAGCCACACAAAGAATTCTGTGTCCGTTGTTAATAATCACACACCATAGAATGGTAAAATGTGGTAACAGAGAGGTTTGGCAACTCAAGAGTTGAACTTCGGAAGAGAAGCCCTTTCCGAACTACATCATCTAACATAAATTCATTTGATCCAGTCAGTCAAATCACATGTCTGTTGAGTGGGGGTGGGGCATCTGGAGATATTAGTTAAACCATGTGCTTTAGTTGGTTAGTTCATCGGTGTTCTTGGCAAGTAAGTCATTGTTGCCATTTCTCCTGCAAAGGCAGTGATAAACGGACCTGATCACAGTTACCAAAAAGTTTTATTTAATTCCCTTAAGGGATGCTGAAATAACTGCATGGAAAACATTAAATAGAACTATGTACTCTGGGTGGTTAAGCAGTGGGAGCTATTAGGATATGCCATCCAGACACACACTTCAGGACTGACACTCATTTCCCTGGCTACCGAGAATGTTAGCATATAAGAGCTAATGCCTCACGAATAATTAACCTCAGCTCAAGAGAGCCACCTCTCACAAGATCACATGCCTTTAGCACTGAACTGAAGCTGCCTGGGGTTGACTCACAATGTGCCTATGGTTGCATTTTCAGGACATCTGTAAGCCAGGAAACAACATGCTATTAGCTTTAAATTGGCCGTGGCAATGGTGATTTACCCTGTGGAAATCGGCAAACTGCAAATCAGGGCTTTCTCACTCCTGGGAAGATGTTTGCTAAAGCAACTATTAGCATATTGTAGCCTTTCATTGGGTCAGCCTATACACAATGGGCAGTCTACAAAGTGGTAGAAAGTCCCAAACTCTTCACCTCAATTCTAGCTGCCCCAGGTCCAGAGTACCCCTTAGGGATTGAATGAGGCCTTTGTTGTTCAGTTCTTTCTACCTAATTCTCTGGCTTCCTCTCCCTCATGAATGTTATACTTGAAAACAGTCACCAACAAGCTTCCTGTACTCAAAGTTACATCTAACACCAGCTTCAAGCTACCACTTACTATACTGGCTTCCCTCATGACACCCTTTATTGCCCTAATTTGAATATTAACCACTTTTTCTATAAAACTTTGAAGTTCTGAAGTTCTTAGGGTCAGAGATTGTGTCCTATTTATTTTCTGCACACACACACACACACACACACACACACACACACACTAAACATTATTTAGATGGATGTTTGCATGCTAGAAAATTCCTAGGAGAAAAGAGTCTGTGTTAATGTATTTTTCTTTAAGGGTCTCATTGGAAGTGATAGATATGGGTATGTTTGCATTATTAGAAAAGGAGAACAATTGGAAGTTATATTCTTATATGAGTAGACATTAAGAAGCTTATATTTAATGCCGAGTGCCATTATCTTACCCCCAAATCTGAGCGCTGACACATATGAATGACATTTTTAAAACGGGAGGAGGTCCAAATTTCCAAACAAGAAAGAGAATTTAAGAGTATCTAGCCCAACCTTTCCCTCTCATTTCTAGATTAAAATTTTGGAAATATTGAACCTGAATGATCTCGGGCTTCTATTTTTATAAGGCAAGAACTTGCCATTGAACACAATTAAAGAGGAAAGCATAAATACTGAATTCAAACAACAGCATCTTAATTTAATAGACAGAGTGCTTCATGCACAGGGATTTAAGGATGCATCTGTTCTTCGAGATGGTTTTTACTAAATAGCTTTTATTATCTCAAAATTACATTCATTAAAATGGGATTTGACCTCTAAGTTCTTGTCAGGAAAGGATTAGTACACAGAAAACTTAAATCCTAGACAAGGTTTAGGTCAACAGGTGGTCACCAAATAATATTAATTTATAAGTTTCCATCTTGATTGTCAACAGTCAAGCCATTTTAAAACCAAAACAAGGACCAGAAAATACACCCTCTGGAAATCCCATCTCACAAGGATGATACAATCACTTTGTCTGGTATATGTGTACCCAACTTGAGCTGCCAGGCAGCCATGTCTTCAGGCTGTGGGGCTACCTGTGGTAAGCTGTGTAGGATCCTCTCTCAATTTCTGTGTTACTAGAAAGAAATGTCATGAGAAACGCGAGTTTCTGGGTTCCTCAATTCTTCTTTTTCTCTTCCTGTATCGAAATTCTCTAGCCCCTATTTCTTTGAGATAAATGATTTATATTCTTCAAAGGACAAAACTTGTCAGACATTGTCCTGCGTGCCTGTGATCCTAGCACTTGGGAGAAGTGGGCAGCATGATCGTGATGAAATACTGTAGTGCATGGCTAGCCTGAGCTATCACAAGTTCAAGGTCAGTCTGAATCACAGGAAAGCCTTGTTTAAAAGAAACCAGCAGATCTCACTTTACCTCTTACAGATACAGTGACTATAGGATCCTCTTGAGGATAAAACTGCTCATAGTTTCACACCCTGTAAGATGGAAATGGTTCTACTAACTAGGGCTGCAGAAGCCTTTCAAACTACACTCATGTTTGTGAACTTTCAATTAAGATTTAAAAGAAATGAGTCCCTAACCCTGGAAACCCTCCTTCTTCAGCCCTCTACCTACATTTTAGACTTTTTTGTGCCATTTTCTTCCCCTGACATTCATCTTAGCTACTTCAGTTTAATGAGTTGCTGAGAATGAAGGGAGGGCAGACAGCAGGAGAAAAAAGGTATATATGGCATAGATATAGTGAAGAAAGCTTAGATGTTTAGAGATCTCCTCGAGTGTTTAGTCTTCAATGGCTTGATCACTGCTGATAAGGGATCTCGTCATAAATGCAGGTGGTCTTCCCATCACTTATATTTATGTAAATTTACATTTATCCATAGCAAATTTTATACCAAAATATTTATCAGGATTAAAACCATTCACCACAGCATTATCAATATCACTGTTATTAGTGTTGGACACAGGGCTTAAACCTGACATACCTGGGGACACTGAAAATCATTTCATCAGTGGGCCAAAGAATCAAGAAAGGAAACAGAAGGGCTGAAATTATACGTGATCCAGAGAACACAGACTCTCGTTATATGTGTTTTAGGAGCATATCTCAAGCAGAGAGGAGACAGTAAAGTCCTTTCATAGATCAGTTATCAAGGTATAGTCCATAGGCCAGAAGGATGAGCATCACTTGGAAACTCATCAGAAATGCCTATTCTGGACCTCATCCCAGCCTCTCTGAATCAGAAACTTTGGAGAAGAAACCCAGCAAACTGAAGAGTCCCTCCAGGAAATTCTGGTGGTCACTTAGATTTGAGAGCCACTATGGCACATAACCCTGAAGATATAGGCACTCACTAGCTGTATGACATAGGCAAGTTATTTAACCTGGCTGTCTCAGAGGTCTTACCCTTAAAATTGGAAAACAATAATTGGCCTTATTTTATAGGAGTATTAAAAGAATTGAATGAAACAGTCCTTTCAAAATGCCTAGGATATAATCAACTCTCAATAAATATCATTTATTAGGTATTATCAGTTATTCTTTTACGTTCAGGAAGGTAATTGATGAATAGAAGCTAGTTGGGCCCTGGCTATAAAGATAGAAAACTGGATCTAATTTTGGGGAGAACAAGAGAAGGCCATTTTGACTGCCAAAATTAAGTAATTCCAATTTGGAAGGATTTAAAGGTAACGCCAATTGGTAGACAACCAGGCAAGTTCAAATCAAAAGGATTTCATAGTAAGAAAACAGGAGGGATTGAAATAGTCATTTGAAAAGTCCTCTGAAGAGCTAGAGGTAAGGCCTCCTGCTGACCTTTGTAGGAATGAGAAAAGGAACCTCTCATGAGTGGATGCAATCCCTCAGGTGCTTTGCGTGGGGAGTGAATACTGCTTTGTGTCAAGGGACAAAAACCTCCAGCAGGGCTCATGGTTGGAGAAACAGAGAGTGGATGGAATTTTGGCCCCTATATCCACTCCGTTAGATTCCCAGGCACAACCTACATAATCCTACTTAGTATTCTTGACTGCAAGTTGAGGTCTTTGTCTTTGATTAATACCTCCACTTGACTTTGTTAGAAATAAAGATAATTGGCAATCACCTCCAAGATTTAAAAGAAACGAGTCCCTAACCCTGGAAAGACTGAATCCCCTACTCTGAGGCTTCATTGACTCTATTATTTGGTATTAGCAATGCCTTCACCTATCTACTTGCTCTTGAGAGCCTCACAAATATTGTAAACTTTGAAGACAGAAAAAAAAAAACTGTCTCTTGGAAAATATGAGATGTTCAATGTGCAAATACCTTGTAAACTATAGAATGCTGTTTATGCATAAGGTAGAATGAATTATGGTTGCTTTTGTCTTTAACATCTAACTTAACCTCTAATAAAGCCTCTTTGTTTCACCCTCCAAAAGTCTGTACCTTTATTACTGTGACTTTACTATTTAATTGACCATTGCCTATGTACTACGTAAACATGATTCAGACTTGTTTCTGAGAAAGACACTTCCAATGAAGCACCAGTAATATGACCTAAATTGAGACATTAATTTATCAGAAACAGAAGTGGCATATGGACCAGAGCCTGCTCTTCTTTTCCCTCCATCCCTATCACCACTACCAGCCCCTAGCACCCACTACCACTGCCACATAAGAGTGCCATCATTGCTACTGTGACTCAGTCTTACATCTATTAGCAGATCTCTTCAAAGGAAGGGGTCCCTCCCAAATGCATTCTGTGTTACAACGTGTTCTACAAAAAAACTCAGTCCTATTGAGTTACATTATCATTCTCTGGATGTTAGCATTTAGGCAGCCTGCTTCATTTAGATTGCCTAGTAACCTATGATGTCATCATATGTCGCCTGCAAGGTTCAGGAACCTGTCAGGCAGGGTTCAGCTGCCCAAGAGCTGTAAATGGACCCCTGCTTATCCCCTCTGCTTGCTCTTCTTCTCTCTTGCTCTTACACTCTCTCGTTCTCTCCTGCCTTCTCCCCTTTCTCTGTAGGGGCACCCCCTCCCCTCCTCCTATTACGTGTCTCTCTCTCTCCTTCTTTCTCTTTCTCTATCTCCATCCAATAAGCCTCTTTCATATATAGATCTGTTCTGCGCATCATCATTTCATTGGTGTGTTGAGCCTGGAAGGGTGTTCCTGGTAGCACCTGGTCTGGTCAAACCAAGATCCCTTACACAGAGCCAGGATGCCTGCAACAGATTTTACTTCTGTTCCATGCATCCCTAACTAAACCACATGTGCCCAAAACCTACACTTTCTCTCAAACCCTCTCTCTGCCTTTCCTTTTACCTACCTTCACTGCAGCTCAGACACTGCTGAGACCTGCCATGTTCCCCCAGCACTAGGGACAAGGCAGATTCTCACGCTGAGCTAGAAAAACTGGGACTCTCACACCAGACTTCACTTTTAGCGGCTGGAACTACTGCTGTGAAGTCAGATACAACCTGCTTCTAAACCAACTCTGTTAGGTTAGCGAATTTCCTGCCATGTTCTCTCGCTTATGCTCAGTAGATTATTTTCAATTGCGCAGATGTCCACTAAGCCATGCCACTCACACACAGAGTTTCAAACCCAGCTGGGACAGCCAGCCAGCCAGCCTGACCCTGCACCCTGGGTCACATGACCCCAGTCTTGCTATGCTGCTGCAGCAGCATACCTCATATGGCAAGTCACCATGTTGATTTTAGAACAAGAGAAGTCATGCCATGCGCTGGGGTCTCACAGACCTTCACCCCTCCCTGACTCACACAGGACTCCAAGCTGTGTTCTAAACATGGCTCTCAAAGTATCTCTGACCTTCTGACCTCTAAGGCCCTACTTCCCACCTTTTAAAAAAAATCTTTTCTTCCTAATTTCTGTACACACTGCTCTTAAAAATTATTTTAAAATGCTGTAAATTCTTATTTAATGATTTATATCTTTTGCTCATTGGATTTACATTTATAAGTCTTCCTTAGTCATAATTAACTATTTTGTCTCCTTTTAGACTAAAAGCAACAAATCTTATTTTAAATGGGTATGGATTTTTATATAAATTTAAAGTTATATTTTTACAACATGCCATATACATGATTCAATCCTGGTTCAAAATAATTTTTATATGATGCTGAAATTTCAAGATTATAAAGGCCTATTCAAATTAAGCTCATTTAAAGTGTATATCTAACTGCCTATGTCTTTATCAATTTCTAAATTAATGAATGAATGCTGTTTCTCCCGCCAAGAGGTACCTGTGATCCGGATTCACTACTAGGCTTTATGGCTAATAGGTTTGGTATAATAAATTCAAATGCAATTTTAAAATTGCTTTATATTGCTCTACTATAGTATTGGTTTTAAAACTTATAACTCGAGAATTACTAAATGAAAGTTTTTGCCTAGAAACCCTTAAACTACATGATATAATTCCAAAGATAATCTAAATTGAGATCTATTAATTTGTTTATGTTAAAACCTGGTCATTTTGCTATATCTTCACTATCAAAAGGTTAAAATATGCTTGGTCTTATTTTTTAAATATGGTAATATTATTAATAAATAGTATAGCCTTGAACTTTTATAAGCTATAGACTTTTTATATAATAAATCCTAATGTCCTAATATTTAATGGTTAACAAATGCAAGCTAATAGTCAATAATCTCATAGATGATCAAGTCCTCTAACCTCCAAAAATATATTTATAGCCCTACATATGCAAACATGGTCTCACTGCCATCTTAACTGAACAGCTGAAGATTGTCCTGAGTCCCCATACAGGTGTTGGTAAAAATAATAAGAGAGGCTCATCTACAACACAAAACTATGCTCCAGACCTTGCTGCTCTGAGACTGTTGGCATCCCTGCAGAAGAAGACAAGGAGGAGAAGGAAGAGGACAGAGGTCTGCAATGCCTCAACTCATGGGGTTCTAGTCAAAGTCAATTCGTCCAAGTAATTGTTTCAAATGTAGCCAAAGGGGATATTGGTCCCACAGCTGCTTCAACAAGCCATGACTACCTGCTGGCAGACTTTTTGAAGTCAAAATGTTCCCATGCAGGCTTGTCCTCTGTGCCCAACCATGGAGGTTCAACCAACACAAGAGCCACAGACACTTCAAGCCTTTGAGCTCCTTGGCCTCATGGAAGACAAATGGCTCCTAGTTTCCATGACCTTCACCAGCCTTGGCAAGACCAGCTAATGCTGCAGGTCTATTTTGATCTCACACTCAGGTCTCACGGTCATATAGCCAGCTTCTGTCTTGGAAGCTTCACATGTCTTCCCAGTTCTCTTCATATGCAGGAGACCAGGACTTAAGCCTCACTCCTAGAGTTGCTACTGTCAGGTCTAGACAGTCTACTTTGCTACCAGACTCAAAAAAACAGGCCTCACATATAACCTTTTACCATCCCTTTAGCTAAAAGACAGTGAATGTTCATAGCAGTTTCACCTATGTCTCATGGTAAGTAATTGGGAACAAGGCCTAAGGATACTGAAGTTAAATTATGAGCTTCTAAAAAAAAGTTTTTGAGGGTCTGAAAAGTGTTTTAAGGTTAAACAAATGGGAGTTATAAATGTTTGAGGGTCTAATAAGATGCTTCTAGGTTGGTAAATGTAAATTCTAAAGGCTGCAAGGTCTATAGTGACATAAGGTGTCCTAAATAAATAAAAAAAAATGCTTCATATTTCCTCCTGTTGCTACCTACTGTTATATTGATTGTCCAGACCTTTGACATTTATCACTAGAGCTCTGATTTATTAATGTAACACTAATACAAAACATTCCACTATACCACCCACAATCATGGTTCCAAGCTCAAGATTTTGAGTCTCTCCTTTGGTTTGTCTTTTAAGTGTAGACTTAAAAATTGTTTCTCATGAGCTAGACTTATATACATCTTCTGGGTAGAGAGAAAAAAAAAGTCTCTCTTCCATAATGTGTAATCATACTAAAGGTTAAGATCAAGTGAGCTTTTGCTGCTTCTACTTCACAAAAGGCTTCTGCCTTTTCAGAGCTCACCTTAAAGAATGCTTATGTTGTTAACACAAATGTGTATGTCTACTGCCTTTTTGCATAATGTGTATTTTACTGCAAATTACAATTGTGATGCTAACATGTCTAAAGTTTATCTCCTTTGTAAACTTAAAAAAAAAACTATTGTAAGCTGTAGGAACATCCATCTGAATCCTCCTCTCAGGTCAAATGAAATCCAGATGAGTACTGCCAATCAACAGCTTAAGTTTCTCACCTATTGCCTATCTCAAAGGGTGGGATTCCTCCCCTTTCCCTGGTTTCGTGGCTTCTCTTTCCTGGCTACCTGATTGCTACCTTCCTGCACTCAACACCACCTGATTGGTGAGTCTTTCCCTCTGGTTGGCATCAATTCCTGGTTGCCAGATTTTTCCTACACCCAATATTGGCCCATTGATGAGTCTTCACTTCTAGTTGCACAAATACTTCCTACTGCTCTCTCCAACTTACATCTAAACCCTTTATCTAGGACTTTCTTCTCCCTTGGGTGAGATTTTCTCTCTACCAACACGGTCTCGCTCCCTTCCCTTCTAGCACACCTACACAATCTTAGCTGGGTAAACCTTGTGTGCTACAGGCAACTGTACTCTTGGTTTCTGGCCAACACTGAAGAGCTGTTGGAACAGATTGTACCATACTAAGCTAATGAGTTAACCTTGCTCTTGGAAAGCTGTGACAGTTCACTGACTCCTACCTGCCCAATGGGAACCGTCCATTTATACATTCCTCCAGATATTCCAGTGTCCTGCCAGACCCAGGTGTTTCCTACATCCACAACAGTGCCAAAGTAACTACCTACAGGTGTTCCAGTCTGACCTCACAGACTTCATCAAGCTGCACTTGCACTTTTCCCTTCCAACCACAAATGTTCTCACAGACCCTGGACAGCATCAAAACAACCTGCTTTTCATGGACTTGGCCAACATTTCAGCCTTTTGACCTCCCTACAATGGCCCCTGTGTCAGCAGGAAGTAGCCAGAAGAGAAGCTTTGCCAGTTACCCACTTATCAACAAAAGCTTAATCTACCCTGAACTTTCCAGGGCAGGGGTTTCTCTCCTCCTCACTTTGTAATCTAGACATTTTGGTGCTCTTACTTTTTTTCCTCTCTCTCACTTAACCCCTTGCATGGCAACAAAGACCTGCTTCCGATGAACCTACATTTATATACTTTAACTTGCCTTACATGAGAAACAGCCCAGGCTCCTCATTTTTTAATTATAGAAAAAGAGAAATGTTAACATTTAGGCACCCTGTTTCTTGGTTGCCTAGTAATCTATGATGTCATCATGTGTCCCCTGCCAGGCAGATGTACCTGACAGGCCTGACAGGTGTGGTTCAGCTGCCCAGGAGCTATAAATGGACCCCTGCCTCTTACTTCTCTCTTGCTCTTGCACACTTGCGCTCTCTCTCTCTTGTTTTTTCCCTCTTTCCTACTCTTTCCCCTTCCTCTGTTGTGGCAACCCTACCTCTTCCCCTCGTTGTATCTCTCTCTCTTTCCTTCCCTCTCTCTCTCCATCCAATAACTCTCTTTCATATAGTCTTTGTGTGTGCATTATTTTTAACACTGGAGAACTTCCTTCTTGATTCACAGTGTCACGAGCTCTTGGTTTCACAACCTAATAAGACCTCTTTGAAATGACCCAAATGTTTATTTTCTCTAACACTCACTTCTCTTCTACAACTTCTACTGCCATATCTCACCTGCTGGTTGGCACAGATTCAAATTCCAGCAATTAATTGAACCAGTTGCAGGAACCACATTTTCCTTTGCTCACTCTACACAGAGATACACAAAATCATACTTAGTACACAGCCCAATTTACAACTCAATTTCTCTACTTCCATACTCCATCACATTGCAACTCATGTCACTGAGGTCCCATGACTCTTCATCTGAGTTTTCCTATGTTTGTCAGAATTAGAGAAAAATAATCCTGGAGTATATTTATCTTCACTGCCAACTTTGTTTCTTTCAGAGTCCCCATTCCACATGCTACTGCCATCCTTGTTGTTACACAGGGGCTTTCATTGCTCCTAAAACAGTCTCTGTTGGGTTCACCTCCCATTCTCAAAATCCCCATACCTTTATTGAGGTGATTCATACAGTTATCAAAAATATGTGAACTAAACAAAGTCTTCTTAAGGCAAATGAGGAACAATCATTTGCATTTTAATTAGTTTAAAGTCAGTGACTCTAAACTCTCCTTGAGCTTTAGAAGTGCCAGAGAAGCTATTTAAAAGAGTGTTGCTTGGGGATCTACCATAGGCCAATTCAATTCAAGTTTTTGGAGGTCATTTCAGTCATTTTGAAAAGATGCCCAGGTAATTCTCGTCATCAGATAATGCAAGAATAGTGGGGGAAAAGATAGGCTTCCAATGGCAGGAAAACAAAATGCATGTTTGCAACCTCTCTACGTCAAAGGAATTGGTGGGGGTGAACACTCAATCCTAATCCCTCTCAGTTTGATGACAAATGAGGCCTAGGGCCCAGATTTTATTTAATAGTTCATGATAGGGATCAAAACATCAGCTCAAAGTATAGTATTTAAAATGAATGGGATATGAAACACTCTTAAAATGTAAGCTTATAAGAGACATAGGGTTTCATAAAACTCTGTAACATGAAGTTCTGACACTAAATATGCTGTTTTATTTCTAGCATGGCTCCTCCCTAGAAATGATTTTATATCTTTAAAACTAATTCTGTGCATGACAAGGATCAAGTTCTGTTATGAAATAATCAGAGCCATGTTGATTGCCTAACACTGAAGGTCTTATAAACTGGAACTAATGTAGCTCTTGGAACTAAAACCTCTGGCCTTCATCTTCCAGCAAAGATCACAATTAAGGTCCAATAGTGGAGACACTTAAAATTTAAAATGGATTCTGATTATAAGTCAGGCCTAAGATGGACCATGCTGTAGTAAGTCCATTGTTATGGTAAATAAATAACTGGGACCAGGACTAATTCTAAAAGCAATGAGCTTGAGGAGTGGTTTCTGAGCTACAGTCCCTAAAGTGATGATGTGTCTGCAGTTTTGCAATGACCTCTGTTTCTGTATATCATTGCCACTTCCAGAGAAAAGTAAAGAGGGTATTTATTTTTAAAAATTCAGTAAAGAGGTTGGAAAAGAAATGAATTAAAACTAACTGTCAGAAATGTAAAACAAAAAAAAAAAAAAAGAAAAAAAAACCATTATCTGATTCTAAAGAACTACGAAGGCTCCCTCCCCAAATTAACTCAAATCCTGTTGGTAATTGAAGCTTTGGTGAGTCAAGTCCTCTGTGGCACATTTTGCCTGCATTTTGCCTCTGCAAGAATCATTTCCAAGCAAAGATTCCCTGGAAATAAGAAGGATGTTAACATAACACCTGCTTTGTTATGCTTTCATTCACCACCTAAGGGTCCTCCATACCAATGAGCTGCATGCTGCAGGGAGAATAATCCCACTTCTTCAGTAGGAAGGGGAGAGAAGGACTTTAGCACTTTGGAGAAGATAAGTTCTCAGGGAGATGTGATGACAAAATTGTACTGGGCACCCCTGAAGGGAACTACTCAGAATGGAGTCATGAATCTCCACTCCATGATAAAAAAAAAAAAAAGAAAAGAAAAAAAAGACAAAAATGAAACCATAAGAGCACATAGTGTGGTTAGTCTGAAATTGCTGTGGTCCTCAGGACAAAGACAGGATCAGATGTGGCTACAGTACTCTTGCTGTCAATCTTTTTTCCTACAGCAGGTGCTGAGATCAAGTGCTGGCACACAGGGCATTTGACTATAGAGTTCTCGAAATCCCTATTAACTCTCCAAGATTGGCTCTGTTGAAGTCATATTCTTGGTGTCTGCGTATGCATGAAAGAAGGCATGCACATAAAGAACTAGGAAATAACATGCTAGCCTAGGGTATGATGATAGACAACCTTTTAGAGACTGTCATGTTTTTCAATAAAACCACCTTTAAACCTCAGCCAGGAGCAAGCACTCACTGCGAATTCTGTCTGCCTGGCGAATCTGCTGGAGAGCTTTCTGAATGCTTTGGCTGTCTTGTCCTGTGGTCAGGACGACCCCGACAGGCAGGCCGTGGCTCTGAAGAGCACTTGAAACTCGACTGGCTGTATGCAGCCAAATGTCTTCATCTGAGGAAATGACCCCAGCATGAGCCCACTGGAAATACTTCATTACAGTTACAAGCACCCGGATAGGAGAAGGGAGTGTCCGAGAAAAGGTCGGGTAGCTACGGTTGTTATCTAATTCATGATTCACACAAGCCCAAGAGAAAATCCCCTTGTCCCAGCTGTTTCCCAGGAGTGAGGCTGCCTCGCAGTAGCCAGGGTTGGCAGGTCCAACAAATCCTGAGGCCATCTGCTGGTGGGAAATGAAACTGGAGAGGGCCTTTGAAGTCTGGCAGTCTTCATTAAGAATCACATATTCAAAGGAGTAACTCCTGTCAAACGACACGTCCCAGCTAATTCGTTCGATTGCTAAAGCAGCAGCAACCTCAGGCAGGGCCTTTGAGAAGAATGGATCACATGTCCAGGGGCCTACAACCCCTATCTTGTAGGGGAGTGCTTGCGCCCACCATATGAGAGGCAATAGGGCTAGGAGGCACAAGCACCTCAGGAACTTGAAAGAAGCGAGGCCATGCTGTCCTGACAGTCTGCTGGATATGGCAAACCAGGAAAGAAGGCGAGAAAAAGGCCAGGGTCTGAGGAACATAGCCGGGCTCCTTCCAGCAAGCTAATGATGAGATACTGGAGGATTAGTTTGCCCTCTGGAGATGGACAGTGGTGTTTCTGAGTGCCTGTCAACCAGAAAGAAATATCTGTTACACTATGTCTGAAGCCTCTAGGAAACAAAATCATTTATGAAACAATGCAGTCTCCCACTTTCAAACTTTCTGTTCCCCTCCCCAACCAAAACTTTTCCTCATCTAGTCCTTCTTAGCTCAGGAGATGTCATATTCTCTATCCACTGTTGATTGATTCGCTTGCTTCAGTCAAAAACTGGAAAATTGCAGAGGTTCCTTATTTGCTACCCCTCCACATTCAATCCATCACCAAGTCCATTTGATTCAACTTTAATAACAACTACCCACCTCACAATTTTTTGACAATACAATGGGTAACATATGGAAAGTGCTTTTAGCATGGCCTGGATAATCATCAGAATTATATTTGGTGTAATATTATAGTCATCACTTACCTCCATAGTCCCTTCCTAGAGACAGGAAGGTGGAAACAGGTAATAGCACTGCAGAAAAGTGTTATTTGAGGTAGCCCACACAGATGAAAACAGGAACAATTGGGACGAGGAAACACAGGAAAAGGGAGAACACAGACAGGGGGAATATAAGATCTCTATATTTCTTACTGTGATAAAGATGTCTTTTTGTTTTATATCTTTGCACTCAGCACTTATAGCACTTGCTACTTTCAACCACAAGAAGGAAGGGGGCAGAAAAGGGGAAAGGAAGAGGAAACAGAAGAAGGGAGAAAGAGAGAGGAAAATGAGGTCTCTCTAGAACATGTTTTAAAAAAAAAAAAAAAAACAGAGCCAGGCACAGTGGTACATGCCTACAATCCCAGCATTCAGTGTGACAGAAGCAGGTGTATCTCTGTGAGTCTGAGTCCAGCCTGGTCTGCAAAGTGTGTCCCAGAGAGCCAAGGCTACACAGAGAAATCCTGTCTCAAACAAACAAAGAAACAAACAAACAAAAAACACAAAGATTCAAAAACGAAAGAAAGAAAGGTAGCCAAGTAAAAGATAGGACATGCTATAAGGGTTTTAAGGTTTGTTTTTTTTTTTTTCTTATAATATGTAGAATGAGTCAGAGTTTAAAATATGTTAATATAGCTGGACACTGTGGTGCCATGCCTTTAATCCTAGTACTCAGGGAGCAGAGGCAGGAGGATCTCTGTAAGTCCAAGGCCAGCCTGGGTTGTTAACAGAAAAAAAAAAAAACTGTCCGATAAAAACAACAACAACAACAACAAAAAGTGTGTATTATTTTCCAGAATTTCAAAGCATGTGTTCTGCCTACCTGAAGATCACTAAGAGTTCTATATACCATGATTTTTCAAGCTTCTGACAGTGTATATGACATTTTCATCTACAGAATTCATGCTTGAGGAATGTGCAATCCTATTACCCATCCTCAAAAATCACAAAATAATCTTATAACATTTTAATATGTTTATGATTAGTTTTGGTTGGGCCAATGTCCTAGCTTTCATAGCCATGTGTGATCACAGCTTATAGGTCAGACATGCCTGCTAACAGCAATATGGATGAAAAAAGAGATGAAGGCTGGTAAGATTAAAAACAAGACAGTCTGGAAGCACCCATAAAGAGCATAACAATAGCAGAGGTGGGAAGAGGTGAGCAGATGGCTCAGTGGTTAAGAGAAATGGCTGTTCTTCTAGGATCCCTAGGTCCATAGCCACATGGCAGCCCACAATTGCCTGTAACTCCAGTTACAGAGGACCTGCCACCTTCACGTAGATATACGTGGAGAAAAAAACACCAATGTGCATAAAATAGATAAATCTTTTTTTTTTAAATAGAAAGAAAATCAAAAGAAGAGACATAACAGACCAAGAACATAGGAGTGGAGAGTAGAAGAATGAAGATGAATTCCTCCAGGTGAAAACTATCAAGGAAAATCTCTGAGAATCCACAGGAATTAAAGGGCAATCAGAAAGAAAATTCCCTCCTCTCTTCCCGTTGTCTCCTTCCAGGCTCTGTGATGAACCCTCTCTTCAAGAACCAATTGAACTGTTCCCCACTGTCTGCTACCTGAGGTTACCCTACCAGGTTGAGTCTGTTGCAGCCATGTTCATGATTGTAAGTGAAGATATTACTCTCATTCTAAGGGATAAGCATACCTAATTGCTTGATGTCTCTAGTGTTTGTACTTACAGAACTTCACTGGGAATAAGCCACAGCCAGAGCAGCTGTGTAGAGAAGGAGTCCAATTGGACTAGCAGTTCCTGAAGCAAAGTGCCCAGCAAAGAAAATCAGATGTGTGTTTGTAAAAGGAAAAGAAAGAAAAAAAAAACACACACACACATTCAAGTTGACCCTAGGCAAGAATACCCTCAGTACACAGAATCCATTGCTCACTACTGTAATCACAGAATTTAGAAAGCTAAGTTAAGAAGACTGCAGTATAGAGCAACAGTAATAAAAACTGCGTGGTACTGACATAGAAACAGAATTGTGGATCAATGGAACCGAACAGAAGACCCAGAAATAAACCCACACACTTATGGACACCTGATATTTGACAAAGATGCCAAAACCATAAAATGCAAAAAAGATAGCATCTTCAACAAATGGTGCTGGTCTAACTGGATGTCTACATGTAGAAAAATGAAAATAGATCCGTAAATATCACCCTGCACAAAACTGAAGTCCAAGAGGGTCAAAGACCTCAAAATAAAACCAGACACATTAAATCGGTTAGAAAATAAGAAGACCCCAGAACTCATTGGTACAGGAGACAACTTCCTGAACAGAACACCAACAGTACAGGCTCTAAGAGCAACAATCAATAATCAATAAATGGTACCTCATGAAACTGAAAAGCTTCTGTAAATCAAAGGATACCATCATCAAAACAAAACAACTGCCTACAGATTGGGAAAGAATCTTCACCAACCCTCTATCTGACAGAGGGCTAATATCCAGTATATATAAAGAACCAAAGAAGCTGAAAAGCAACAAACCAAGTAATCCAATTAAAAAATGGGGAACAGAGCTAAACAGAGAACTCTCTGTAGAGGAATATCGAATGGCAGAGAAACACTTAAAGAAATGCTCAACCTCATTAGCCATCAGGGAAATGAATATCAAAATGACCCTGAGATTTCACCTTACACCCATCAGAATAGCCAAGATCAAAAAGTCAAGTGACAACACATGCTGGAGAGGTTGTGGAGAAAGGGGAACCCTCCTCCACAACTGGTGGGAATGTAAACTGGTACAACCACTCTGGAAATCAATCTGGCGCTTTCTCAGACAACTAGGAATAGTGCTTCCTCAAGATCCAGCCAGACCACTTCTAGGCATATATACAAAACAGGCTCAAGTACACAATAAGGACATTTGTTCAGCAATGTTTGTAGCAGCTTTATTTGTAATAGCCAGAAGCTGGAAACAACCAAGATGCCCCTCAACTGAAGAATGGATACAGAAATTGTGGTACATCTTCACAATGGAATATTACTCAGCAATGAAAAATAAGGAAATCATGAAGTTTGGTGGGAACTGGAAAGGATCATCCTGAGTGAGCTGTCCCAAAAGCAAAAAGACACACACTGTATATACTCACTCATATAGACATATAATATAGGATAAACCTACTAAAATCTGTACACCTAAAGAAACTAATCAAGAGGGAGGACCCTGACTAAAATGCCCAATCCCCATCCTGAAAGGCAAAGAGGTTGGACATCAGAAGAGGAAGAAAACAGGAAACAAGTTGGGAACCTGCCACTGAGGGCCTCTGAAAAGCTCTGCCCTGCAAACTATCAAAGCAGATGCTGAGACTTATGGCCAAACTTTGGGCAGAGTGCATGGAATCTGATGAAAGAAGTGGGAAATAGTAAGATCTGGAGAGGACAGGAACTACACAAGGAGAGCAACAGAACCAGAAAATTTGAACACAGGGGTCTTCCCAGAGACTCATACTCCAAGCAAGTACCATGCATGGAGATAATCTAGAACCCCTGCACAGATGTAGCCCATGGCAGTTCAGTGTCCAAGTGGGTTCCATAGTAATGGGAGCAGGGACTGTCTCTGACATAATCTGATTGGCCTGCTCTTTGATCACCTCCCCTCGAGGGGGGAGCAGCCTTACCAGGCCACAGTAGAGGACAAT
The DNA here is from genome assembly GCF_030254825.1 of Meriones unguiculatus. Classification (NCBI taxonomy): domain Eukaryota; kingdom Metazoa; phylum Chordata; class Mammalia; order Rodentia; family Muridae; genus Meriones; species Meriones unguiculatus. Next base: position 65,363,765 of record NC_083369.1, read on the forward strand.
GCAGCCACTCCTGATGAGATTCGATAGACTAAGATCAGAAGGAAGGAGAGGGGCACCTGCCCTATCAGTGGACTTGGGGAGGGGCATGTGTGGAAAAGGGGGAGGGAAGGTGAGATTAGGACGGGAGGAGGGAGGGGTTTATGGGGGGTACAGAGTGAATAAAGTGTAATTAATAAAAGTTAAAAAAATTTAAAAAAAGATTTCAGTAAGTTCAAGGGATGCCCAGTGTACAGACTGAGAGCCTCAAAAAAATTCAAAACTGTACTATATATGTTCAAAAACATTAATTTGTCAAGAGAGAAGATAATGAGGAAAATCATTAGTAGATACTTATCTTGAATTAAATGCCAAAATAATGGCTTGGTTGATAATCAACACACATTGATCTGATTGCACAGATCAGGACAAGCTATTATTTTTATTAACAGCAATCATTCTGCCTATGGTAGACTGTTGGATGTTATCCTGGCTCCAACCCCTAATTTTATGAGAAACCCTAATTGGGGCACACCTGGTAAATCTTAACGAGCCACCAAACTAGTGTTTCCACCATTCATTGTGGAGGCATCTTGGCAAAGAAGCAGCTCCGAAAATAACGTGTCAAAGACTGAGGGGTGTGAGGGTTAGAAAGAGAAGCTCCTAACTGCTTTAGTGATAGAGAAAAGGTGCTTCTGGGATGACTATATGTTCACTGATCTCAGATCCATTACTAGACCCTGAAAGAAAATACAGTCTACCCTCTCATTAAAAAAAAAAAAAAAAAAAAAAATCTGTGGACTTGGAAAGGGGCAGGGAGGAAATGAGGGAGGAAGGGTGGGTTTGGGGAATGAGGGAGCAGGCTATAGCTGGAATACAAAGTTAATAAACTGTAACTAATATTTAAAAAAGAAAAGAAAAGAATATTTTAAAAAATCTGGTCTGTGTGTTACGGTGAAAGCATGAGGGTAAGACACAACCTAAAGTATGAAATGGGGGCTACAAGTTGAAAGGTAATAAACAGCCACAGCTATATGCTTCTCTTTCTACCTTCTTCCCATTCCACGTTTTTCTATGTCATGGGTTGGGGGGGACTCCCTGTTTCAAGTATGTTTTTTAACAAAGATGTTGACTTATATACTGTTTAGCTTACGGGCCCTCACTCTTTCAGCCACCAGGAGGGTGCAACAATGAAGGCAGCTCCATGTGGTGAACTGGTGCCTATTCACAGCAATAAGGTGAGGGAGCTGCTCTCATACATATGTAGCTTGTGCATTAGTTACAAAATTCATGATGAAGCAAGCGCCAGTCCCAACGTAACAGCTTTTTGGTTGAACATTTAAGAGGTAAGTGGGTCTTTAGGAGGTTTTGAAGAAATGAGTGTTCAGACAGGGATGGCGGAGTTCTTGAGAGAATGAAGGCATTCTTATAAACGGAGTCCGGTACCTCTCCCTAGTGTTTCATTCCATGTGATCTCTTCTATGGGCTCCTACAATTCAATGTCATCTGAAATGTTACAGGGTACCATGAGTCTCACAACAGATGCGGCTGACAGGTCTTGAATTTCCTACCTTCAAAGCTGTGAGCTTAATAAACTTCTTTCTTTATGAAATATTAAGCCTTTGATATGTTGTCATAGCAACACAAAATGGACTACGAAACAAACTATTGGTTCTCCTAGCCCAAGTAAACCAGTTTGATGACTTCTTTTCTGTAACCAGTACATTTAAATTATAAATCCTCACCCTAAATAATAAAAGCTAAAATGTACAGAGTTTTTAGGATGTGAAAAACAGTGGGCTATACATTTGCATATATTATCTTATTTTAATAAAAATTTCATTTAAAGAATTCATTATAGCTCTTAGCAGTACCTGCTGTCATAACTAATTATAGATGAGGAAAGAACACTAAGAAAAAAACAAGTTGCATGAGGGTACATCAATGGTAGTAGAAGATTTATACTATACCCCAGTTGCTTAAGCACTGTGATAGAAGGCTTACACATATCCCCTAATCTACAAAACAGTGGCGATCACCTCATTATACCTGTATTCAACTCAACTTGAATTTTATTGACTCATTTGTGGTTTAAGACTTTCTTAGTCCTCCCCACCTCATGAAAGAATAAATTAGACAAAGAGGTAAAGAAACAAAGCAAATTGGGAAGAAGAATCAAAAATTCACTACGTAAATGGAAGAAATCTGTAATTGATGTTTAGTCCTGTCCCTGAAACAACCAGACTAGAAGCAGAGAGCTGCAAAAGTAGAAATAGAGGTTATGAGTCCCACTGCACTATATACAATGCCTACACTGGTGTTCAGGAATGGAAGTCTTGGAAGCACATCCTTCCATGCTCAATTTCTTCATCTGCAAAATGTCGTTAAATATAATTTAATCCTTTAAAGAGAGCTGGTTAAATAAGTTCTGATGTGAACCACACAACTGACTTTCCATAACACTGGTTTCTCTTTGCTGCTTGCCAAATAGGTCAAGTTGGCAATCACAAGACCACACCTCTGGATCCAGCTCTGCTAGTGAGTGACCACCATGCAACTGACAGCAAATGGCTCTGCTCTTCCCCCTAAGCTGGACCTTGGGATCTTCAGTCATCTTTCTGCTCCAGCATACACCGATCCTGGCTTCCCTGCTTCTTCCAGACAGTGATTCTAAACCACTCTATTGTTGAATTCCTTGCTAGACCATTCTCTGTCCCCCTGCAAAAGGCATTCTTCCTCTTAAGAGGCTTCCTCCTCACGTTTCATACCCAACTATTTTCCACTGAATTTTATCTGGCAAATCCAGTTTCTTAATTTTGACTCATAATCCTTGAGAGAGGCCCTAGCATGTGAAGCCTACTCTCTCCTTCAGTGTGAGTCACACTATGCTAACAGCTTGGATTATTAAGGCACCGCTTACCGTTATTGTTCCTGAATACACATTAAGAACCAGAGCCCTTTGCACGGTCCCTGGGACATAGTAAACGTTCAATACTTGTTGAGCAATTAGTAAAGTAGAGAAATGGCAGTAATGGGATGTTTTTTACATAACTGTGTCCTTGAATAGGCCCCTTTTTAGACCTTGGTAAATTGAATGCCTTTGCAAGGTGATCCACAGGGTAAAGCTTACCTCTATTTTTTTTTTTTTTTGTCAGCTCTCTCTAGTCTCCCCAACAATAGAGAGAAAAAAAATCTAGAAAATACTCTTTAAATAAACTGCATGGACATGTGAAAGAATGAGAACATTTGATGGCTTCTCCTACCCTTGTCATATGAATAGTGTTTGAAAGACTGCTAAGGACACATTCAGGCCAAAATTATCAGTATCTAATTGGTAATTCTTTCAAGCCTAAGCCGCAGGTATGTGAAGAGAGTCCACTTTTTGAACAGAAAAATTAGAGGTTGTCGCTAGAAGTCATCAGCTGTCCGTTCTTGCGTAAGCCTGGCATTCTAATGGTATAATCCAGGTCAGTCTTCCTAAGCACAATGACTGCCCCATCTCAAATACTAAAAAGTTTGCTTTTTTCTTGAAGCATTTTTCAAAGTTTATATGCACTTACAACATAGGCCCTTCCTCAAGCCATGGGTCAGGGAGTGACCCTTGCCCATTCCTCCCAGTTGTTGCTGCTCTTTTCCTTCATTAACTGAAAAGTCAGTGCTCCAAGCTGATTATCTGCCCGCACACTCTCTCTGGCACGTATGTCATGTATTAAACACTACTGCTAACTCTGCTAGGTCTCCCCGAAGAACCAGACATTTCTATGTTATCATAGTATTTCCTCTGAACTCTCCAACTCAAGGTTTTATAAGAGGAAAATGTATTCTTTTAAAAAGAACGAGCAGAGGGATGAAAGAAGGGATGGAAAGGGGGAAGTGGAGATAAAAAGGAGGAAGGATGAAGTAAGAATGAATGCCTTTACTTGTTGGTAAAAACCTTTGTCTATTGCCTGCAAAACAAGCCTAGTGGAGGGTTCCCTGGGGTTAATAAGAAACATAGGAACAACTATAATGAAATCTGAAGTTAAGAAATTTGAAACTAGAACCCTACCAACCCACAGTTCTGGGGGTGTTGCCTAGGTCACTCAGGTCTGAAGACCTGCACTGGTCTCAAGCTTCCTCGAACAGTGCTTAGCGTATAGGGATGCGCCATTTCATTTCAGGTAGCTTTCCTAATCTTCTGGGCAGCCTGGCTTCACAAGGAAGACACTGTTCAGGAAACATACACAGGAAAGACTATAACAGACAGAGCTGAAGGAAATGGCTCCTTATCCCAGCTTGTGAAGCTGGGGGCTTCTCTGGATGATTGATCTGTCGCAATTACAGACTGAATCAAGTTAACAGCTTGGCTAAGACATCAGGAAGAAATAATAATAGTAATTAAAAAAAGATTCATGAGAGAAAGTAAATGAAATCTTGAAGGAGAGTTTTTAAATCCAAAGCTTGAGTTAAAAGTGTCTTGAAGTCTTTCCGTGTCCCTGTTCCTCTCCCTCTCTCTCCCTCCCTCTCTCCTCTCTTTTTCCCCTCCCTTTGTTTCCTTCCCTTTATTCTTCATATCTCAGGCAGTGTCTGAGCTCAGAGGTGGGCTGTTTTCTTTCCCCCTTCACAATCTTTCTTATAAACCAGAGTTGTCACCTACTTACCATGTAATTCATTCAAATATCTTCAGTGGACAGCCTGAACATGCAGATCTCAGGCACAGCTACTCCAATGCAGCCATTTCTGCACATCTTGTGGGCTGTCATAATCCTGCCAAGGACTCTGGTCTGTTGACAAATTCCATTGAAAGAGTAATTATGAGGCATAGCAAACCTTTAGAAAATCGCTCCAGCATCCCCACACCAAGACCCGGATTAGGATTTACAGTGATACTTCTAATCCTTTAAATCGATCCCACCTGTAGCTGAGTTAGAGCTGACCTAAATGCATTGACCCAGAGATTAACAATTAGAATGCTCTAGATGGATGCGTCCTCCACAGGCTACTGCATTCCTCCACCTTTTTACCTGGCACACATAGCCTTGGATTTTGCCTGTATGTTCCTCCCTGTTTTTTCCTTCTGTCCAATAAGTACAAAACTCCCTTTCTGCAGGACAGCTCTCAATGCCAGAACATTCATCACCTGGTGTTTCTGGTCCAAGATATGAATGATGATCCAGTCTGACTCCTGAAAAAAATTCAAAGGAAATAAAATTTTCTCCCTCTTGTACCTCTCTTAAGGGTCTGGACTTCCTTTTCTTCTAAAGAGGCCTTCTAACTTCCCAGCACTCCAATCTCCCCACCACCACCCTTAGAGTTCAGATCTGTGCTTTTCCCATTATCCCTTTCTATAGGTGCCTGCTCATCATTCATTCAGGGCTCTACTCCAGAATCCAGACTTTAAGAGTTGAGATAATAATGAATAAAAATGACTTATATTAAGTAAAAGTTACTACATGACAAACATTTTTTACAAAAGCCCAATTTTGTCATAATTTGCCTACCACATTCATTCCCATGACATAAAATTTAGAGGTTTTTAATATATTTACAAGATTGTACAACTACCATTCTCTCATTCAAAAACAACTTTCATTTTCCCCACAAGGAAATTCTATCCCTGATTAAAAATCACTCTTAATTCCCCTCTCCCTCCTATGCCTAAGTAACTGTTAATCTGCTTTTCCATAGCATTATATTTCAACGATTCATGCTTGTTCTGTAATTCACAAATACTTCATTCCTTTTTATGGACAAATAATATTTCATTCTCTTGGACATATCACATTTTGTTTATCTGTTTACCAAATGATGGTTATTTTGTCTGTTTCCACTTTTCAGCCCTTATAAAATGTTCAATTTTATATAAAATGATTCTCTGGGTAGGTTGTATGCATGTATGTATATGTAGGGGATGTATGTATGTATGTATATATATATATGTGTATATATATGTATGTATGTATATGAAGAGACAAGAAGTTCAGTGTTCTCCTCAATTACTATCCACCTTTTTTTTTTTTTGACACAGGGTTTCCTACTGAACCAGAATCTGGCTAGAGTGGTAGCCAACAAGCTTTAGGGAACCTCTTGTCTCTGTCCTACTATCACTGGAATTTCAGAAACATGCCACTATGGTCATTTTTTATTAATGTGTGCTGTGGGAGATAAACTCAGACGTCCATGACTGAGCCATCTCTTTTTTTTTCTTTTTGTAAAACACCAAATCTATATTTATATCCATGTATAATAACTTTAAGCTGAAATATATCATAAAGTATGTCTACTGTCTGGCAACTTTTAAGTATCAACTATTAAAATAAATCAGTGAAATCAGATAAATAAATGAAACTGGAATGAAATAAACACATTAACAAAAATCCAACACATGTGCTTTGCCTCAAAGGGAAAGATACACAAAGCAGTAGTATCCCAAGAGTTAGAACTGATGACGACAACACACTGTGAAGTACAAAGGGCTGTTGAAAAACAGACAAAAAAAACCTGGAATTCTCATGTTCTCAGAAATTGTAGCTAGAGAAATCTGAAAACTCCCAAAATTTCAGCATTACACATTTTGTTTTTCCTAATAGATTTGAGATTTTTTTAAATGCAGGTTTAATTTTTGCCCCTGTTGTATATAACCCCCCTTCTTCAAGATTTATATGTATTGTCCCAAAGAGCTTCCTTTCCCTGGATTTAGGCAAAGATCCAGTCAATCATCTTGCAAATACGTTAACCTTCAAAAATTGGCGATAAAAAGTACAGAGCCTAAGAACAAAGTCTAGATTATGTGTATATGGCTCAGCTTGTGGAAGGGAAAAGGGCCTAGTGTACACGTTCCTGTTACAAAAATACTTTATGCAAGAGCAGACACATCTCCACCCGGATCTCCAACACAGGAGGAGTTAAGACATCTCCCTAAGGACCCCTCACGTTGCACAATGAAAGGGGAGGGAAGTCAGCTTCTTTGCGCTCTTCCCCATTTTGTCCTACCAAGATGGATGCAAATTTATTTTTGAAACAGTTTTCAAAATGTATTTTTGAAAAATCACCAAATCTATTAGAAAACAAGTCGACATGTATAATGGTGAAATTTTGGGATCTTTATTTCTTAATAAAATATTTTGTGTTTGCTAAACCCATGAACTGTTGAATAACAGTTGAAGAACTCAGACATCAAAGGAACTCAAGTTTAAAATGCGAAGTGAGCCAGCTGGCAGCTGTCTTTCCTCAGCCCTTTAGCTGCCTGTGTGCTGAGGAAATAACTCTGGCTGTAAAACAAAAAAAATGGGGAGGCATTTCTCTCCCTGCCTCCCAAGATGCTCAGCCAGTGTGGTTTGAGAACCTGACACTTAATAATTTTGCTATATTGCTTCAGGTGTCACAGAAACAATAAGAAGATAATTTTCATGCATATATTAATACATATATGTATTATCTATGACTTTAGAATTTGATTTGTTTTTCTGTAAGTTTTTTTTAGTTTTTTTTTGGTTTTTTTTTTTTTTTTTTTTTAGTTTTAACATCTTTTCAATTTTTTTGTATTAATTACAGTTTATTCGCTTTGTATCCCGGCCGTAGCCCTTTCCCTCATTCCCTCCCAATCCCACCCTCCTTCCCTCATCTCCTCGCATGTCCCTTCCCCAGTCCACTGATAGGGGAGGTCCTCCTCCCCTTCCATCTGACCCTAGTTTAGCAGGTCTCATCAGGAGTGGCTGCATTGTCCTCCTCTGTGGCCTGGCAAGGCTGTTCCCCCGTCAGGGGGAGGTGATCAAAGAGCCAGCCACAGGTGGTCAAAGAGACAGTCCGGGTTCCCATTACTAGGGAACATACTCGACATATAATATAGGATAAACCTACACAAATCTATATACCTAAAGAAACCAAGCAAGAAGGAGCACCCTGGGTAGGACAATCAATCCTCACCCAAAAAGACAAACAGGACGGACACTAGAAGAAGGAGAAAATGGGAAACAGGACAGGAGCCTATCACAAAGGGCCTCTGAAAGATTCTACCCAGCAGTGTATCAAAGCAGAGACTCAGACTCGTAACCAAACTTTGGGCAGAGTGCAGGGAATCTTATGAAAGAAGGGGGAGATAGTAAGACCTGGAGAGGACAGGCACTCCACAAGGAGAGCAACAGAACCAAAATTTCTGGTTACAGAGGTCTTTTCTGAGATTGATACTCCAACTAAGAACCATTAACGGATATAACCTAGAACCCCTGCTCAGATGTAGCACATGGCAGCTCAGTATCCAAGTGAGTTTTCTGTAGTTTTAACTGAACAAGTGGTATTTAACGCCAGCTATCTTAGCATATAGCTCAGTGCTTCCCTCTAGTGGTCAGCTTCAAAACTAAAATTAAAATTAAAGCTGTAATGACAGCATACGGCCACACGATGTCAGAATAATACCATTATAACTATAAAGTTAGTCTAACTTAAAAATTTAATATTAATACAAGGATTTGTACGTTGGTTATGAAAATATTTTGTGATGCAGAACCGTACAAAATCATTAAGCTATTCTGTTTATATTGAAGTTTGCATTCATGTGTGTATTTGCTCTTTTGAAACAAGGTCTTACTCACTCTACAGGGCAGGCTGGCCCAAACTTGTGGCAATCTTCCTACCTTTGCCCCCCAAGTGCTGATTAGAGGTGTCAGCCACAACACTGAGTTTAGAGTTTATACCAGGATGGCCTTGAACTCACAGGCCTGCCTAATTCTACTCCCAGATTGCGGGGTTAATGGCATGCACCATTATACACACAGCGGTGTATATTTAATGTTTTAAATATGATATTACAATATACATGCTCTCATTAAAACCACACGCTGTGGCATCAAACCAGACCTGACTGCAAACACCAGCTCCTCCTTTCCTAACTTTGTGAACTGGGAGTAGATGTGTAAATTCCTAAATTCTGAGTTTGCTTGTGGCATTAAAGATGGTAAGTCTAGTATGGAGCAGGGGCTTCAATTATGGTGTTTCTTACCCAGGCCTTTTAAGTCTACAGTAGGCCCTCTGCATTTCTACTTTTGGAGGCTCTGCCTCATATCTTCTCCCACACATAGACATGTAATGTAAAATGTATATTTGAGCAGAGCGGGGGTGGTGCCCTCCTGCAGTCCCAGCACTTGGGAAGGCAGAGGCAGGCAGATCTCTGTGAATTTAAGGGAAGCCTGGTCTGTAAGCGAGTTCCAGAACAGCCAGGGCTGCACAGAGAAACCCCGTCTCAAAAAAGAAAAAGACAAACAAACGAATTGTGTATATTTGAAAAAGAATGTAGAGGCTTAGAGAAAGAGCTCAGCTGTTAAAGAGCACTGGCTGTTCTTGCAGAGGTTCAGGTCCCAGCACTCACATGGCAGCACACAACCAAATGTAATTCGAGAATGCAGCATCTTCTTGCTGCTCTCATGAAGCAGGTTGCAGAAAACACTCACATGCAAAAACAAAAACCAAAAAATAACAAATATTTTGTTTAAAAAATAAGTATCTTGAAGAGTTTTAAAGCTTTGACTTTAAAATTTATTATTACTTGTCCTCTATTAATGAAATTGTTGCTGTTGTTGTTTGGCACAGGTTCTCAGGTATAGCCCAGACTTGCCTCAGACTTTCTATGTAATTAAGCACAGAGCTAAATTTATTTTTATTTTATTTTAAAATTCCTTTTGTGTGTGAATGTGCATATGTGTGTATGTATTCATGTGTGCATGCATGTTCAAGCATGCCAAAACATGCTAGTCTAGGCCAGAAGACAACTTGTGAGAGTAAACTCTCTGCTTACCCTATGTGAGAACTAAGTATCAAAATAAAGTCATGAGGCTTTGCTACATATATTTTTACCCCACCGAACCATCTCATTGGCTCTAACACTGAACTTACGATGTTTCTGCCTCCACCTTCCAATTATTTGGAATATATTTGCACCTCTCAGAAGAGATTATATATACTAAGAAATTCTTACAAACTGATTATTCAACTAGACAGACTACTGAATTTTTCTGAATTTAAAATGTAAGCATTCATAAAATCAGTGCATTCCATGTTTTGACATTTACTTATTATTAATTCACTTGGATTTCAGCATCTTGATGTGTTGAGCCAGTACCTCCGGCAACTTTAGTCAAGCTTCATATTCCTTTGCAGGCCCTTGCAAACTTTACAGCTCTGAGGCACTGTGCCTGTGACTTTTGATAATGAAAGCCTCTGGTTAATATTGTTATCATTTCACTTATACATTATTTTTATGACTGCAGAATATTTAATTGTGTCCATTCCAAAGTGAATTCTATCATTATAGATTTAGGTTGCCTCCAATTTTCCCATTATAAATGAAGCTGTAATGTACAATCTTTAAATATAACCCTATTTGCATTCTATTAGCATGATTATTTTAGGATAGATTCTCAGAAGTGAAATTACCACATCAGTGTGTATGAGGATCAGTTATATTTCATAGGATTTTTTATGTAACTATTTTACAAAATATTAGGAACAATTTGTGCTCTCACCAACAGTGAGTGAAACAAAAGTGCTCATTCTATTGCTTTTCCACAGCCTGGTGGACCCTCCAAAACGACGTTTTGTTTTAGCATGTATTTTTTTATTTTATTTTATTAATTACACTTTATTCACATTGCATCCTCCCTGTAGCTCCCTTCCTCCTCCCCTCCCAGTTCCTCCCTCCCCCCCTTCTCCAAGCATGCCCCTCCCCAAGTCCACTGAAAGGGGGAGGTCCCCCTCTTCTTCCTTCTGATCTTAGTCTATCAGTTCACATCAAAAGTGGCTGCATTGTCCTCTACTATGGCCTGGTAAGGCTGCTCCCCCCTCAGGGGGAGGAGGTCAAAGAGCAGGCCAATCAGTTCATATCAGAGACAGTCCCTCTTCCCATTACTATGTAACCCACTTGGACACTAAACTGCCATGGGCTACATCTGTGCAGAGGTTCTAGGTTATCTCCATGAATAGTCCTTGGTATTTTTATAATATGTGATTTAATTAAAAAAAAGTTACCATAATTTTGTAAGGCAAACCCATATTCTGTGTTGTGAATTATCTGTCTTTTTCTGCTTCTAAGGTTCAAGAGTAGGCCAAGAATGCCCACAAATTAGTATTTTTTCATCATTATGTGGAACTATATAGTATGGAACCTGCCAGATGGCTCAGTAGATAATAGCACTTGCTGCTGCTAAGACCGAGAACTTGACTTCAATCCCAGGGACCCACAGGGTTAAAGGAGAAAGTTGACTCCTGGAAGTTACCTTATGACCTGTGTGTGGTGGCACACATATGACCACACACACACAGAGAGAGATGCAAGCACACACATGTGCAAAGTAAATAAATGAAAATGTAATTTTAAACAATTAAAGGAAAAAAGAAAGAAGTATGTAGTGCACCGTACTAGAAATGTCTTACAATCAGATAATAAAAAGGGATTGTTTCCTTTCCATGTCGGAATGGTACACAGGTAGGATTTTTCATCCATAGCAGATGTCATGAAGTAAGTGCACTTATGTACAATTCGTCAGTTGAAAGTGGCCTGGCAAGCTTTAGAAAGGTGTGTGCACATGTACAGAGACATGCAGTGTTTCACTAGTGTTCACTATGTACCTTACTGAGTGTCTACAGTAATTGAGGTTCTGTACACAGAAAAGTTATTAAACACATCCTCCTCATCTCATTTCTAAATACTGGATCTCATATATGGCTGTTTTTATAATGGGCTCCATAAATGAGATAAAAATGAAAGACAATTCTCAGAAATGCTGTAGCAAACAAGGCTCTTCTGCTTGTGACTGATGAAACACTGTTGCTGAGAACAGCTAGAACAATCAGAAGAAACCTCATCCTGTCTGCCCAGATTCCCCTTTCAAGACATCAGAGAGACTGGATACAAGTAGTCAGTTCCCACTGAGGCAAGCCCAACTGTAAGCATGTTGGTTCGTGTTCCCCTTGGGGTATTTGTCAGTCTGTGGGCCAGACACATGAAAAATAAAGGAGGCAGAAAAGCCAGCATAGCTTTAGATAATGTTCCCAAACTCAAAAGAACAAACACTGAAGTCTGAGATGGTCCAAACCCTGCTAAGAACTGAGCAGCTTTGATTCTGAGGAGAAGGAAATATAGAAAGATGGGGAAGCAGGGTCTGGAGAGATAGTTCAGTGGTTAAGAGCACTGGCTGCTCTTCCAGAGGTCCTGAGTTCAATTCTCAGCAACCACATGGTGGCTCATAACCATCTATAATATGATCCAAAGCTCTCTTCTGCCATGAAGGCATACACACAAATGCAGTGCTCATACGTATAGATAAATAAATCTTAAAAATAAAAAAAAAAGAGATGTGTGGCTGGACTAAGCATATTGTCATCAGTTAACCTGCCAGTCTTGTTGCGAAAGACAAAAGCCTAGATATGAAGAAAGTAGACAAAAAAATAAAAATAAAAAGGTAGTGTGGCGTTTGCAAATGCTTCACAAACCTAACAGGGAACTTTTCAAAGAACACTGACTTTGAGAATCCCCATTCCTGCATCTCATGTTGTGTCCCCCTTGGTCTTAGGAATGTGATGAGCTAGATATAAATAGAGCCTAGCAAATATTGGGGTATAGCCTTCAGTCTTAGCCCAGAGGCAGCATTGATTAAAATAATTTGTATTTCTGTCTCTTGACAAACACAGGTGTGGGTCATTTTTGGAAGGACATAAGGTCATCAAGAGTCTCAACACTTTTTCAAGCACAAAGGCAAAAAGTCAGTAAAACACACACACACACACACACACACACACACACACTAGTGTAAAGAAATAGCATCAAGAAGAAAAAGTACAGGCAATATAGAAAAACTCATGATGACCAGGTTATTGCAGTTAAATGGCATGGGCTATAAATATTTAAGAACATAAAGCCAACATAGTGGATTTCACCAGAAAACCAAAATGTAAGAAAACATTAAATAAAAATCCAAAACTTGGAAACACAGTAAATGAAATTGTGAACTATGTTTTGTGAATTACGTTTTGTCCAACATAAAGCCCAAGATTTACCAATATGTTGTAAAACATGCTTTCTCTTTGCAAAGTTTGGACTTTTCCCAAACACTTATAGACTGCCAGTCTTCATGCCATGTACTTCTACTAAAGTGGCTTCATACCATCGTACCCAAATGAAGTCTTAGGAGTTTGAACACTGAGCCTTTTTATTGTTATATTAGGTACAATTATTTTTTAATTTTTTTTATATTACAGTTTGTATCTCAGCTGTAGCCCCCTTCCTCATTCCCTCTCAATCCCACATTTCCTCCCTCATCTCCTCCCATGCCCCTCTCCAAGTCTACTGATAGGGGAGTTCCTCCTCCCCTTCCATCTGACTCTAGCCTATCAGGTCTCATCAGGACTGGCTGCAGTGTCCTTCTTTGTGGCCTGGTAAGGTTGCTCCCCCATCAGGGGAAGGTGATCAAGAGCCATCCACTGAGATATATATATATATATATATATATATATATATATATATATATATATATATCAAGCACCACCATGCCTGGCACAGAAAACAGGATGTTAACAGACAGGGACTGTAAAAGGAACAAACAGGAGAGGTGAAAACAGAGGAAAGAGCATTGTGTGGTTTGGCTGGAATACTGAATGCATAGTAGGAACAGTATGAAGTAAGGCTGCAAGCAATAAATTCCTTAATACAAGACTGAAATGTGTAGTCCCAGAGTGAGAAGATGATAGCCAAAATGACCTTTAATAAAATAATAATTGTTTTAAAACTAGGCAATTATTAGTTATTCTTGGAGAAGTTCATATATGTGTACAATATATTTTAATCATATTCACCTTATACCCCCTCTAATTTTTCCTGGACTAACCCCCACCATGCCTCTCCCTCCTACCTTCATGCTTTTGTTTTTTCACCCTGAGTCCTGCTCATATGTATGTGAATGTGGGACCATCCAGTGGAGCATGTTACCCACTGAATCTTGAGTAAAAGTTTGTTGGAACACATTCATGTGTAGTCAATTACATATTGCCCGTAGATGCACATATGATAGCAGGATTCCATTGTTACAACTGGGAATACGTAGCCCACAAAGCCTAAGAATATTCTTGGACAGAATAGTGTTAGCAACCCCCATTGTAAGCCATTGGGAACCACTATAGGATGTTAGGCAGGTGAACGCTACGTATGTAATACTATTACATAGATGTACAGTGACCTGTGTGAGACATTTCCTTGCCTCAAGATAAGGGATTATGTATTTGTTACTTTTTCTTGTGCTGTGATAAATAACATGGCCAAAGCAATTTAAGGAAGAATGGGTTTCTTTTAAATTTATGGCTCCAGAAAAATAGCAGCATGGAGACAATAGTAGCAAGTAGTAGACATGAAGGCTGGAGTGGAATAGCAATGAGAATAGTATGTCGAATGTAGAGCTAAATCCAGATAAATCTGTGATCACAATACATATAATAAACTGTCATGTACATTTAAAAGCAAAATCAGTGAGATAGCTCAGAAGGTTAAGGTATTCACTGCCAAGCTTGATGTTTGAATCCCAGGATCCACACGGTAGAAGAAAATTTACTCTTGTAAGTTGTCCTCCAGCCTCTGTGTGAGCACTGTGGCATGCTTACACCACCCACCCCACCCCACTTTCACAGAATAATAACTGGTTTTAAAATCTAAGGTCAAAGGACAGGAAAGACTTCTAATTCTACTCATAAAGGATTAGATTTTTATCTCATTAACTGCCAGACTATGTAAGAATAAAGGTGAGAACCCCCAAAAAGTAAACATCAGAAATGAAAGAAGGAACTTTTCAATTGATTCCACAAAACAAAGGGAATGAACAGGAAATTATTATGAACTAGCTAAAAGCTCCATGTGCCACTCAGGCCACTTCAAGCCAGTGTTTCCAGCTGGCATATCAGCAGCGTGTCCTGCTGGCTACTGGGCTACATAGCCAAGGTGCTGAAGACAGTATGAAGCCAACTCCTTACTGAATCTCACATGCAAGTCACAGCTCTATGCTCCACAAGAGTCCTGCGCTAAAGCGTCCCTTGTTTGTCCTTAACAAAACGGACTTGCTAGACCTCACAGGACAGCAGAATATTATCTGGCACTTACAGGGAACTGGCATAAAAACAGTGTCATTTTATGTTACTATTATTGTTTCTCTCTGTCCTTAAGATCATAGTACTGACCGTGCTGCTACTGCTACCACCAAGCAAAGGATACAAATTACCATAATGGTCATGGCTGTCCTTAACAGGCAAGTCTTCCCCATCTACTACCTGAGGACAGGAAAAGCTGCCATAATGTGGGGGCAGCAAGAATCTGGGTATGGGACTGTCCACCGGCGTTCCTGCTAGACATGCTTGTGGTGTGACTCTTCAGTGGAGAGTGAAACAGTGGAGACAGATGTGAAGCTGGTCCTGGATGGAACCATACTGGACCATCTAGTTGGGAAGAGATCATAGCTTACCATCTTTAAACCTTGTAGTAATACAGACTAATTAGGTATTTCAGGACTACGATTTAGGAGGTACCTGTGATATAATAGAGCCCTACTCCCAAAGAGCAAGGGTATAAAGGTGGGGAAGACACAGGAGGTTAAGGCTTTCACAGGCATGAATTATGTCAATGTCCTACAGCCCAATTACTCCACGGCAGTCTATAACCTCCTCCTACCCTTCACAGTGGGCTCTTGGACTCAGTGATACTAAACTGTAACACTCTGCAGGGCCTTCCTGCTACCAACATAGACATCTAAACCAGCTGGATAGAGTGTGGCCTCCTATAGCTTCTGTGGCTGGAGTATTTGAAGCTTGACACTGCCATCACTCTTTCCAGAAGCACCTGTTTGTCACTAAGACTCAGGACTTTGCTCTCTTGCCAACTCCCTACCCTCCTCAGCTCCTGCTACCTCACCCCCAGGCTGTCAGCCACGATTACAAGGACTGGGCCTTGGCTTTCTGAAAAGGCTTGTCTCAGTGGCCTGTTTAGGGGAGTTCCTTTTATCCTTAAGGAGAAAGAAATGTTATCTCAGAGAAATCAAAGCTATAATAATCTCTAATTTTTTAAACTTGGATTTAAAAATATTTCTGCCCCTTTGTCTCCCATTCTTTTTCTCCTTATCCTGCCCACTCTCTGCCAACTTCTTTTGAAACAGTCTCACTAGCCTCCAGCACTATAATCCTGTTGCCAGAGGCTCCTGAGTCCTGTGATCATTTGTGCGTGTCACCACTGCAGCCAAAACGCCCATCTCTTGCTCACCTTTTCATTGTGTACCCATAATAAATTGAGCTCATGTGTTAAAAGGCACTCTCACCAATAGGCTAGACACAGGAAAGCTACAGACCCAGGTCCTATGCCAGATTCTCCAGTGTCTCATAATCTTACAATAAGGAAGTTCATTGCTTCCAGCAGCAGAGTTTATTTCACAGTGAATTATTACTATCGCTTGCGGGCATGGGCAAGGATGAGAAAATACTGAAGCCTGAGGACTGACTTTTCTCTCAGGCTCCAGGGCCTTTTGCTCAGGGAGCCACCTGCTAAGACTCAGCTTTGAATCCGCTAAAGCATCACTGTACTTGTTAACACCTTCTAACAGTGAGACAGATAAACCTAGAAGAAGAGATGGAGTATATCCCAGAATTGTTGACACCCACATCCCTGCTAGGCACCCAAAGGGTGTTGCTATCAGCAGTTTGTATTCTAGAAGGAAGGGTTTCATCAAGGAAGAAAGAGGGTGCTTTGGGGCTGGATGGGGCTTGAGCTGGTTTGTCAATCTAATCTCGTCTCTCTGTTAAGGATTCACTGGGATGTGGGTACTCACCCTGTCTTAGGGTGCTGGAGAGATACCTGAGAGTTCTACATCCAGACTGCAGGAAGTGAAAGTGGCACTGGGCCTGGCTTGAGCATTTAAGACCTCGAAGTCCACCCCTAGTGCCAGACTTCCTTTGAAAAAGCCACATCTACTCCAACAAGGCCACAGTTCCTAATAGTGCCCCTCCATACAGATCTATGAGGCTCATTTTCATTCAAACCACCACATACTATTTCCTTCCTGTGACTGACTGCTGTCTTTAGGATTAAATTTCCACTGGTCCCTCTTGTTGGCTGCTGGGTATGATCAACTTGCCCTAAGATGTTCCCTCAGCAACTTCTACATGTTGCTGGTAGAGGAGGTATCCAGAGATGCATGGCTATGTCATAAATGCCAAAAACACTGGAGAGTTCACATTGATAAGTAAAATAAACATTAAAAGGTGATGTTTCCACTGAATCAAAGATTTTTGTAAGAAGAAGGAAAAGAAGAGAAGGAAGAGGAGGGCAGAATGATGACATTACAGAAAACTGGATACCGTGGAAGAAATAAATTGCAAGAAACATCACCTACTGGAGCGTAATCATGAAGAATACAAAAAACTGAACAGAGTAACAGCAAATAAGCTAATTGAATTTAGATATTGAAGGAATGCACCTCGGTGCTCCAAAGCCCACATATGACAAAAGCACAGGTAACATTACATTGAAAAATTTGAAAGTTGAAAAAAAAAAGTTGAAAGCTTTTCCTCCAGGATTGGGAAAGGAGGACTTCCTCTTTCACCACTCTCACCAATTCAAGTAGGCAAGAGAAATCAGTAAAAATGGATCCAAGATGGAAAGAAGAAAGTCAAACCAAGCTCCCTCAGAAATAATACAATTTTCAATATGAAAAACCCTCAAATAGTAAAAAACCAAACACAGAAAAATAAATTTTGTAATACTGTAAAATGAAATACCAATATAAATAAAATAATATAATTTCTATATATTAATAAAAGCTAACTAAAAAACAAATCAATATAATATCTGTAATTACTACAAAACATTTATAAATAAAAAGGGATGAACGATATCTATAGAAGGGAAGGTCATGGATCACTTGGAAAAGTGCTTGTCATGACAGCATGGGAATTTGAGTTCAGATCCCCAGTACCCATGTAAAAACTGAGAACAGTGCCCCTGTGTACTCCATTCCTGGCTCATAGCTCAGCCTGACATCTCTGGAGGACTGCTGCCAACCAGGAGAGAGAGGTAATACCCCTCGTTCCCAGTTACCTGAATGCTGAGTCTTCTCGGGCAACCCCACCAACAATGAACTATACCCTATCCACTGTGCTCTCCATCTCCCTGTCCACAGCTCTACATGCATTCCAGGAGACCTGAAGCCATCAGGGACCAGGAGGTGAGACCTATACTTTCCAATTACTTGCATGCCCTGTCCCCACAGCAAACCCAGCAGTTGTGAGCCCTTCCCTGTCCCCTGTACACTATATTCAAGCCCAAAACTGTTCCTGCATTCCCAGGGGTATGCTGCCATCAGAGACCATGAAGTAAGACCTGTTGACCCCCCAACATCTTTTGCCAGCTGGTTCCCCTAAAACACTCTCAAAAAAAAAAAAAAAAAAAGGTAAGCCATACCTGCTTCCTGGTGCTCCATTTTCTGGCCCACAGCTCTGCCTGCATTACCAGAGGCCTGTCAACACCAGAGACAACTAGATGAGTAAATGCCAATGTAACAACACAATCAACAAAAGCCAGGGCATATGGTACTACCAGACCTAGATATCTTACTACAGCAAGCCCAGGATTTCCTACTAAAGCTTTAGCACAAGAAAATTACCTTAAGTTCAATAACATAAAGATGATAGAGGCCTCCAAAAAGGAAATGAATACATCCCTTAAAGAAATACAGGAAAATACAATCAAACAGGTAATAGAAATGAATAAAACTGTTCAAGACTAGGAAAAAGAAATAGAAATAAAGAAAACACAAACTGAGAAAATCCTGGAGATGGAAAATCTAGGGAGAAAAAAACTACAGATGCAAACATCACCAACAGAATACAAGGGATGGAAGAAAGAATCTCAGGCATAGAAGATACAATAGAAGAAATTGATAGGTCAGTCAAAGAAAAATGTCAAATCTAATATATTTCTAACACAAAAGAGCCAGGAAATTTGGGACACTATGAAAATACCAAACGTAGGAATAACAAAAATGGAAGCAGGAGAAGATTCTCAGCTCCAAGGCTCAAAAAATACTTTCAACAAAATCATAGAAAAATTTCCCTAACCTAAAGAAAGATGTGCCTATATACAAACAAGAAGCATACAGAACATCAAATAGATTTGACTAGACTAGAAAAGAAAATCCTCTTGGCACATAATGCAAACACTAGATGCACAGAAAAAGGAAAAGGGAGAAGGCCATGTGACATATAAAGACAGATGTATCAGAATTACACTAGACTTCTCAACAGAAACCTTAAGAGCCAGAAGAGCCTAGGCAAATGTCTGGCAGACCCTAAGAGACCACAGATGTCATCCCAGACAACTACACCTAGTAAAATCTTCTATTACCTTAGATGGAGAAAATAAAATATTCTATGACAAAACCAAATTCAAACAGTATCTATCCATGAATCTAGTCCTAAAGAGGATACAGCATAAACTTCAATAAAATACAAAGAAGTTAAATAATTTCATACCGGCAAATCCAAAGGAAAGGAAACACACACACACACACACACACACACACACACACCACTATGACCACCAACATCAAAATAACAGGAATCAACAATAATAGGTCGTTAGTATTTCTGAACATAGTAAAGGGCTGGAAAAAAATTTCCAAGCAAATGGACCCAAGAACCAAGTTGGAGAAGCCATTCTAATATCTAACAAAATAGACCTTCAACCAAAATTAATCAAAAGACATGAGGAAGGACACTTCATACTCATCAAACAAAAATCCATCAAAATTAGATGTCAATTCTGAATATCTATGCCCAAAATGGAAGTGCACCCATGTTTGTAAAACAAACATTAGTAAAGCTTAACTCACACATTGAATGCAACACATTAATAATGGGAGATTTCAGCAACTCGGTCTCACCAATGGGCAGGTCAAGACAGAAACTAAACAGAGAAATAATGGAACTAACTGATGTTATGAATCAAATGGATCTAACAGATACCTACAGAACATTGCATCCAAATACAAAAGAATATGCCTTCTTCTCACACCTCACAGAACCTTCTCCAAAATTGACCACATAGTCAGACATAAAGCAAGCCTCAACAGATATAAGAAAATTATAATAACACCTTGTCTTTTATCAAACCACCATGGATTAAAGCCAAACTTCAATAACAGAAACAACTACTTCAATAACAACAGAAATCCTACTAATTCATGGAAACTGAACAACTCTTTATCAATAACCACTGGGTCAAGGAGGAAATAAAGAAATTAAAGACTTCCTAGAATTCAATAAAAATGAATGCACAACATACCCAAACTTATGTGACACAATGAAAACTTTCTTCTTAGAAGAAAGTTTGTAGCACAAAGTGCCTTCCTAAAGAAATTGGAATGAGAGGTTGATCCAAGAGACGGTGCCAGGAGGATACTGTGTCTGAGCAGGACAGCAGTGATGGCACAGCTACCAAGAGACTGAACTATGGAGCCTAAAACAACAGCAATTGTGGTTCCCAGGTGAGAGGAAACCTCACTGTGTGGGAATCAATCAGGTTCAGGTCACCCAGTTAAAACCCAGAAGAGTTCCAGGATTCCAGCAGCCACTCGGTCACCAGCCCAGAGCCGCACGCCTGCATGTCCTGATTACCTTCCCAGGCTGAACTGTGGACATCAAAACACCAGAGACTGTTATTTCCAGTCAAGAGAAATCTCCACAATGAAGGAAGCAAACAGGACCAAGCTCAGGTAGCACAGTCAATCCCAGGAAAAGGTCCCGGGGTCCAGCAGGCACCCAGTTGCCAGCCCAGAGACCTGCTGTGCACCCAACTCACCATCCCAGACAGAACTGTGGGCCCCAGGGCACCAAAGACTAGGTTTCCCTATTGGGAGGAAACCCCACAGTGAGGGAACCACCAGGTCTGAGCTTAGAGTACTCAGCTGACCCCACATACATATAGAAAACTATTAGGGGAAAATTCCTTTGTCCCTGCAGGAACCCAGTCACCACCTTGAAGCCACCACTCACCTGTGCCTGCATGCTCTATGCACCACCCCAAATGGAACTGTGGAACCCAAAACACCACAGACTGGGTCTCCCTTTTGGGAGGAAACCCCAAGGTGGGGGGAAATATCAAATCCGACCTCAGGACATCCAGCTCTGGAAAAGTTTCTAGGTCCCAGCAAGCTCCAGGCTCTAATCTCCTGCTGCACGCATGAGTGCTGTGCTCACCTGCCACCATTTACTGCTTGGGTACTGGGGCAGAGAGCTCCAACCTCAGACCTACAGAAGCCTGGGATCCCCTAGATCAGCCCCCAGATACTGTTCCAATGGACAACCAGTTATCCCTAACTAAACTGACAAAACCACGGGATGCCCAAATTCTTCAAGAAAACAGTGTAAAAACAACAGCAGCAGCTCACTAAATTCAGAGCAAGAAACCCAGCAGCAGGGCAGCTTTCTCTAGGACTTTTCTGGGTGAGAGGAGTGCTCCCTGAACTAACAAAGACCACAGTTATTACTAAGGTCTATAAGCCTGACGTGAGCTGTGGCAAATCCTGAGAAACACCAGCCATTCAGTGACCATACCCAAAAACCCGAGGAGGCCTCCAGAAAAAATCATCTTCCAGCCAAGGGGATTCTCCCAACCCCATTATTCCAGGAAGCACCGGAAATCAACAGCCAACGCTTAAGATAGCCCAATTGTAGAGGGCAGCGTAAAAGAGCAACTAACAAAAGACAGAGTAATATGGCATCTCCAAAACCCATTTATCCAGGGGCAATCAGCCTTGGAAAACCCAGCATAAATGAAATTCAAGAAGATGACCTTACATCTATGCTTATGCAGACGATAAAAGAGGAAACAAATAAAATTTATGGCCATTCCTAAAGAAATGGTGCAAGATAAAGACAGATTATGGTCATCTGTAAAGAAATAAAGGAAGATAAAGACAAACAGATTATGGCCATCCATAAAGAAATACGGGAAGATGCAGCCAAACATCTGCACATAGTTACGCAATCACAACTGAGTCAGGGGAGAAATGAAGAAAGAAATCAAAGACTCCCTAGAATTCAATGAAAATAAAGGTACAACATACCCAAACATATGGGATACAATGAAAGCAGTGCAAAGGGAAATTCATACTAGAAGGAAAAATACTAAATACTAGAAGGAAAAATACAACCCAAGAAAGCCTTTATGGCCTTTAGAGCAGAAATAGTTAAATCCAGGAAAGAAATAAAAGAAACAGAGGAATGTTCAAACAAACAGATGAAGGAATTGAAGGAAAATATAATCAGACAGGTGAAGGAAATCAACAAAACAGCTCAAGATCTGAAGATAGAATTGAAAAAATTAAAGAAAACACAAATGGAGGAAATCATGGAGAGGAAGAACTTAGGGAGGAAAACAGGAACTACGGAGGTAAGCATAACCAACAGACTACAAAAGATGGAAGAAAGAATCTCAGGTGTGGAAGATAAAATGGAAGAAATAAATGCATCCTTCAAAGAAAATGTTAAATCTAAAAAAATTCCTGAAGCAGACTGTCCAAGAAATCCAAGACAACATGAAAAGACAAAACCTAACAATAATAAGAATAGAGGAAAAAGAAGATTCCCTCCTCCACGGCCCAGAAAATATTTTCAACAAAACCATAGAAGAAAATTTTCCCAACTTAAAGGAGAGGCTTATAAGAATACAAGAGACCTACAGAACACTGAAGGAGTCTGGTAATTGGAATTCTGCCTCCTGGCCTTGGCAGATACGGGTCTTATCCATAGTTACTTTTCTCAGAGACTGTCCTTGGCAGTCTCTGCAGGCGGGGTGCTCTGAGCCTGAGAAATAGATAGCAAGCTCCCTGTAACTTAAAGGAGAGGCTTATAAGAATACAAGAGACCTACAGAACACTGAAGGAGTCTGGTAATTGGAATTCTGCCTCCTGGCCTTGGCAGATACAGGTCTTATCCATAGTTACTTTTCTCAGAGACTGTCCTTGGCAGTCTCTGCAGGCGGGGTGCTCTGAGCCTGAGAAATAGATAGCAAGCTCCCTGTAACTTAAAGGAGAGGCTTATAAGAATACAAGAGACCTACAGAACACTGAAGGAGTCTGGTAATTGGAATTCTGCCTCCTGGCCTTGGCAGATACGGGTCTTATCCATAGTTACTTTTCTCAGAGACTGTCCTTGGCGGTCTCTGCAGGCGGGGTGCTCTGAGCCTGAGAAATAGATAGCAAGCTCCCTGTAACCTTGGGAACCAGACAGCAAACTTTGTGTAATCTTGAGTGAATTCCTGCATGCCTTGCCAGGTGGCACAAATGTGTTGCTACTGTGAAAAAATTTTGCTTGTACCCTTTGCTTAATAAGTGTTTGCATGTTCATTAAACTGAGACTTGAGCAGGAATCTGTCTTGTCTCCATTCTTTGTGTCTCTGTCCCCCAATGTCTACTCCCTCTTTCAGGTGGACACTGTTCGAATAGCCTGCGGGATGGATCAGAACACATAATAAATTAGACCAGAAAAGAAAATCCTCCCACCACATAATAATCAAAATGATAAGTATACAGAACAAGAACAACAAAAAATACTAAAAGTTTCAGTGGAAAAATGTCAAGTACCCTATAATGGCAAACCCATCAGAACACACCTGACTTCTCAACAAAGACTAGGAAAGCCAGAAGGGCATGGACGGGTATCATGCAGACCCTAAGAGAACACAGATGTCAGCCCAGGCCACTATACCCAGCAAAACACTTTGTCATCATAGATGGAGAAAACAAGATCTTCAATGACAAAAACAAATTTAAACAATACCTACACATAAATCCAGTGTTACAGAAGATACTAGAAGGAAAAATACAACCGAAGAAAGCTAACTACATTCATAAAACACAGGAAATAAATAACCTCACTACAGCAAAACTATAAGTATCCAAGCACACAAACAACCACAACCAACATCAAAGTACCACAACCAACAGCAAAATCAAAACATCTAACAGCCACTGGTCATTAATCTCCCTCAACAACAATGGACTCAACTCTCCAATAAAAAGACACAGACTCACAGAATGGATACGTAAACAAGATGCGTTCAACAATCTATTGCTTAAAAAAAAAATCTAAGCCACAAAGATAGACATTACCTGAAAGTAAAAGGCTGGAAGATTGTTTTCCAAGCAAATGGACCCAAGAAGCAAGCAGGAATAGCCATTCTAATATCAAATAAAATAGATTTTCAACCAAAATTAATCAAAAGAGATGGGGAAGGTCATTTCATACTCATCAAAGGAAAATTCCATCAAGAAGACATCACAATTCTGAACATCTATGCCCCAAATACAAGAGCACCCACATTTGTAAAAGAAACATTGATAAAACTGAAACCACACATAGACCCCACACATTAATAGTGGGAGACTTCAACACCCCACTCTCAACAAAGGACAGGTCAACAAAACAGATATTAAAAAAAGAAACAATGACTCTGACAGAGGTCATGAATCAAATGGCCCTAACAGGCATCTACAGAACCTTTAACCCAAACACAAAAGAATTTACCTTCTTCTAGCCCCAGGGAACCTTCTCCAAAATAGACCATATAGTTGGTCACAAAGCAAACCACAACAGATACATGAAGACTGAAATAATCCCTTGTATCCTATCTGACCACTATGGATTAAAGCTGGACCTCAACAACAACAGAAATAGCAAAAAGCCTACACACACATGGAAACTGAACAACTCGCTACGCAATGACAACTGGGTCAGGGGAGAAATGAAGAAAGAAATCAAAGACTCCCTAGAATTCAATGAAAATAAAGGTACAACATACCCAAACATATGGGACACAATGAAAGCAGTGCAAAGGGAAATTCATAGCACTAAGGGCCTTCAAAAGAAATTTGAAACATCTCATACAAGCAACTTAATGGCTTACCTGAAAGCCCTAGGGAAAAAAAAGAAGCAGACATACCCAAGAAGAGTAGACAAATGGAAATAATCAAACTCAGGACTGAAATCAATAAATTAGAAACAAAACAATTCAAAGAATCAAGAGCTGGTTCTTTGAGAAAATCAACAAGATAAACAAACCCTTAGCCAAACTAACTAAAAGGCAGAGAGACACTATCCAAATCAAAAAAAGCAGAAATGAAAAGGGGAAAAAACAATAAACAATGAGGAAATCCAAACAATCATTAGGTCTTACTTCAAAAGCCTATATGTTACAAAATTTGAAAATCTAAATGAAATGGACAATTTTCTTGATCCATTCCACTTGCCAAAGCTGAATCAAGAACAGGTAAATCAATTAAATAGTCCTGTATCCCCTAAGGAAATAGAAGCAGTCATCGAAAGTCTCCCAGGGACAGATAGTTTCAGCGCAGAGTTCTACTAGACCTTCAAAGAAGAGCAAACACCAATACTCTTCAAACTATTCCACAAAATAGAAACAGAAGGAACATTACCAAACTCATTCTATGAAGCCACAGTCACCTTGATACCTAAACCTCACAAAGACCCAACAAAGAAAGAGAATTTCAGGCCAATCTCCCTTATGAACATTGATGCAAAAATACTCAACAAAATACTTGCCAACCGAATCCAAGAACACATCAAAGATATCATCCTCTATGACCAAGTAGGCTTCATCCCAGGCATGCAGGGTTGGTTCAATATACAGAAATCCATCAATGTGATCCACCATATTAACAAACTGATAGAAAAAAAACCCACATGATAATCTCCTTAGATGCTGAAAAAGCATTTGACAAAATCCAACATTAGTTTATGTTTAAAGTCCTGGAGAGATCAGGGATACAAGGCTCTTACCTAAACATAGTAAAGGCGATATACAGCAAGCCTATAACCAACATCTATAGATGTTGATCTGCGGGTGCATTGCGATGTGCATGCTCCACTTCTCAGCCGCAGACACGCTCTATGGAAGCAGAATAGGTGGTCAGAGGTGCTGCTGAAGTAATAACACTGGTGCGCTTCGGGCTGCAGCCACCAGCAAAAATGATTAACAAATTGGGAAATATTGCCAAAGCTAAGAAGGAAAACAGAGAAAAAGTGGATCACTATAATAAAAACTTAAAGTGAAGGCATATCTTACGGATGTAAAAATGCAAAATAAGGCTGACAGCATGGCTCAGCATAAAAAGACACTTGCCACCAAGCCTGAGGGCATGAGTTCAATATGACAACCAAATAAAGTGAAAGGAAAAATATGGGACCCACCGGTAGAAGAAGAAAAGTTACGTCCTGCAAGTTGTCCTCTGACATCCACGCAAGCTCTATGGCACAAGTGTGTGTCTGTGTGAACATGTGCTCTCCACTGGGAGAGGGTTGGCTTAAGGGGAGTGGGCCAAGGGATAGTAGAATGTAGGTAATGTAACAACAGAGTGTGAATACTGGGGATTGAAATATTTAATCAAAGAGGGCTGAGGATGAAAAGACAAGAGCAGTGGGAGGGTTAATCAAAGCAAATAGGAATGAAAAGGCCACCTGGAAACAGTATCTTGTTGACAAGTTCAAAAACTATAATTTATTTAAGCCTAATAGTCACAGTGCATGCTTTTGTTCCCAGCACACAGGAGGCAAAGGCAGGCAGATCTCAGTGTGTGAGTAAAGCCTGGTCTACAAAGTGAGTTCCAGGACAGCCAGGGCTACATAGTGAGACTCTGTATTGAAAAACTAAAAAGCAAATAAAAACAAAACAAAAATCAGTAGTCTGAGCCTGACGTGGTGGGATATGCCTTTAATCCCAGCACTCAGGAGATAGA
This sequence comes from Meriones unguiculatus, assembly GCF_030254825.1. Classification (NCBI taxonomy): domain Eukaryota; kingdom Metazoa; phylum Chordata; class Mammalia; order Rodentia; family Muridae; genus Meriones; species Meriones unguiculatus. The sequence goes on from NC_083369.1 coordinate 65,390,548, forward strand.
GGCCAGCCTGGCCTACAGAGCGGGTTCCAGGACAGCCAGGACTACACAGAAAAACCCTGTCTCAAACAAACAAACAAAAAATGGTAGTCTGTATTTCCAAATCATGATTTATAGATTTCTTTCAATATTCTATTAATATTTAAAAAGATACTATAGAAAACCTCCCTTTGTTATTTATATACTTATATTTCTAGTGGATTTAGATTTTCAGGAAACATATGTAATTTTAATGATATATTTAACACTGATGAGTAAACATATTACAACGTAAGTAATCAAAACTGATTATGTATATACTATTAATATGTATTCACAAGTAATATTCACAATAGTTAACAGGGGAGCAACAACTCAATATCCATCAATAGATAAATTGATAAATGTCTATCTCTACAAAAATATTGTTCAGTCACAAAGCAGGCAGTTGGTTACCTACCCCTGTAGCCTCACATAACAGTAGAGCCTTTAATACTATGGATTAAACTTTGAGTATTTGTAAAAGCCAGGAAATTAGAGTACTTGTAAAAGCCAGGAAACTATTTTTATTTATGTCTTTCAATTTTCTTTTCTCACTGGTATGTTTTGATGAACAGAAGTTTTTAATTTTGATGGAATACAATTTGTCACTTTTCCCTTTTAACATTTGTCCTGATTATGTCCCAGTGCAGAAAAGTTTCACTACCTTGGAGATTCTTAAGATATTCTTCTATACTTTAGTGTGTGTGATTTGAAGCATAGATCAGGTGACCTTTTTTTGCAAAGAACACCCTTTCACCCTGTAAATAGCAGTTTAGTCTTTGTCACAACTCAGGTGTTTGTTTTATAACCGTCGCTCAGTTCCACTGTTTTTGAATTGCTATCCTTATTATTAGAGATTCAGAATATCTCTTAAAAAACCAACAGTAAAAATTAAAACTTTTCTTTGGTTTTTTCAATGTTTTTTGCTTGTTCTGGATCTTTTGCAACTTGGTATAAAGTTTCAGATTCTTTTATTATTTGTCAATCAGTTGTGTTATGACTTGGGTTTGGATTTCATTGACTATTAGATCAATTTACAGAAATTAAGATTTTAATAATAATGACTTTCTTTAAAAATGATATGATACATCTCTTTTCTATTTCAGTCTCTTGTTTCTCGTAGCAATGCTTCAAATGACAGGTGGTAAATACCAGTAGCTCAGATTTTATGATACTGTAAATGGCCTTGTCTTCTTAAAAATACCTTCTTTTGATAGTGTCTCAACATAATCTAGGCTGATCTGGAACTCATTCTAAACCTAAAGTTGCCCTTAACTCACAGCAATCCTTTTGCCTGAACCACCCAAGTGCTGGGATTACAGGCATGTAGTAAGAAACCTAGTCAATCTTTTAAAAACTATTTCTAGTTGTTCAGTGATGGTAATATATACATACAAACGATTTTGTGTCTTTATTTTTGTCCAGCACTTTGTTGTGATCATTTAAATATTTTAAATAATTTGTAGATTATTTTGCATAGCCTTTATGAATAGTCATGTTATCATCTACTTTTTGATAAGTAGCCAAGAGAGATGACAAAAGTCTGTGTTGCTTTATGGACCTCAGTGGCTTCCCTGACAACTCATGGAGATGTTTTACACCCCTGACACTTGAATTTTTTTAAATAACCTATAGCTTCTGGAAACAGCTGTTTCCAGGCATGTAGGGTACCTGTTTTTCATTTTCTCACTTTTAAATTTATTTATTTATTTGTTTTGCAAGACAAGGTATCAGTACTAGAACTCAGAAACATTGAAAATAAAACGATAGAATAAAGTTATGCCAGACAAATGCTAAAAATACTAATTAGGGGCATAGCTCAGTGGTAGAATGCTTATCTAGCACAGATGAAATGCTGTATTCAATTCTTATTTCCATAAAATATTTTGTTACTGGAAACATTGATAAACCTATGTTACTATCAGATGATGTAATTAAAGGTAACAGAAAAACTGACCCATGACATTAAGTCTATAACCACATATTCTTTCTGTTCGGGAAGGTAGGCAGAGAAGGGTCATGTTTTTGTTTTGATTTCAGTTTGTAGAAGGGTAAAGGTTGGAACTTGACAGGAAGGAGAGAATAACATACTTAGTATAAAGAACACTTCACTGGTAGAGCAAACTAAGATAAGGAAATTTCAGAGTTTAGTTTGTCATCTTGTTAATTAAATGCATGCCTCTGCCAGGATCTTTCATGCCAGTATCTTGACAATCATAATCATATTTTTTTTTAAGAAATTTGCAGACTGGAGGAACCAGAGTTTCAGCAGGACATCCAGAAACCAGAGTGTTCAATCAATACAAAAACCTTATTATATGTTTTTATTCTGAAAATAATTAAGTGAAGGCAAAGTTTCCAGCGCGGGGGAGGGTGAAAGAATTGTTCCCTTGAAGATAAGACTTGTGAATGCCCCATGGAGGAAGCAATTGAAATGTAATTAGGTGAAAATGGATTATGCTTTTACTTCTGTGTCACTAGAAGAAAAAAATTTCCTTTACAGGAAATTAATTCACACCTTCACTTCTTCCAAAATGGGCTCTGAATGAGAATGTAGGGAGGTTTACAAAAGGAAGAAATTGTATTTGTTCACTCCGTTTCAACCACATACTCTGTAAGATTTTTACTCAGTGTCAGTGGCTAGGATGTTAAATATGTGAAAATTACATAATATTTTTCCCAGGAATGACAAATCTACTAGAAAAAAATAAGTATGTAAATACTAAAAGAGTGTTTACTATAGAGTCTTTTAAATATAAATTTCATTCTATCTGTTTAAGGTAGACAACATACTAACCATCTCACAGTTACCCATTTTCTTTTTATGACGAAGTCATCTACAGTCTATTCATTTACCCAATCTGAATACAGAACGCTACTATCAACGAGGTCCTTATGTTGCTATGTTAGTTCTTTAGACTGCTACATTGTGTCCTTTGACTTGCATTGCCCTACTCCCTTCCCTAACATGTTCCTGATAATCACTGATTTATTTTCTTCAAATGACAGTTTTTAGATTCTACATGTAATAGAGATCACACAATATTTTTCTTTCTGGCTTGTTTTACTTATTTATGTCTGGCTCATTTTAACTTATTATTAACAAGTCAAATGGCATGATCTCTTTTTCTAAAAAATATTATTTTTATTTACTATACAAAGTATTAGATACTGTGGTGTTTAAATAATAATGCTCATATATGACCACAGGGTCATGTATTTAAATGCTTAGTCACCAGAGTTGCACCATTGAAAGGATTACAAGGACTAGGAGATGTAGCCTTATTGGAGAAAGTTTGTAACTAGGGGTAGGTTTTGGGACTTCCAAAGTCCATTCCAAGACACACCCCCATCTGCCAACCACCTCTTATGCCTATAGATTAGGATATAGCTCTCAAGTAATTCTCCAGCACCATGTATGTCATGCCTGCTGCCATAGTCCCCTCATGATGGTAATAGACCAAGTGTCTGAAATAGTAAACAAGCCCCCAATTAAATACTTCCTCTTATAAGAGCTGCTATCATTGTGGTGTCTCTTGTAATATCAAATGCAAGGGAAAGATTCAAGTAAGGATTGTGGTAGCCACAAGAACTTTTAATTTTCCTAGGTGTATACATTAGAAGAGCTGGTTGTATAACACAAGGAATTCTAACCAAAGTCATCTATTACTGTTTCATCTATAGTCTCTTTTGCTAGAGTTCCCAGTTCTCTCCTGAACTTACTAATGCTTCTTCCTACCTTCCAAATTATCTAATCCCTTCCAATTTCATCTTCTCAGAATCTGGGTTCTCTAATCTCTGATATACATAGGAAAATGTATTTTTCAAGCACAGAAAACTTAAAAGTCTAAATGACTCATTTAATTCTTATTACAATGTGCTTTTCAAAATATACTTATTTATCAATTATCTGTACAGGGGTGTACATTATGATACAAATGTGGAAGTCAGATGGCACCTTGTCAGAGTCCATTCTCTCCTTCTACAATGTGCATCCTGGGAACTAAACTGACATTCATCAGTTTTGGTAGCAGTCTCCTTTTCCAATAAGGCATTTTGTCTACCCCAGCAATATTTTGAAATATATACTATGACTATTTTCATTTTACAGATTGAAAGACTGAGTTGTATAATGCCTATATAATTTTCTCAAGGTCAGAATGCTAATAAGCAGCATGGATAGAATCTGAACCCACACTGATGGCAAAAATAGTGTGCTTAATCGCATCATTTTGATTCATGAAAACACCCTTAATACAATTCCTAGTCAGTCTTGTACTTTAAACAATTGCACAGTTATCTAATAAAGATGAACCATGTTTCTTACTTGTTTTCTTTTTCACTGGTTGTTTCCTATTTTCCATACCCCAACACACATCCAACATGTTTTTCAAACATTTTCCATTCAAAGCTCCAATAATCAGAGCCCAATACTCATTTCTACATCATCACTTTACCATCACAGCACAAATCTATGTGCAACAAAAATCAGTGTAAAACTCTGAGTTTAAAGACAAAAACAAAACCTCTGAGTTTTCATTCCTCCTCTAACTCAAATATCCCTTTCCCAAACCCAAAAACTTCTTTACTCCTTTAGCACTATTGTCCATCCTAATAACCAGTTCTATAGTCTTAAAAGTCACTTCTGATACACTATGCTTCTAGAACAATGAATTGCTGGAAAGCTTCACGGAAGTGATCATACTTGCCCAGATACCTGAAGAACAGTTAGAATGGAGTAAACAAATCAAGAAGGAGGAAAATAATACATACATACATATATGTGTGTGTATGTGTGTGTGTGTAATAAACAGTAATATGTTGATTAGAAGTCAACATATGTCATCTACTTTTAAAATTTTTATGTGCATGTGAGTGTGCCTGAATATATGTAGATGTACCATACATATGCTGATCCCAAAGAAGTCCAGAAGATGACATTGGATATCCTAGAAATGGAGTTAGAGATAGTTGCAAGCTAACTGCAAGAGCAACTCTTAACCATTGAACTATCTCTCCAGCCCAGACTGTGTCATCCTAGCAAAGGTTTTTTTTTTTCTCTTTGAGTATATCTCAAATTCTTAAAAATATGGATATTACTATTTACCCCTCTGTGTTTTGTGAGGATTGAATGAAATCATATAATAAAAATTCCTTCTATTATTCAAGAAAAGTCAATACCAATATAACAATGAACAGGAGTCATTTTGTAGGAAAAAAAAAAGTGTACTTAACTAACCTTTCTTAAGTTTGGGAGAAAACTCTGAAAAATAAATTAAAACCACATCAAGTTAGGCTTTAAATATTAGAACTGTGGGGTAAGGATAGATTGATTAAACTTATATAGAAGATGTAAGATGGCAGGGGAAGAGTACAGGAAAAAGGAAAGGAGAAGAGGGATTAGAAAAGCAGAGACACAGGAGAGGATAGGAAAATGTTTTAGAGATTGATCAAAACAAGCTACTCAGAATTCATTACTTGGAATTTCTTTAAAAATATGAACACATACTTGATTGTTTACTACTCCTGTTAGTCTGTAAGCCTTGTAAGAGTATTATGTCCACTTCATTTGGCAGCTAGAGCTTTGCACAATGAGATGCCTGGAGTATAGTAAATGATTATAAATATTTGGTGAGTGAATTAACAATAAAACAAAAGCAAACATAAATAAATAAATAATCCAAAGATTCATGAACAGCTGACTGAGAAAATATTGATTAGAAATTAAGTAGAGAAAAATAAGTTTAAAGTTTTGGACCTGAGAGTCTGAGAAACATGCAAAACATTCTCATTTTCACTAATAGTAAGATTCCATATGCACAATTCAGCTCTATAAAAAAGGTAGAACTGAAGATAAAATACCTGATTCATTAGCATATGAACCACAGTGGAGTATCTCATTGGATCAGCTGCCTCGGAAGTAATAAAAGTAACGGAAGTAAGCATCATAACAGACAAACCGGAAGTAACTGAAGGTGAGTTCTGAAGTGACGTAGAAGAGAAACGGTGGTTGTTATAGTACTTTGGTGAGAGCACCAGAGAAGATAAAAATATGAAAAAAGTTGGTAATAAGTGGTCCCGTCGGGACAAACATTATGGAAAGTGTGGCAGTTCCTACGACTGTCTACAAAGAATCAACAAATAGTAAGTTTATAGATAGAAATATTTGATTCAAAATTTAGAATTCTGTTGATGGCCACTTTGAGACCATCTGTTTTAAGAAATGGCACCGGAGTACAGAAACCAGTGTACTTAGGCCTTTTCATTACTTAAACTTAAATCCTAGTCACTGGTTAATGGCATTTAACTCATAGTTTTCATGAATAACTGAATATGGATAAAAATGCTTAGAAAACCGCTTGTGGTCAGTACTAAACCGTTTCTTTTCAGGCTGTTCTGAATAACCCGTGGAAACATACAATGTAGAGATTGGAGGTGGTGCTTGACATTTAATCCCCTCAGAGTAGAGGAAATCAATAAAACACTTGTGTGTATTTTTAAATTTTTAATTTATTATTACAATTTATTCACTTTGTATCCCGGCTATGGCCCCCTCCCTCGTCTTCTCCCAATCCTACGCTCCCTCCCTCTTCTCCCCCTATGACCCTCCCCTAGTCCACTAACAGTAGAAAATGTTAGGCATCCAACAGTACCTAACATTTAGTTAGTCCACTAACAGTGGAAAATGTTAGGCATCCAACAGTACCTAACATTTCGTCTACCAACAGTGGAAAATGTTAGGCGTTAATGGCTGCGAATCAGAATGAAGAACGTTCTAGAACACTAACGGTTTTCAGCCCATCGTGGTGTAGGCGGTTAATGTGCCTTTCCACAACTTCCGCCTCTTTTTCTTACTGGCTACTAACCTGCGTTTTTTTTTGTTTGTTTGTTTGGTTGGTTGGTTGGTTTTTTGGGTTTTTTGTTGTTGTTGTTTTTGTTTGTTTGTTTGTTTCTCATTGGCCTTCAAATTTTGGCGCCATCTCCTGGAGTAAAGACATCCTTATCCATAGTTGGACTCTTTAATTTTAACTTGTGCCAGAGCAGGTAGCTGGAAAACTGAGATGCTTTTGTTTTCTATGTTAAGATTACTAAAGCAAGGAGGTTTTTTATTTCTTGGTTTTTATTGGGTTTTTTGTTGTTGTTGTTGTTGTTTGTTTCTTTTATGTTAAACAGTGTGCAAGCAATTAAAACGGATGGGTGGGATCAGTCGGAACTGAAGGGAAATGCTGCTTAAAGTTGGAGCACGTGTGATTTTAACACCGGACCGAGCTACTTCCGGGAAAGAATGGGCGGGTGGCAAAATCTTTGCCTTTGGCAGGTTTCGTTTTTTTGCTAAACAATTCATCCTTTCGCAGCCCGGAAAGCCAGGCGGGTGAGGGCGTAGTGATACCTCCACCGCCAGAGGAGACCATTTCAAGCTCCCCAATGACCAAGGCTGTGGTGAGTGCGCGACACCACGAGGTACTGATGAGCTGGTGCTGAGGCTTGGGCGGCCAAGGGGAGGGGAGGCGCGAGCCGGCCTTGGACACGTGAGCAAATGGCGAATCAGGGTCTGGCCCGCCAGCCGCTGGGGCGGGGCTGCTCCCTCTGCCCGCCCCCTGGTCCTGGAAAAGATCGGCAGGTGGGAGGATGAGGGCTCAATCCCTTACGGCTCACACTGTTGGCCTTTCTGTTAGCGCTTTAAAAATCAAAAGCTCCGATCTTTAAAAAAAAAAAAAAATAGTGGCGATTATTTTTAATTCAAAGCCTAGGACTGTAGTGGAGGCAAAAAGTTACTTATTCGGGGATCCTCTTTTGAGAACCGGCCCTGAGGATTTTCGTTTCTTGGTTTTTGCAATTCATTTCCAAACACCAGTGAATATTTACATAATGTAAGAAAAATTTCTAAGTGAGGCTGCTTAGGCTTTCACGTCGTATTTGACTTTGTTTTTTTTTTTAACTCATTAACTTTTGAGCTTGGCCATAGATTGAAACTGAGCACTCTCCTAGCATACTCAATGATTGCCCACCCCTCACAACTAGTGTCTTGTCACCATGCATCTCTGACTTACACAGTTCTTATGGTTTCCTTTTATTGGTGAATGTTTTGTAGTACTGAATTTTTATTTACTTGTCAAGCAAAGAGCCCAGATCTATATGTGAAGAATGAAAAATATGTTCTAAAGACATACACCTATAACTAGGAGCAGTATTTTTAAACTGAAATGTGTGCCTTACCCTTAAAAATACTCAAATTTGTATGATCGGAGTGGATTTTGCACGCAGCTTTGTAGTGATAAACATAAATGGGCATCTGTTGCATATTTTGTGCTTTGGGGGGATTGGTGGAATTATAATTTAACTTTGTGGAAATTTTCTCCTAGGATTTTAAAACTTACGTGGATCAGGCATGTAGAGCTGCTGAAGAATTTATCAGTATTTATTATGAGACAATGGACAAAAGAAGACATGTAAGTTTTATATAGTCTCTATTGCTCTTTAAATACTATTTCTTTGTTTAAATACCACTTATCTGACCTGCATAAGTAATTACAGTGCACAAGTTGCTTTTATTTGGTTACAGTTTGTTGGGTTTTGTTTTGTTTTCTTTTTCTGTTTTGGTGTTGCTTTATTTGTTTTCTTGGTATTGGGGGATTAGTTGTATTAGAGTTTTGGGGGGTGTTTTGAGGAACTAAAGTTAGGAGGCTACGGAGAGGATCTGGATCCATGTAATATAGATGCATTTAGTCTTTGTAGATCAAGGTCTCATATCAGTTATTTTTCCATTGAATTTATCCCTCAACTTATTTTTAGATTAATTTTTTTATTTTTATTTTACATGCATTGGTGTTTTGCCTGCATGTTTGAACTGAAGTTACAGACAGTTGTAAGCTGCCATGCTGGGAATTGAACCCATGTCCTCTGGAAGAGCAGCCAGTGCACTTAACTGCTGATCCATCTCTCTAGCTGCCCTCCAACTATATTTTTAAGGAATTATTTCAATATATGATCACACGAGTCTTGCCTTGGTTAACATTACAGGACTGTTTTGTGATTAAAACAAAACAAAACAAAAAAACAACTTTTAAAGAAAAATGATAAAGCCAGCATGGTGGCACATGCCTTCGATCTTAGCACTTGGGAGGCAGAGGCAGATGGATCTCTGTGAGTTTGAAGCTAGCCTAGTCTACAGAGCAAGTTCCAGGACAGCCAGGACCACACACAGAGAAACTCTGTCTTGATAAAAAAAAAAAAAAAAAAAAAAAAAAAAAAAAAAAAAAAAGAAAATGAAGGAAGGAAGGAGGGAGGAAGGGAGGAAGGGAGGGAGGGAAGGAAGGAAGATTATACATGCTGCTATTGCTGACATGGAACTGGGGGAGGGAAAAGCTGTGACAATGTTTATTATCCCTTGTCATGAATATTTATCATTGGTCCTGTCTTGATGCTTTCAAAACTAAACTAACATGCTGGGTTAAATTGCAGAGACCTTTAATTCCGGAACTTGGTAGGCAGAAGAAAGGTCTATCTCTAAGTTCCAGGCTAGCCTGGTCTTCATAGTGAATTCCAGGACAGCCAGAGCCATATATTAAGACCCTGTTTCAGAAAGATAGATAGATAGATAGATAGATAGATAGATAGATAGATAGATAGATAGATAAGGATGGATGGATGGATGGATGGATGGATAGAAAAAAAGAGGAGGGGGCAACATAGCCAAGTCCCTGGTGGTACATACCTGTAATTGTAGTATTTGGGCAGCTGAGACAAGATTCTGGGTTTGAGGCCAGCTTGGAATACAGGGTAAAACTAAAAGGAGGTAACATAGTTCATTATCAATGCAAAGGAGGGTATGTGTGATCTTTTTTAATCCAATTTAACTTTGAGAATAAAAAACATAATGTGTCACTTCATCCAAAAGAGTTAAAGCTGTTGGATTTTATTTTATTTGAACCTTATCACACTTACTGTCCAAAACACTACATTAGGTGCTTCTGATTCTTCTGAGCTTAGTATGCCAATATTAAAACATTAATTCCTTCTATCCTAAAATCACCAAACAATTCATATGTATAAAGTTACTAGAATTAAAGTCTATTAGCACCTAGTTAGCAACTTATTTCTCAGAATTGGAAAGGAGATACCAAAACTGGTTTGAGGCTACATGTGCTTGGGATTTGTGATTACTTAATGCAGTTTAAAATAACAAAATTTTAAAACTCTTTGTGATGGATGCGAGTTTTTCTCATTTAAACTAAGATGGAAATACTAAAAATATATGAATTGCCAGGTTTATAGCATAGGATAATACCTATTGAAGGTATAGGCATCATGGTCACATTATTTTCTGGTATGAAGAGGGCAAAAGAAGTAGAGATAGAGACACATTCATGAAATGTTTACATACCATCTATAATCTTTTAATACATTTCTAGAAAATGTTTGTGGAGAAAAGTCCATTTTTTTAAAGTTTTCTTTTATTTTTAGGCACTTATCAGACTTTATATGGATGAGGCAACTCTACTCTGGAATGGAAATGCTGTAACAGGGCTGGAGGCGCTTGCTAATTTTTTTGAGACTTTACCTTCCAGTGAATTCCAGATCAATATGTTGGATTGCCAACCAGTTCATGGTAAGATGATCTTTCAGAGTATCTCCTTCATTTTCTGCTAGTCAACACTGAGGTTTACATGCAAAGCAGCAGTAGTGCTTAATAGTAGCCATATTTACTTATTTGAGCAAGTAAAAATAATTTATACATAAAATAATTTATGCAGTTAGGCTTTGGGTCTTCTTTCAGATGTGTTCACTCTGGAGAACCACCACTAAGTTTGAAAGATTGTGATTTCTTTGCTAATGAAAAGAAGATGCCTACAGGAAACACCCTATGCCATATATAGATTAATGTATTTGAGTGTCTGTTAACATTTCAGAGAAATGTATTGTGTGCCAGAATGACTTGAGACAGAATTTGACTCAGAGCAGATTGATACAGTGTACAGTATTTACCTCTAGATGGAGTACTTGCTATCTTAAATAGTTGTTTATGGTGCAATTTCCCCTTCTATTTCCTGAAGAAGGCTTCAGAAGCAAACTACAAATGAGGTTGACAGCTAATGAAATATTAACACATATAAGAAACAAATGGTCATGTTAGATATAGAATCTTTATTTTGAAACTTGAAAGTACCCTACAAATCTTTCTGATCTGAAAATCACACACACACACACACACACACAAAACATACATATGTATGAATGTACATATGTATGTATATATTAAACTTTTGACTTTGGAGTACCTGCTCAAAGTACAGAACATTTATGAAAAAAAAAACGTTAATAGCACATCATAAGCTTATTTAGACATGTAAACTGGCATATTTCTCCTGTTTATGTTGCTAAAGAACAAGCTACCCAGTCGAAGACTACAGTTCTTGTTGTGACCAGTGGAGCTGTTAAGTTTGATGGAAACAAGCAACACTTCTTCAACCAGAACTTCCTGCTGACTGCGCAGAAGACTCCTCACAACATAGTGTGGAAAATTGCAAGTGATTGCTTCCGCTTTCAAGATTGGGCTAGTAATTAAAGGAACAAAAGCCAATTCTATTGGTTCATTAGTTCCAGCAAGAGAAGTGTAATGGGAATTGATATATTTTATTGCAAAAATGTAATATAAAGTATTATGTGCTAAAACTAAATGTATGTAATATTTTTTATTCCTAGCGGCACCTTTGCTAAAGCAGCTGCCAGTCTGAATTATTGCTTTTAAATATCTTTAAAGATAATTTTTACATGCCTTATGACATTCTCAAGGTAATAGTAAACATGATATGGGTACTAAGATACTCACTGAGAACCCAAATTATTGCACAAATGGAATTGTTTTGTAATACTATCTATGAGATAGCACAACATCGCTCTTTAAGAAGTAGTGATTTTTCAGTTACTAGGTTAATTTTTAAATGAAGCACATGCCTGTTTATGATTAACACTAGTAATATAGTACATACTTATTATACTATATATAGTATATATGTAATATATATTATATATAAGTATAGATTTTGAAGTCAGTTCAACTTAGTTTTACACTAGTGTTCTGACATATTTGAATTATGTGAGTTTTATAGTCCATATTGTCTTTTTAGATTGAGATATTCCCTTTTGAAATACAATAATCAAGTAGATGGGTGAAAAATGATCTTGTTTGATACTTGAGTGAGTGCACTTAGTGGCAGTAACAACTTTGAAACATTTTCTTGACAGCTTCAATTCAGTATATTTATGTGATGAATGGTAGTGAAAAATAAAAGCTTTAATGGGAGAATAGGGAATGAGAAATGTAGAAATCTAGGACTGAAGCCAAAAATGAGAGATGACCCCATGGTCAAATCAGTGATTGTTTCCTACCTCCTGGAAGTGTAGCCTCGTTCTAGAATTTGCATCCCAGGTATCTAGGAATACTTGCCAAATGGTCCTAAGTTCGCTAAGAATTGTTCTAAGAATTGGATTTTAAGATCCTTTTACTTCCCTTCATGCCTGTCTCCAGTATTCATCCCCATTTATTCAAGAACTTAAGGGAAAGATATCAGCAGTAGACTTAACTTTGTCATATAATCTAAAAGTTAAGAAGGGAAGCTACTGCTGCCTCTGGGAACCCTGAACTCCGAAGTCTTCCATGCCAACTTCAGGCCCAAGTCCTGTGTGCTACCCACCATCCACATGAATGATATTCACTTCTGGTTTTTACACTGGCCACTGTACCACCTGTTATTTAAAATTAAGCCTTTAATTTTCTGATTTGTTTTTGTGTAGCACTGCATAATACTAAATACTAAACCATTTCTTCCTGTGGATAAAAAGATCAGAAAACTTAGAAAATATCTCGTGATAAACTTTAAAGTAACAAACTCATTAACTTTATGTATTAGCATCTAAAGACAGAAGATACAGCTTTTTAGTTTCTAGATAAACTTTAAAATCCTTTACAATTTTTAAGTATTTTAAGCTAAACATGCTAGTTTTGTTCTGCAATACAACGAAAATTTTTTATCATTCTTTTGTAAAAGCAGCAATTTGCTTTGGCCCAGAAATACACACTTATATTTTTACTTAATGTACTATTAAAGTTAAATAGAAAGGAATGGAACTGATATTTTAAACCATGGCTTACCAAAACTTATGCATTCTAGTCTATTCAGAGTGTGCTTACTCTTACTTTGAATTAGTTTTTATTTTCTTAACTACATCTTTAGCAGAAACAATTAAAATGCCCAAATACTATCCTTTCTGTTAATGGAGAACAAGCTCAAAAGCTGTGTATAATTAGCAATAACATCACTGAACCATTGTGAATTTCTTTATCCATACTCTATAACTCCATAATCTGTATGACTTTTAAATGACTAGAACTACTCATATATGGTCTCAACTGTATTTTTGACATGTTCATATTTTTATAACTTGAAAAATAAAATAAAAATTGCATTTTTACAAGTTTTCTCAAGTCTTTTTCTATTTTTTTTTATTTTAGTTATTCACTTTACATCTCCTTTGTAGCCCCCTCTCCTCTTTGTTCCTCCTTTATCCACTTATCCTCTTTTCCCTGACCCTCAGAAAAGGGGAGACACCCTCCCCAAACCCACCCCAGCACATCCAGTCACATCTGGACTGTTTCATACTCTTTCACAGTAGACTGGCAAGGCAGCCATGCCTGGGTGAAGTCATTAAAAGGCATGCAACAGAGACCATGTCAGAGACAGCCCCCAGCCTCCTTTCTAGGAGACCCACGTGGAGGATAAACTGCCCTTTAGGTATATTGTGTAGAGGCTCTAATTCTAGCCCATATCTGGTCCTTGATTGGTGCCTCAGTCTCCACAAGCCCCTCTGAACCTGGGTTAATTGGGACTGTTGGTCTTCTTGTGGATCTCCTGTCCTCTGTGGTTCGTTCTATCCTCCTCCTGAGTCTCCATCCAATGTTTGTTTGGCGGTGAGTCTGTAGTTGCTGTTTTAATACATTGCCGGGCAAATTCAAGTCTTTCTTGATGATTTTGTATTTGTATGTGCATTGTATTTATACTTCTGTTTTTGTATTTAAGGCCCCATAAGAGGAACTTGTTGTTTAAGATCCTTCTTAAATTAAAAAAAAAAAAAGTTAAAATGTTGAAAACTGGTAGATAATTTGGAAATTCTTTTTCCTTAGTCATCTCTACACTCTTTGAAGTATCAGTGAAGTTTAGGATGAGAGGTTGGAACTCTTAACCTGGAAAAAATAGCCAAAACATTATATTCATTAAGCATTGAAACAAGTGCAGTTGCAGTTCAGAAATATTTAGTCCTTTAACATTAATACTACATTAAAAATATGTCAACCGGATATGGCAAAAAGGCTCAGTGATTAAGAGCTGGTGCAATGCAAGAGAAACTGACTCTTGGTGTTATTGACATAAGAGTTTGCCTGATCAAGAGGGAGGAATCTTGCTAAAACACTCAATCCCTATTCAGAAAGGCAAAGAGGATGGACATTAGAAGAAGGAGAAAAGAGGGAACAAGTCAGGAGCCTGACACAGAGGACCTCTGAAAGGCTCTACCCTGCAAACTATCAATGCAGATGCTGAGACTTACGGGCAAACTTTGGGCAGAGTGCAGGGAATCTTAGGAAAGAAGTGGGAAACAGTAAGATCTGGAGAGGACAGGATCCGCACAAGGAGAGCAACAGAACCAAAAAATCTGAGCACAGGGGTCTTTCCTGAAACTGATACTCCAACCAAGGACCATGCATGGAGATAATCTAAGACCCTTGAACAGATGTAGCCCATGGCAGTTCAGTATCCAAGTGGATTCCATTGTAATAGGAACAGGGACTGTCTCTGACATGAACTGATTGGCCTGGTCTTTAATTACCTCCCCCTGAGGGGGAAGCAGCATTACCAGGCCACAGAAGAAGACACTGCAGCCACTCCTGATGAGACCTAATTGACTAGGATCAGAAGGAAGGAAAAGAAGTCCTCCCCTATCAGTGGACTTGGGGAGGGGCATGCATGCAGAGGGTGGAGGAAGGGAGAGATTGGGATGCGAGGAGGGAGGGAACCACAGGGGGGATACAAAGTGAATAAAGTGTAATTAATAAAGAATTAAAAAAAAAGAGTTTGCCTGATTTGTGCAGAAGAGTTCTGATCTCTCCCCTGATCTCACTGATCTCTTAACAAAGGCTGTCCTCTGTTTATTGAACAGCAATGCAATTATGATAACAAAAACAAACAAGGAACTTTTGTCTTAATCCTTTACAGAAGCCTTGCATGGGAGGAAATTGTTCTTTGGCCTATTGACTCAGTATGCAAAACCATAGTGATATGTGATATGTGGGGTGTGTGTGTGTGTGTGTGTGTGTGTGTGTGTGTCTGTGTGTCTGTGTGTCTGTGTGTCTGTGTGTGTGTGTCTTTCAACACTTTTAGCAGGTGAGGTGGGCATTGCTTTCAGGGACTCACTGTATTCAGTAAATGATCTTAGATCTGGACCACAACATCTTATAACAGAACTTACATTGTTCTGTGTCAGGAGCATGAATGGGCCACAAAAGAAAACTAGGGAACACAGTACATCAGAATGTTCAAAGCATATTTAGATGGATTGCAGTGTTTATCTTAGAAGTCAGTTAATTCTGAACAAGATGAATATAGAGTATATAAGGATAACCAGGACATCATTATAAAGGATCTCAAAGCACATCACTAAATTGGTTACGGGTTTAGAGAATATTTGATTTGTAAAGGCAAGTTTTAAACAGCATTTCTCAAAAAAGCAAAACAACAAACAAACAAACAAAAAACGTTCCACAAGGAACACTTGCTGCTCTTACAGAAAATGGAGGCTTAGTTGCCAGCACCCACAGCTGCTTGTGACTCCAGTTCAGGAGATCTGACTCCAACTTCTGGTCTCTGTAGGCACTAGCCACCCATATGATTCACATACATACATGAAGGCACTCATACCCACATAAGAATAAATCTTTTTTTTATTTATTTATTTTTATTTTTTATTTTTTATTTTTTTTATCAGTTACATTTTATTAACTCTGTATCCCAGCCGTGTCCCGATCCCTCATTCCCTCCCAGTCCCTCCCTCTCAACCATGTCATCCACCAGTTAGAGAGGTGTATGCCTGCAATCTCAGTAGTCAGTAGTCTGAGGAAGAATAATTGTGGATTTGTGGTACTGTATGGGCTAGGTGGCAAAAAAAAAAAAAAAATCAACAGACCCTTTGGGAAAAGAGAAGCCATAGCCCTTAAAATCAAATGCTATTTTCAACTCTTTGAAGACACATCGGGTTTCTACACATTTACATCTCAGAAGTCTGTATGACTATTAAGTTGATATTGTGTCAAAGTGGAACCACTGTCCTCCATTTATCATTTGTACATAAAACAATGGTGAATGTTGCATTTAAATTGTATTTTGGATGAAATATTAAAAATGAGTTTAGCCTAGACAAAGGAATAGGTACGGGGAATGGAGAGATAGGTCAGTACTTAAGAGCACTGACTGCTCTTTCAGAGAACAGGGGTTTGATTCCCAGCACCTACTTAGTGACTCACAGCCATCTATCACTCTAATTTCGGGGGATCTGTGTCCCATAGGCATTCACTGTACACAAGTGCAAACATACAAGCAGGCAGAATACCCATACACATAAAATAATAATTTTACTTATAAAAATTGACCAAAAATCTACTTAGTTCTAAGATTTTAAGAATTAGTAGAAATTAAAGCTAAGTGTTTTTATACTGTGAGCTCCCTGGTTTTTTGCTAGTATGACACAAACTAGAGTTGTTGCAAGAAGAGAAGCTCAAACAATCAATAAATGGGACCTCATGAAACTGAAAAGCTTCTGTAAAGCAAAGGATACCATCATCAAAACAAAACGACTGCCTACAGATTGAGAAAGAATCTTCACCAACCTTTTATCTGACAGAGGGCTATTATCCAGTATATATAAAGAACTAATGAAGCTGAAAAGCAACAAACCAAGTAATCCAATTAAAAAATGGGGAACAGAGCTAAACAGAGAATTCTCTGTAGAGGAATATCGAATGTCAGAGAAACACTTAAAGAAATGCTCAACCTCATTAGCCATCAGGGAAATGCAAATCAAAACGACCCTGAGATTTCAACTTACACCCGTCAGAATGGCCAAGATGAAAAACTCAAGTGACAACACATGCTGGAGAGGTTGTGGAGAAAGGGGAACCCTACTCCATTGCTGGTGGGAATGTAAACTGGTACAACCACTTTGGAAGTCAATCTGGCGCTTAGTCAGACAATTAGGAATAATGCTTCCTCAAGACCCAGCTATACCACTGCTAGGTATATACCCAAAATTTGCTCAAGTACACAACAAGGACATTTGCTCAACCATGTTTGTAGCAGCTTTATTCGTAATAGCCAGAACCTGGAAACAACCCAGATTTCCATCAACGGGGGAATGGATACAGAAATTGTGGTATTTTTACACAATGGAATACTATTCAGCAATCAAAAATGAGGAAATCATGAAATTTGCGGGCAAATGGTGGGATCTAGAAAAGATCATTCTGAGTGAAGTATCCCAGAAGGAGAAAGACAAACATGGTATATACTCGCTTATATAGACCTACAAGATATAATAAACATAATGAAGTCTATACACCTAAAGGAGATAAACAAGAAAGCAGACACAAGGTCAGATGATCAATCCTCACTTAGAAAGACAAATGAGATGTGCATTGGACATATGACAGGAGTCTACTGCAGAAGGCATCTGAAAGACCCTACCAAGCAGCATTTTAAAACAGATACTAAGACTCATAACCAAACCTTCGGCAGAAGGGGAGTTAGTATGACAGGGAAAAGATAGGAGCCCCACAAGGACCAAATATATCTGGCACAGGGTTTTTTTCTGAAACTGTTTCTCCAACCAAGGACCATGTATAGATATAACCTAGAACCTTTACTTGGATGAAGCTCGTGGTAGCTCAATAACCAATTGGCCTCCCATAGTAAGGGGAACAGGGACTATTTCTGACAGGAACTCAATGGCAGGCTCTTTGACTCCCCACCTCCCAAGGGAGGAGCAGTTCTGCTAAGCCACAGAGAAGGACTTTGCAGCCAGTCCTGAAGATACCTGATAAAACAGGGTCAGATGAAAGCGGAGGAGGTCCTCCCAATCCGTGGACTTGGAAAGGGGCAGGGAGAAGCTGAGGGAGGGAGGGTGGGATTGGGAGGGAATAAGGGAGTGGGATACAGCTGGGATACAGAGTTAATAAAATGTAACTAATAATAACAAACAATAAAAAAAATAAAAGAAGAGAAGCTCAGTTGAGGAGTTGCCTCCATCAGACTGGCCTGTAAACAACTCCATGGGGTTATTTTCTTCATTAATGATTGATGTGGGAGGACTCAGATCACTGAGTGGTGTCATCCTTGTGTAGGTGGCCTAGTCTGTATATGAAAGCAGGGTGAACAAGCCATGGAGAGAAAAAGCAGATATCCACCATAGTGTCTTGCTTCAGTCCTACATATAAGTTCCACTTTGAGTTTCTATCCTGGCTTCCCTTAGTGATGAACTGTGACCTGTAAGCCAAAATAAACTCTTTTCTCAGCCAAGTTGCTTTTGGTCAGTGTTTATCACTGCAACAGAGAAGTAAACTGGGGAAGGCTAGGAGTACCATGTTCCTCAAAGTCTTACCATGTCATTTGCATTTTATGAGTAGCTTCTATTGCTACAAAATCCACAGACTATTAAGTACATCTATGCCTCAGTGTATTTGTCACAACAACATTTTTTTTTGTAATTTTCGCCTTAAAATTACTTAGTAATGTGTGATTTATATAAAATGATAGTCCAGGAGTTGCATTGGTGGCTAAGTTTTTGCTTTGCCAGCAGAGAACCTGAGTTGGGATCCCCAACACCTACATTAAAAACAAAACAAACAAACAAACAAACAACAACAACAACAAAAAAAGGCACAGTGGCACCTGACTTTCATCTCATCACTGGGAGGTGGAGACATTAGGACTCCAGGGACTTGCTGCCAGCCAGTCTAAGCAATCTGTGAGTTCCATTTTCAGTAAGAGACTCTGCTTCACATCGGGCAACTAACTATTTTCTCCAACAGTGTCCACTTGTAAGTGGGCCTTGCTCAAGTAAATAAACTCCCACCTATGCTCATGCCGGTAACCCCAATAAACAGCAGTGGGCCATAAAAAAGAGGCATGTAAATAAGAGGGAGATTTAGGAGAAATGACTCAGTCAGAGAGTCAAGGGGATGAGAGAATAATAGGTAAAGAGCATGATCAAAGTCACATGTACATGTGTGTGTTTGTGTAATGTAATTGTGACAGAATTTTAAAAGGTAGAAAAATGAGCTAGAGAGATAGCTAAGCAGTTAATAATACTGACTGCTCTTTCAGAGGACCTGGATTCAATTCTCATCCCAGGATGATGGCTCATACATGTCTGAACTCCAGTCCCAAAGGAGTGCCATACTCCCACTTCTGGCCACCATGGACAGTGCACACACTGTGATACACAGATACACATGCAAGCAAAATCCATTTCACACAAAATGATACTAAATGTATCAGTTACTTGTTCTTTTAAAAAGGTAAGGGAGACATAGGAAGAAAACCAATGTCAATCACTGGCCTCCATATTGGAACACATGGTCATGGAATTCAAATACATACTAAATAATACTACATATAACACACAAACACACAAAGAAACACACATACAAATACATACAAACGCAATCGTTTCAATAGTTTCAATAGTTTGGGAAGGAAACAAGAAGTCAACTAAGAAAATTAAAGCCAAAAAAGTAATTGTTTTATTCTGAAAATTTGCTGGAATAACTATTGCCAAAAATTAGATGGTAAACTTGGCAGAAAATGTTTGCATTTGTTGTAAAAAAAAAAAAAAAAAACAGGCTCTAAGAGCAACAATCAATAAATGGGACCTCATGAAACTGAAAAGCTTCTGTAAAGCAAAGGACACCGTCATCAAAACAAAGCGACCGCCTACAGATTGGGAAAGAATCTTCACCAACCCTTTATCTGACAGAGGACTCATATCCAGTATATATAAAGAACTAAAGAAGCTGAAAAGCAGCAAACCAAGTAATCCACTTAAAAATGGGGAACAGAGCTAAACAGAGAATTCTCTGTAGAGGAATACCTAATGGCAGAGAAACATTTAAAAAAATGCTCAAACTCACTAGCCATTAGAGAAATGCAAATCAAAACAACCCTGAGATTTCACCTTACACCCATAAGAATGGCCAAGATCAAAAACTCAAATGACAACACATGCTGGAGAGGTTGTGGAGAAAGGGGAACCCTTCTGCACTGCTGGTGGGAATGTAAACTTGTACAACCACTCTGGAAATCAATCTGGTGCTTTCTCAGACAACTAGGAATAGCGCTTCCTCAAGATCCAGCCATACCACTCCTGGGCATATATCTAAAAGAGGTTCAAGTACACAAAAAAGACATTTGCTCAACCATGTTTGTAGCAGTTTTAATTGTAATAGCCAGAAGCTGGAAACAACCCAGATGCCCCTCAACTGAAGAATGGATGCAGAAATTGTGGTATGTCTACACAATGGAATATTACTCAGCAATGAAAAATAAGGAAATCATGAAATTTGCAGGTAAATGGTGGGATCTGGAAAGGATCATCCTGAGTGAGTTGTCCCAGAAGCAAAAAGACACACATGGTATATACTCACTCATATAGACATACAACATAGGACAAACCCACTAAAACCTGTGCATCTAAAGAAACTAAGCAAGAGAGAGGACCCTAACAAAAATGTCCAATCCCCATCCAGAAAGGCAAAGAGGATGGACATCAGAAGAAGAAGAAAACAGGAAACAACCTAGGAACCTACCACAGAGGGCCTTTGAAAGCCTCTGCCCTTCAGACTATCAAAGCAGATGCTGAGCCTGATGGGCAACTGTTGGGCAGAGTGAATGGAATTTTAGGTAAGAACTGGGAAATAGTAAGAGCTGGAGAGGACAGGGTCTCCACAAGGAGAGCAACAGAACAAGAAAATTTGAACACAGGGAACTTCCCAGAGACTTACACTCCAAGCAAGGACTATTCATGGAGATAATCCAGAACTCCTGCACAGTTGTAGCCCAGGGCAGTTCAGAGTCCAATTGGGTTACATAGTAATGTGAAGAGGGACTGCCTCTGACATAATCTGATTGGCCTGCTCTTTGATCACCTCCCCCTGGAGGGGAGCAGCCTTACCAGGCCATAGTAGAGGACAATGCAGCCACTTTTGATGTGAACTGATAGACTAAGATCAGAAAGGAGAGGAGAACCTCCCCTATCAGTGGACTTGGGGAGTGGCATGCAAGCAGAGGGAGGAGGGAGGGTGGGATAGGGAGGGGAGGAGGGAGGGGCTTATGGGGGGATGCAGAATGAATAAAGTGTAATTGATGAAAAATTTAAAAAATAGGAAAAAAACAATTTAAGAACCTTAAATGACTTTCAAAATTGGAGGAAAACATGGAGTTAGTCAATTGGCATGGAGCACGTCTCGCCCCTGGGGGCAATGGTCTCCTGAACCTACTCAGACCTCGGACACCACCACTGCTAGTTCTAGAACTGATGCAGGATGTTCCAACGAGGGGTTAAGGCTTCTCATAATATTTCCTATAAGCCCACACCTGTTTGTCTATATCCCCCATTTTTATTCATTATTAGCCAGATAGAGCCAAGTAATTGTGGTGATGATACTTGCTTTTTTGCCCAATGCTGGAATGCTAGTAAATTTAGGTATGCCCTGGTTACTCGCATGCCTCGCTGGGTGCCTGTGCCCGTTGATGCCCCTCACGCTATGACTCTCTTCAGACAGAAACGGGATCTTGGAACTACAGCCACCATTGTTACTGCCATATCATTGGCGGCTGTTAGAGCTACCACTGGGGCATTAGCCATGAGTCATACTGTGCAGACTGCTCAGACCCTGAATAATCTTTTAGCCAATGTAGCTCATGCCTTAGTTGTACAAAAAGGAATTAATGCTCAACTAAAGGAGGCTTGATGGTGTTCAATCAGAGGATTGACCTCGTGCAGGAGCAAATTGATACCCTATGGCAAATCGCTCAACCTGGCTATCAATGAAAGTATGCTGGACTTTGTGACACTAGCATACAACATGAGAATTTTTCCTGTGCTGCAAATCTGTCTAAACAATTGTCGAGCTATATTTTAGGTAATTGGACTGGAGAATTCGATACTACGATGGAGCAGCTGAGAGTGGCCATTGTCACAGTAAATTCTACCAGAGTGGACGCAGGACTAGCCACAGGATTATCACCATGGATTGCTGCAGCTATGAATCATCTGAAGGAATGGGCGGGCTTGGGAGAGTTAGCAGGCCTTCTGGTTTTGGTCTCCTTGGTTTGCCTGTGGTGTATATGCAAGATTAGAGTCTCACAACAGCGTAATGCAGCCATGACCATTCAGGCCTTTACAGCCATTGAAGCAGGTCAATCTCCCCAAGCATGGTTGGCTACCATAGAAAGCTAAAATGTTATGCTCAGGATGCGAGGCTAAGCACTGCACTCAGGGTCAGCCGCTTTGGACCCAGAGAAGAGCAAGTCTGATTGCATGCGGGTTGATGCCCCAGGTCCCGCCTCTGAGAAAAAGGTATCAGACGGGTCTGATGCTCTTTGGGTGGATGACACCTAAATGAACATCGGTACAAAGTCCCAATTTATTTCTAATATCAGAGATCAGACCTCTACTCTTGCCTGATGCATCTAAAACAAAAAGGGGGAACTGTAGAGAGCTGCGTAATGCCACACCTTAAAGATGGAGCTGGTTTCCGCCTTCCACCTTCCCGATGGTGAGTGCTCTCTGTCACAAACAACTCCACATTTGGCTAAGGCTGAGGATCTGGCTTACTTCCATGTATGTGGACCTATCTGCATTGCCCACGTGGCACACCGGGGTTGGCTACCCAGAGGCTATTTAAGCTGTGGGCTGGCTTTCCCCAGGGTCTGATGATTGTTCAAGGTTCCTGAATAAACTGCATTGAAAAAAAAAAAAAAAAAGCAGACTAAGCAAGCTATAGGGAGCAAGCCTATAAGCAGCACTTCTCTGTGACCTTTGTGTTAGCTCCTCCCTCCAGGTTCCTGCCTTGTTTGAGTGCCTGTTGTAGTTTTCCTCACTGATGAACTGTGATATGGAACTGTAAATTGAGATAAATTCTTTCTTCCCCAAGCTTCTTTTGGTCATGTTTTATCACAATAATAGAAACAATAAATAAAACAAAGAAGAATGGGCTTATTTCTTAGTATACACTTCCAGAACACAATCCATCCTAGAGAATTCAGTATTAAGAGATCAAACCGGAAGAATGGAGAAATGTCTCAGAGATTAAAAGCATTTTTTACTCTTGCAGAGTGTTGTAACTTGCTTAACGTGCTTAAACTCTGTAGCCCATCTGTTGAGACCTACTTTAGTTCTTAGCATAACTGTAGCCTCTCTGTTAACATGGTCTGTTAACACCTACTTTTGTCTTTAGCATAACAAAAACCATTTTGTTTTTAAGTCTCCATTTTGATCATAAAGCGAAATTAAGTTCAATGTTCTCAGGCTCTACCTTCCTAAGAACTTGAGTAACCTTTTACTTATGATTCAAACCTTGTTGGATGTTCTGCTTGAATTAATGATATCTGTTCTACAGATATCATTAAACAAAACATCAGTATCCTGTTATGGTCCTTTCTTCCTGAAAGGTAGGGAACTGGAAACTTCCCATGCCTCTATCCTAGCCAATCAGCTTAAAATGCTTTGTCTAGCTACCTAGAAACAATGTACTTGGAAACACTTTGTTTAACTGGTCAAAATGATATAATGTTTTCCCATCCCCCATTGCTCTCAGTTTCCTATACCTGGTTGTTACCTAGTTACAGTTTTTTGTATGCATATAAAAAGCTTACCTTGAGGGGGCTACAGCTGGGATACAAAGTAAATAAACTGTAATTAATAAATTTTTAATTACAGTTAATAAAAATTAAATTAAATTTTATTAAATTTTAAATTAAATTTTAAATTTAAAATTAATTTAAAATTAAATTTTAAATTAATAAAAATTTAACTAAAAAACAGGGCCCAGATTGTCTTCCTGAGGGTAAGTCTTCATCCATTGTTCAATAAACTTCCAACAATCTGAGTCTGGTGTTCAAATGGTCAGTGTGTTCAAATGGTCATTCCTGCACTGATAACACAGACAACCCAGTTTTGATCTCCAGCACCCACATGGTAACTCATAAACATCCATCCAGTTCCAGGGTGTCCGATATCCTTCTGACTTCCGTGGGTACCCAAAATATACATGGTGTACATATATGCATGCAAGAAAAACATTTATACACACAAAATAATATATTTTTAAAGAAAGAAAACAAAAAAGAAAGAACTTGAAGCATAAATCATGGAGGAACACTGATTGCTGACATTTACTCATGCATAGCTAAATGTTTACCTTTATTTTATACTAGTTTTTTTTGGAATCTCATGCAATGTATTTTGATCATATTCATCCCCTTCCCCTACCTATTTCATCTCCACATCCTTCCCCTTCAAATCTGTGTCCTATCTTTATTCACATTTTTATTGAGCAAATTTTATTTATTTATAATTTTATAATTATACTTACATCATTTCCCCTTCTCTCCCTCCAATCTCTCCCATGTGCCCCTCTTTGCTCTCACACAAATTTATGGATTTTTTTCTTTAATTGTTGTTACAGATAGAGAGAGAGAGATAAATAGATAGATGGACAGATAGATAAACAGATAAATGTATAGATGGATAGACAGACAGACAGACAGACAGACAGATAGATAGATAGATAGATAGATAGTTGCATATTCCTAAGAACATAAATGTACTCTGCTCAACTGATACATCTACAATGTAACTCCTGTATCTAAGTTTCAGGAATCATGCAGAAGAGAGAGCGAAAAAATGTAAGAACCAGAGGAATGAACAGATTGCTGTGAGATTGTGTCTCCTAGAAATGTCAGAGAGACTACAATAAGTCCTCTTTTTTTTTTTTTTTTTTAAAAAAAGCATCAAATCCAATTTATGCTGCCCATATATTCTTTTGATTTTGTGTTGTGTTTTGTTTGAGCCAGGGTTTCACTATGCAGCCCTCACTGTCTTGGAACATACTATGTAACCAGGTTGTTCTGAACTCCAAGAGGGCCACCTGTCTCTGCCTTCTAAGTGCTGAGTTTATTTTTTCATTATTTATTTCTATTGGCATTTTGCCTGAATGTGTATATCTGCACCATGAGCATGCTTGATTTTCCCTGGAACTGGAGTTAGAGATGGCTTTGAGTTACCATTGGGGTGCTAAGAATAAAACTCAGGTTGAATGGAGGAACTATAATTGCTAGTCTTCACTGAGCCATCTCTCCACACCCTGCATACATACATGTATATGTGTATATATACATGTATGTGTATATATATATATAATTAGATATGTCCATCAAAGCATGGCCAATTTACAAAGGGATACACTCTTTTTTTTAACTTTTATTAATTACACTTTGTTCATTTTGTATCCCCCCATACGCCCCTCCCTCCTCCCCTCCCGGTCCCACCCTACCCCCCCCCTTTCTGCATGCATGCCACTCCCCAAGTCCACTGATAGGGGAGGTCCTCCTCTCCTTCTTTCTGATCTTAGTCTATCAGTTCTCATCAGAAGTGGCTGCATTGTCAGGGTTCTAGGTTATCTCCATGAATAGTCCTTGGTTGGAGTATGAATCTCTGGGAAGTTCCCTGTGTTCAAATTGTCTTGTTCTGTTGCTCTCCTTGTGGAGTTCCTGTCCTTTCCAGCTCTTACTATTTCCCACTTCTTACATAAAATTCCATTCACTCTGCCTGACAGTTGGCCATCAGGCTCAGTATCTGCTTTCACAGTCTGCATGGCAGAGGTTTTCAGAGGCCCTCTGTGGCAGGTTCCTAGGTTGTTTCCTGTTTTCTTCTTCTGGCTTTCAGAGGCCCTCTGTAGCAGGTTCCTAGGTTCTTTCCTGTTTTCTTCTTCTTCGGATGTCCATCCTCTTTGCCACGGGCCGGCCCAGTCAGGCTCCCGTCGACTGCGGGAGAACAAAGCTTTAGACAGGAAGATACGGTTTTGGCGAAGAATTGACAGACAGAGACACCTTGATGGTTTTGACTCTGCTGCAACTTTACTGAAATCAAGCTAGTATTTTTGGATGCGAGGCTAAGCACTGCACTCAGGGTCAGCCGCTTCGGACCCAGAGAAGAGCATGTCTGATTGCATGCGGGTTGATGCCCCAGGTCCCGCCTCTGAGAAAAAGGTATCGGACGGTCTGATGCTCTTTGGGTGGATGACACCTAAATGAACATCTGTACAAAGTCCCAATTTATTTCTAATATCAGAGATCAGACCTCTACTCTTGCCTGATGCGTCTAAAACAAAAAGGGGGAACTGTAGAGAGCTGCGGAATGCTATGCCTTAAAGATGGAGCTGGTTTCCGCCTTCCACCTTCCCGATGGTGAGTGCTCTCTGTCACGAACAACTCCACATTTGGCTAAGGCCGAGGATCTGGCTTGCTTCCATGTATGTGGACCTATCTGCATTGCCCCCGTGGCACGCCTGGGTTGGCTACCCAGAGGCTATTTAAGCTGTGGGCTGGCTTTCCCCGGGGTCTGAGGATTGTTCAATGTTCCTGAATAAACTGCATTGAAAAAAAAAAATAATGATTTCACAAAAGGCATCTTAAAATTGGCATACTTCCCAGAACATTCAGACTTTTACCAAGAATACAAAGTTTACATTTTAACTCAAAATGCAGTCAAACATAAAGCAGTACCCACGAATAATCTTGGCCTAAAAACTTTTTGATCAGAGCAAACAAAGGAAAAGAAACCTCAAATATAGTTTCATTATTGCTAACCAGTGAAGAGGAAAGTCAGAAGCTAAGTCAGATGCCTGCCAAAGTCCCTCTCTATATCAAAATCTAACTACACCTTTGTTAACCCTCCTCCCATATGTCCTGCCCAAGATTTATGATCTCCTCTAGGAACAAGGAACTGAAGGGAGGGAGAAACTCCCGCTAGGTGCACCTCTCATGCTATTATTTCTTAAGAAGGAGCCTATTATTATTTTACTATTCTTAATGCCTATTAATATTAAATCTAATTCATTACTTTCCTTAAACTTATTTTTATTAAAGCCTTTAACAATCTATTAATAATAAATTTCTTTATAAAGTTAGTTGTGCTGTTTCAGGTGTCACAGAGAAAGATCAAAGAATTCATTATTTCAGCCCCAGAGCCACAACTGAAGAAGCGTAGAAATCTCAGAACACGTCTCTTTTCCAAGTGGGATGATTTTGCCAGGGACCTTCCAGGGGACGTATTTCCAGGGAAATCATATCCCCCGCCCTGTAGCTTATGCTACTATGGCAACACTGGCATGGGTGTAGCACTCTTTGCCTTTCAGGATGGGTATTGAACATTTTAGTTAGGGACCTCTCTTTTGCTTAGTATGTTTGGATGTACAGATTTTAGTGGGTTTATTCTATGTTGTATGTTTATATGAGTGAGTATATACCGTGTGTGTCTTTTTGCTTCTGGGACAACTCACTCAGGATGATCCTTTCCAGGTCCCACCATTTACCTGCAAATTTCATGATTTCCTTATTTTTTCATTGCTGAGTAATACTCCATTGTATAGATGTACCACAGTTTCTGCATTCATTCTTCAGTTGAGGGGCATCTGGGTTGTTTCCAACTTTTGGCTATTACAAATAAAGCTGCTACAAACATGGTTGAGCAAATGTCCTTTTTATGTACTTGAGCCTCTTTTGGGTATATGCCTAGGAGCGGTATGGCTGGATCTTGAGGAAGCACTATTTCTAGTTGTCTGAGAAAGTGCCAGATTGATTTCCAGAGTGGTTGTACTAGTTTACATTCCCACCAGCAGTGGAGAAGGGTTCCCCTTTCTCCACAACCTCTCCAGCATGTGTTGTCACTTGAGTTTTTGATCTTGGCCATTATGATGGATGTAAGGTGAAATCTCCGGGTTGTTTTGATTTGTATTTCCCTAGTGGCTAATGAGGTTGAGCATTTCTTTAAGTGCTTCTCTGCCATTCGATATTCCTCTACAGAGAATGCTCTGTTTAGCTCTGTTCCCCATTTTTTAAGTGGGTTACTTGGTTTGCTGCTTTTCAGCTTCTTTAGATCTTTATATATACTGGATATGAGTCCTTTGTCTGATAAAGGGTTGGTGATGATTCTTTCCCAATCTGAGGCAGTCACTTTGTTTTGATGACTGTGTCCTTTGCTTTACAAAAGCTTTTCAATTTCATGAGGTCCCATTTATTGATTGTTGCTCTGAGAGCCTGTGCTGTTGGTGTTCTGTTCAGGAAGTTTTCTCCTGTACCAATGAGTTCCTGGGTATTCCCCACTTTTTTTTCTAGCCGATTTAATGTGTCTGGTTTTATGTTGAGGTCTTTGATCCACTTGGACTTCAATTTTGTGCAGGGTGATAAGTATGGATCTATTTTCATTTTTCTACATGTAGACATCCAATTGGACCAGCACCATTTGTTGAAGATGCTATCTTTTTTCCATTGTATGGTTTTGGCATCTTTGTCAAAAATCAGGTGTCCATAAGTGTGTGGGTTTATTTCTGGGTCTTCTGTTCGGTTCCATTGACCCACCATTCTGTTTCTATGTCAGTACCATGACGTTTTTATAACTGTTGCTCTATAGTACAGCTTGAGATCAGGCATGGAGATACCTCCAGAAGATCTTATATTGTAGAAGATTGTTTTAGCAATTCTTGGTTTCTTGTTATTCCATACGAAGTTGAGAATTTTTCTTTCCAGGTCTATAAAGAATTGTGTTGGCAATTTGATGGGAATTGGATTAAATCTGTAGATTGCTTTTGGTAGGATGGCCATTTTTACTATGTTAATCCTGCCAAGCCATGAGCATGGGAGATCTTTCTATCTTCTCATATCTTCTTCTAATTCTGTCTTCAGAGACTTGAAATTTTTTTCATACAAGTCTTTGAATTGCTTGGTTAGGGTTACACCAAGGTACTTTATGTCATTTGTGGCTATTGTGAAGGGTGTTGTTTCCCTAATTTCTTTCTCAGCCCTTTTGTCTTTTGTATAGAGGAGCGCTACTGATTTTTTTGAGTTAACTTTGTATCCGGCCACTTTGCTGAAGGTGTTTATCCGCCGTAGTAGTTCCCTGGTAGAGTTTTTGGGGTCACTCATGTATACTATCATATCATCTGCAAATAGTGATAATTTCACTTCTTCCTTTCAAATTTGTATCCCCTTGATCTCCTTCAACTGTCTTACTGCTCTAGCAAGGACTTCCAGAACTATGTTGAAGAGATATGGGGAGAATGGGCAGCCTTGTCTTGTCCCTGATTTCAGTGGGATTGCTTGAAGTTTCTCTCCATTCAGTTTGATGTTGGCTATAGGCTTGCTGTATATTGCCTTTACTATGTTTAGATATGTGCCTTGTATCCCTGATCTCTCCAAGACTTTAAACATGAATGGATGTTGGATTTTGTCAAATGCTTTTTAGCATCTAGGGAGATTATCATGTGTTTTTTTTTTCTTTCAGTTTGTTAATATGGTTGATCACATTGATGGATTTCCGTATATTGAACCACCCCTGCATACTTGGGATGAAGCCTACCTGGTCATAGTGGATAATATCTTCGATGTGTTCTTGTATTCAGTTTGCAAGTATTTTGTTAAGTATTTTTGCATCAATGTTCATAAGGGAGATTGGCCTGAAATTCTCTTTCTTTGTTGAGTCTTCGTGAGGTTTAGGTACCAGGGTGACTGTGGCTTCATAGAATGAGTTTGGTAATGTTCCTTCTGTTTCTATTTTGTGGAATAATTTGAAGAGAATTGGAGTTAGCTCTTCTTTGAAGCTCTGGTAGAATTCTGCGCTGAAGCCATCTGGTCCTGGGCTTTTTTGGATGGGAGACTTTTGATGACTGCTTCTATTTCTTTGGGGGATATATGACTATTTAATTGATTTACCTGGTCCTGATTCAGCTTTGGTAAGTCAAATCGATTAAGAAAATTGTCCATTTCATTTAGATTTTCAAATTTTGTGGCATATAGACTTTTGAAGTAAATCCTAATGATTGTTTGGATTTCCTCAGTGTCTGTAGTTATATCCCCCTTTTCATTTCTGATTTTATTGATTTGGGTGGTGTCTCTCTGCCTTTTAGTTAGCTTGGCTAAGGGTTTGTCAATCTTGTTAATTTTCTCAATGAACCAGCTCTTGGTTTCATTGATTCTTTGAATTGTTTTATTTGTTTCTAATTGATTGATTTCAGCAATGAGTTTGATTATTTCCAGTCGTCTACTCCTTTTTGGTGTGTCTGTTTCTTCTTTTTCTAGGGTTTTTAAGTGGGCCATTAAGTTGCTTGAATGCGCTGTCTCGAATTTCTTCTTGAAGGCACTTAGTACTATGAACTTTCCTCTTAGCACTGCTTTCATTGTGTCCCACAAGTTTGGGTATGTTGTGTCTTCATTTTCATTGAGTTCTAGAAAGACTTTAATTTCTTTCTTTATTTCTTCCCTGACCCAGCTGTCATTTAGTAACAAGTTGTTCAGTTTCCATGTGTGTGTAGGCTTTTTGCTATTTCTGGTGTTGTTGAAGTCCAACTTTATTCCATGGTGATCGGACAAGATACAAGAGATTATTTCAATCTTCTTGTATCTGTTGAGGCTTGCTTTGTGACCAACTATATGGTCTATTTTGGAGAAAGTTCCATAAGGTGCTGAGAAGAAGGTAAATTCTTTTGTGTTTGGGTGTAAGGTTCTGTAAATGTCTGTGAGGTCCATTTGATTCATGACCTCTCTCAGAGATATTGTTTCTTTGTTTAATTTCTGTTTTGTTGACCTGTTCTTTGTTGCGAGTGGGATGTTGAAGTCTCCCACTATTAGTGTGTGGGGATCTATATGTGCTTTAAATTTTATCAATGTTTATTTTACAAATGTGGGTGCTCTTGTATTTGGGGCATAGATGTTCAGGATTGTGATGTCTTCCTGGTGGAATTTTCCCTTGATGAGTATGAAGTGTCCTTCCCCATCTCTTTTGATTAATTTTGGTTGAAAGTGTATTTTATCAGATATTAGTATGGCTACCCTGTTTGTTTCTTGGGTCCATTTGCTTGGAAAGTCGTCTTCCAACCTTGTACCCTCAGGTAATGTCTATCTTTGTGTCTTAGGTGTGTTTCTTGTATGCAACAGATTTCTGGGTTTTGTTTACGTATCCATTCTGTTAATCTGTGTCTTTTTAGTGGAGAGTTGAGTCCATTGATGTTGAGAGAGATTAATGAGCAGTGGCTGTTTGATCCATTGATTTTGATGTTGGCTGTGGTCATAAGGTTGTGTGTTTGGTTGCTTTTTGTTTTACTGTAGTAAGGTTAATTATTTCCTGTGTTTTTTTGACAGAAGCTAATTTTCTTGGGTTGTATTTTCCTTTCCAGTGTCTTCTGTAATGCTGGATTTGTATGTAGGTATTGTTGAAATTTGTTTTTGTCATTGAATATCTTGTTTTCTCCATCTATGATGACTGAGAGTTTTGCAGGGTGTAGTAGCCTGGGCTGACATCTGTGTTCTCTTAGGGTCTGCATGATATCCGTCCAGGCCCTTCTGGCTTTCATAGTCTCTGTTGAAAAGTCAGGTGTGATTCTAATGGGTTTGCCATTATATGTTACTTGGCCTTTTTCCCTTGCAGCTTTTAGTATTTTTTCTTTGTTCTGTATACTTACTGTTTTGAGTATTATGTGGAGGGAAGATTTTCTTTTTTGGTCAAATTTGTTGGGTGTTCTGTAGGCCTCATGTATTCTTATTGGCTTCTCCTTTAACTTGGGGAAATTTTCTTCAATGATTCTCTTGAAAATATTTTCTGGGCCTTGGAGAAGGGAGTCTTCTTTTTCCTCTATACCTATTATTCTTAGGTTTTGTCTTTTCATACTGTCTTGGATTTCTTGGACGGTCTGTGTCAGGAATTTTTTGGATTTAACATTTTCTTTGACAGATACATCGATTTCTTCCATTGTATCTTCTACACCTGAGATTCTTTTTTCCATCTCTTGTAATCTGTTGGTTATGCTTACCTCTGTAGTTCCTGTTTTCTTCCCTAAATTCTTCCTCTCCATTATTTCCTCCATTTGTGTTTTCTTTAATTTTTCCAGTTCTATCTTCAGGTCTTGATTTGTTTTGTTTACTTCCTTCACCTGTCTGATTGTATTTTCCTCTTTTTCTTTTAGTTCCTTCAACTCTGTTTCTTTTACTTCTTTCAGTGATTTAATTATTTCTTCTCTGAAGGCCGCAAACTGTTTGGCTGCATCTTCCCGTATTTCTTCACAGGTGGCCATAATCTGCTTGTCTTTAATTTCCTCCATTTCTTTACAGATAGCCATGATCTGTTTGTTTTTATCTTCCTCTAATTCTTTACATATTTTATTTGTTTCCTCTATTATCCTCTTCATCAGCATAGATGTTAGGTCATCTTCTTGATTTTCTATTATGCTGCATTGTCCAGGGCTGTTTGCCCCTGGATGGTTGGGTTCTGGAGATGCCATATTGCTCTGTCTTTTGTTGGTTGAGCTTTTACGCTGACCTCTACCCATTGGGCTGTTTTAGGTGTTGGCTGTTAGTTTCTGTGCTTTCTGGAGTCCTGAGGTAAGGAGAATCCCTTTGGCTGGAAGATAATTTTTCCTGAAGGAGTCCTCCTCTGCTTTTTGGTTATGGTCACTGTATGGCCAGTGTTTCTCAGGAATTGCCACTGCTCACCTCAGGTGTATAGCCCTGAGTAGTAGCTGTGGTCTTTGTTAGGCAGGGGGGCTCTCCTCTTACCCATAGAAGTTCTCAAGACAGCTGCCCCACTGCTGGGTTTCTCGTTATAAATTTAGTGAGCTGCTGCTGTTGTTACAGTTTTCCAGGTACAGTCCTCTTGAAGAACCTGCTGATTCCCTAGCTGTGGGGTTTTCTCCCAACAAGGAAACTCAGTCTGTTATCCTGGGGCACACAGTTTTGTCCGGGAAAGTTAAAGGAGCACCAAGCAAATCTCTGGGCCAGAGGCTGAGTGCTCCGCTCTGGGCCTGGAGAATGTGCACCTAGGTTGAGTTGGCGCCTGGGGGCGCCGCTCTGTTCTGGAGGCTGGGTGCCTCAGTCTAGACCAGAAGCTGTGTGTCCCTGTCTGGGATGTCAGCTGCAGGCACTGCTCTGGTCCAGATGCTGTGGGTGCAGCCCTCTTGAAGGACCAGGGATTCCCAAAGTTTTGTCAGTTTTGCTAGGGGTAACTGGTTGATCCTTGGCACAGTATCTGAGGGCTGCTGTAAAGGCTCTCTGGCTTTTGTAGGTCTGAGGATGCAGCTGTGTGCCCCAGTGCCCTAGTGGTACTCAATAATGGCGGATGAGCACAGTGCTCCTGCCTGCAGTAGAAGGCTAGAGCCTAGAGTCTGCGTGAATCCAAAAAGTCTTTTGGTGCTGGGTGTCCTGAGCATTAGACCTGATGATCCCCCCCCGCTGGGGGTTTCCTCCTGCCAGGGACACCCAGTCTTTGCTTTGGGGACCGCCGTTCTGCCTGGGGTGGCGGCGAGTAGAACCCACAGGCACAGACGCCCGCCTGTGGCTCAGCCTTTCTGGCCGTTGGGATCCTGGGCGTCTCCCTAAACTGGGTAATTTTCCCGAGACCTTTTCGGGGTGGTGGTATCAGCTAAGTGCTCTGAGATCAGACCAGCCGTTTCCCTCCCTGTGGGTTTGCACCCAACGACGAAACTGAGTCTCTGGTGCCCTGGGGCCCACAGTTCTATCTGAGGTGGCGAATCAGGCGCGCAGGCAGGCCGGGTTCTGCGCAGGCGCCTGGATCCTGGGCTCTGGCTCCGGGCTGGCTCCTGGGGTGCCCGTGGAACCCGAGTCTTTTCCAGGGGATGTCTGGGTGACCTAAGGTCTGTCCCAATCGTTTCCTGCTCCGTAGGGTTATCTCTCGACTGGAAAATCCAGTCTGTGATGTTGTGGGCCCACAGTTCAGTCTGGGACAGTGACCAGATCACGCTGGTGTGTAGCTCTGGGCTGGCAACCAAGCACCTGGAGGAACCAGGGTCTCTTCCACAGTTTAGCCAGGTGAGTTAAAGCTGATTGAATCCCCCACTGTGGGGTATCCTCTCACCTGAGAAACACAATCACTTGTGTTTTATGGCCATGAGTTCTGCTTGCTGGTCACTGTGCCCGTCCCACTGTGCTGCTGCTCAGAATGAGAGTCCTCCCGGCGCCGCCATCTTGCCCCACCTCCAGGGATACACTCTTAAAATTGATTTTTCCTCTTCTCTCAACAGCTATCAGTGGTCAATGACTCCTCACCTAGAGGTGGGACTTCCTGCCTACCTCCCCTCTCCATGTTTGAGTTCATGTGTTTATCTGACCTGATGTATCTGGAAGACACTGTATCTTTGTAGTCATCTAATGCCTGCAGCTCTTATATTCTGTCAGCCTCTTTTTCCACAATGATCCCTGAGCCTTGGGAGAAAGAGTTGTGATGCAGATGTCACATTTAGGGCTAAGAATTCAAAAGTCTCTTATTTTCTGGAACTTGTCAAGCTATGGCTACATTAATCAAGATGTACTGTAAATGGAAGCTTCTCAGATGAGAACCAAAAGTTTTATAAATCAATGGGTATAATGATAAATTCTTGGGTGTTGGTTTAAGACTGCATTCATTTAGCAGAGTAATAGTAACAGGTTCTCTCCTAGGGCCTATGAATGATCTTTTTAGACAAATAGTCTTCCCTGATAATGGTCCCAGATTTGGATTTCATCCTGTAGAGTGGAGCTGAAATCCAATCAGAAAGTGGTTGGGTTAAAACCATGACATTTGTACCACTATTGCACCAGTGGTCATCTCTTTGAGGCTACTCATTATTGTACCTCCCAGAATTCCCAGCTGAGTAAGACTGATGACTTCTTTTTCTCTCCCTCTGGTGGCATGCATAACACTTTGTAGTACTGTGAAAGCTAGACAGTAAAAATGAAATGTCCAAGTGAGTACCAACTTGAATTCTCACTTTTTTTATTCTGCTGTCATGTATTACATCCTAACTGCAGTTTTCCCTCCCTCCACACTTCCCAGTCCCTCTCCACCATCTCCTATCTCCCCCAGATTCACTCCTCCTCTGTTTCTTTTCAGAAAAGAGCAGGCCTACTTGAGTATTAAAAAACATATTATATCAAGTTGAAATAAGACTATACACCTCCCCTTATATCAAAGCTGTACAAGGCAGCCCAGTAAGAGGAAAAGAATCCCAAAATCAGAAAAAAAGAGTAAGAGACAACCTTCACTCCTACTGTTAGGATTTTCACAAGAACAACAAGGTACACAACTGTAACTTGCATTCAGAGTATCTACTCAAAAACAGATTCTCCAGTTTTCCTTTCAGCCTCTATTAGTCCCTATAAGCCTTACTTAGTTGATTCCTTGGGCCATATTATTGTGGTATCTTTGTCGCATCTGGTTCCTACAGTCCTTCTTTCTCCTCTTCTAAAGGGTTGACCAAGCTCTGCCTAATGTTTGGCTGTGGGTGTGCCTCTGTTTCCATAAGTTTCTTAATGTTGTCTCTCTAATGATGATTAAACTAGGCTCCAGCCTATGAGTATAGCATAATATAATTAAGAATCATTGTCTTTTTCTTTTTAAAAATTTTTATTATTATTACAACTTATTCACTTTGTATCCCAACTGTAGCACCTTCCCTCATCCCTTCTAAATCTTACCCTCCCTCCCTCTTCTCCTCCCCCAGTTCACTGACAGGGGAGGTCCTCCTCCCCTTCCATCTGACCCTAGCCTATCAAGTCTCATCGACTGGCTACATTATCTTCCTCTGTGGCCTGGTAGATTTGCACTCCCCCAAGGGGGAGGTGATCAAAGAGCCACTGAGTTTATATCAGAGACAGCCCCTGCTTCCCTTACTAAAGAACCCACTTGGAGGCTGAACTGTCACAGGCTACAACAGGGACATTTGCTCAACCGTGTTCATAGCAGCTTTATTCATAATAGCCAGAATCTGGAAACAACTCAGATGTCCTTCAACAGAGGAATAGATACAGAAATTGTGGTACACATACAAGATGGAATACTACTCAGCAATTAAAAACAAGGAAATCATAAAATCTGCAGGCAAATGGTAGGAACTAGAAAAGATCATCATGAGTGAGGTAATCCAGAAGCAGCAAGATACATATGGTATATACTCACTTATAAGTGGATATTAGTCATATAATATAGTATAAACATAGTAAAATCTATACTCCTAAAGAAGATAAACAAGAAGGAGGACCCTGGGGTAGTTGCTCAGTCCTCACTCAAAAAGCAAGTAGGAGGGAGAAAACAGGGAACAGTAGAGGAGCCTACCACAGAGGGCCTCTGAAAGACTCTACCCAACAGGGTATCAAAGCAGATGCTAGACTCGTAGCCAAACTTTGGGCAGAGTCTATCTACCCCTGAAAGAAGGAGGAGATAGAAAGAGCTGGAAGGGACTGGAGCTCCACAAGGACACCAACAGAACCAAAAAATCTTTGCCAAGGGGTCTTTGCAAAGACTGATACTCCAACCAAGGACCATGTATAGAGATAACCTAGGTTCTCCTCCTTTTTTTAAAAAAAAAAATCTAATATTGTCTGGTCTCTGGGCTATCCAACTTCTGGTTTCTGGCCATCCAGGCAATGTCAGGCATTGGCTCCTTCTTGTGGCATGGGTCTCAATTAGACCTGTCATTGTTTGGCCACTCCCACAAATTCTGTGCCACTATCACTCCAGTACATTGCAGGCAGGACAAATTATAGGTTGAAGGTTTTGTGGGTAAGTTGACATCCTTGTCACACCACTTGGAAACCTTGCCTGGTTATAGAAGATGACTAGTTCAGTTTATGTATCCTCCCCCCTTCCTATTACTAGGAGCCATTAATAGGGTCACCCTTGTAGATTCCAGGGAGTTTCACTTCACTAGGTTTCCACATTACCCCAGGAATGGGCCTCCAATTCCTGTTGTCTCTCCAAGTATTTTATCTCACCAGAACCCCACCCATGCCTGATCCCTCCTGTTTCTATCCCCACCCTCCCCTAGCCCACCCATGAAATCTATTGTATTTCCCATTCCCATGGAAAAACATGCATCCCACCTTCAGACCTTCTTGTTACTTAACCTCTCTGTGTCTGTGGACTGTAGCATGATTATCATTTACTTAACAGCTAATGTCCACTTGTAAGTAAGTACATACCATGCTTGCCTTTCTGAGTCTAGGTTATGTCATTCAAGATGATATTTTATAGTTCTATCCATTTGCCCGAAATTTCATGATGCCATTGTTGAGTAATAAATACTACATTGTATAAGTGTACCACAGTTTTTAAATCCATTCTTTGGTGAGGGACACCTAGGTTGTTTTCAATTCCTGCCTTTTATGAATATAGCTGCAAAGAACATGGTTGAGCAATTGTCCTTGTGGAAAGATAAAGTGTTCCTTTGGTTTTATGCCCAAGAGTGGTATAGCTGGGTCTTAAAGCAGATTGAGCTTCAGTTTTTTTGAGGAACCACCATATTCCTTTCCAAAGTGACTATACAAGTTTGAACTCCCACCAACAATAAAGAAGTGTTCCCCTTATTCCATATTCTTACCAGCATGAGCTGCCACTTGTGTTTTTTATCTTAGCCATTCTGACAAGTATAAGATGAAATCTCAGCCGTTATGATTTGCATTTTCTTGATGGCTAAGGACGTTGAATACTTTTGTGGGTGTTTCTCAGCCATTTGAGATTCCTCTGTTGAGAATTCTCCTTTTAGATCTGCACCCAATTTTAAAATTGGATTATCTAGTTTCTTGAGTTATTTACATATTTTGTATATTAACTCTCTGTCAGGTATGTAATTAGTGAAAACCTTTTCTCATTCTTAGCTGCTGTTATATAGCCTGGGACCAACTTACTGAGGAATGGTGCCACTTACAGTAGGCTGGACCCTCTTACATCAACTAATAATCAAGACAATCCCTCACAGACATGCTCAAAGAAAAAACAGATAGGTAATTTTTCAGTTGAGGCTTCCCTTTTTAGTTGACTTTAGTCTGTGTTAAGTTGACAATTACAGCTAAGCAAGGCACGTATTTTAAAAGATTATTTTGAAAATTGTTGAGTTAAACTATGAATGCATACCTGCCCTGGGGCCAAAAAGTAGACAACACTGAGCTGATGGATCTACTGAACTTTCATTTGCCCCTGCAGGTCCTAATCTGAGAATAGAGAACAGGAGGATCAACTGTGCTTTCCAATTAGGACTGCAAGTGAGTGAGTGCACCTTTAAGTGCTTGCAAAGTCCCAGAAATAGGGTCCCTCTATGGTAGCAGGCAGACATCTGATCCCTCCCACATCCCCACTGCCCACTCTCTCCATACCTCTTCAACATAGTACTTGAAATCATAGCTAGAGCAATAAGACAACTAAAGGAGATCAAGGGGATATAAATTGGAAAGGAAGAAGTCAAAGTATCACTATTTGCAGATGCTATGATAACATACATGACAGACCCCTAAAATTCAACCAGAGAACTCCTTCAGCTGATAAACACATTCAGCAAATGGTTGGATACAAAATTACAAAAAAAAAAAAAAAAATCAGTAGCCCTCCTGTATACCAAAGACAAAAGGGCCGGAGAGAAATTAGGAAAACAAGAACCTTCACAATAGCCACTAAAAATGTAAAGTATCTTGGTGTGACTCTAACCAAGCATGTGAAAGACCTGTTTGAAAAAAAAACTTCAAGTGTCTGAAGAAAGAAATTGAAGAAGATATCAGAAGATGGAAAGATCACCCATGCTCATGGATCGGTAGGATTCACATAGTGAAAATGCCCATCCTGCCAAAAGCAATCTACAGATTCAATGCAGTTCCTATCAAAATATCAACAAAATTCTTCATAGACTTTGAAAGAACAATTCTCAATTTCATATGGAAAAACAAAAAAAAACCAGAATTGCTAAACAATCCTGTAAAACAACAGATCATCATCTGGAGGTATCTCCATCCCTGATTTCAAGCTGTCCTACAAAGCAATATTAATGAAAACTGTATGGTACTGGCATAGAAACAGAATGGTGGATCAATGGAATTGAATAGAAGACCCGAAATAAGCCCAACTACCTATAGATACTTGATTTTTGACAAACCAAAACCATACAATGGGAAAAAAAAGACAGCATCTTCAACAAGTGGTTCAGGTCTAACTGGATGTCTACATGTAGAAAAATGCAAATAGATCCATATTTATCACCCTGCACAAAATTAAAGTCCAAGTGGATCAAAGACCTCAACATGAAACCAGACCCACTAAACCTCTTAGACAGAAAAGTATGGAAGAGCCTTGAACTCATTGGTATAGGAGACAACTATACCTCCCCTGAGGGGGAAGCAACATTACCAGGCCACAGAAGAAGACACTGCAGCCACTCCTGATGAGACCTAATTGACTAGTATCAGAAGGAAGGAAAAGAAGACCTCCCGTATCAGTGGACTTGGGGAGGGGCATGCATGCAGAGGGTGGAGGAAGGGAGGGATTGAGATGGGAGGAGGGAGGGAACCACAGGTGGGATACAAAGTGAACATAGTGTATTTAATAAAGAATTTTAGAAAAAGAAAAAAATTTACAACACAGAGCAACAGAGATTGAGTGAATATCTAGCCAAAGCGTGGCCCAACCTGAGATCCACACTAAGGAAGAGAGCCACCTCCTGACAGTGTTAACAATATTCTGCTATGCTGAAGGAACCAAGTAATTCGGAACACATTGGAGAGAGTGGGGATTTAGAAATTACAGGTAAAAAGAAAGAGAGAAACTTAGGATAGTTTTGGGAGGCTATCAGTAAGTATTGAAAGCACCAAGCTTTAATACACAGCTCCTTTTTTAAAGACGAAGCAAAACCGTTCACTTCGGTACAAGGACAGTGAAACTTGTTTTCAAAGACCACATTCCTGTATGGCAGACATGGTCCAAGGTCTCACAGACAAGTTAAAGAAACTTGGCAGAACCTCCTGCTTATTGCTGCTTCAAGGTAAAGGCTAAAACATATTTTTCACTGAATATAACAAAGCAGCTTGCCAGGCAAGCAGCTGTCCACAGCTTGAGAAAGAACTTTTGCTTCCCACATTTTACTCACAGACAGGATCCTAGCATAGCTGTCCTCTGAGAGGCTCCACCCAGCAACAGATCAAAGCAGAGGCTAAGATTTACAGCCAAATATTGGGTGGAGTGCAGGGAGCCTTGTGGAAGAGTTGGGGAAGAACAGAACCTGGAGGGGAACAAGATTTATACCAGAAGACCAATAGAACAACTAACTTGGGCCCAGGGTGGGTTGTAGATACTGAAGCACCTACTAAGAACCATGTGTGGACTAGACCTAAGCCCCATATACATATGTATCCAATGGACAGCTTGATCTTCATGTGGATTCTGTAGTAAGGTGAGTGGGAGCTCTCTGTAACAAGGACTCTGTTGCTTTTCAATCACTTCCCCCTGGCAGGGCTGCCTCAGCAAGCCATCTCAGAAGAGAATGCACTCAGTATTGATGAGATTTGATGTGCTGATGTGGGTTGGTGGGTGGGGACTTTCCTTGTCAGCAGGGTAGGGGAGGGAGGATAGTGAGAAGAGGGAGAGGGGGTGAGAAAGGGGGAAAAAGAGGGAGGGAGCTCCAATCAGCATGTAAGGTGAATAAATAAATTAATTAATTAAAAAAATACAAGGCAGGTTATGATAATCTTGCTCAGAACTCTACCTATCTGGTATTGTGTCTCACTTTTAAGTGAAAGCCACAGTTCTTTTGATTGCTTATGATGTCCTCACTTGTCTGATCCTGCTGCACTTTCTGACTTCATCTTAATGCCACTTCACTCCAGCTACTTGACCTCTTTGCTGAATGTGAACTGCTCCAGAGAGAACACTATCGTTGGAGTCTGTTTTGTTCATCCATGGTGCTGTTCCACTAGACACCTTTCTTCACAGGTAGGGCCTCCCTTGCTTAATT
The DNA here is from genome assembly GCF_030254825.1 of Meriones unguiculatus. Classification (NCBI taxonomy): domain Eukaryota; kingdom Metazoa; phylum Chordata; class Mammalia; order Rodentia; family Muridae; genus Meriones; species Meriones unguiculatus. The sequence continues at coordinate 65,431,700 of NC_083369.1, forward strand.
GTAAGCTGATTAGATAACTTCCCTATAGGGCCTTTCTAAAGTAACATCTTCCTCATAACTTTTCATCTTCTTACTCTGCTTTAATTGGTTATGTGGCACATTTTATAAGTGATATATTTAATATCTTTCCTTTTATTTCTTGGCTCTACCCACTAAACTATAAGTTTCACGAAAAAGAGCCTTTATATATTTTGTTTATTGTAGAATCTCCAGAGCATACTACAGTGCTTGGCAGACAATAACTTCTCATTAAATATATGTTGAATAATTGAACGGTGAAATCCTAACATTAATGAATCATTTCCAGTGCTTTGTGAATTGTCTCATTTTCTTGACATGTATTCCCACCGAGGATTCTTTTCTTACGAATTTTGTAGGCATCTTTAGAGCAGTGGTTCGCAACCTGTAGGTTGTGACCCCTTAGGGCAGATTCTCCCAACATCCTTCAGTCCCTATGTGTTACAGGTTCCTCCTAGCTGGCATACCCCATCCCCTACCCTAAACTTCTCAGCCCAGGGTCTGGGCTGCCCTTCTCTATATAATCCAACCACTTTGATTACCACTTTGTTCTACCCTTTATCTCCCCGCCTCTTGGTCTGGCTCTCTTCTCCCCCACACCTCACATGGCCCACCTCAGGGTTATGTTCATTTTGGAATGTCTTAGGTGTACCTGCCTCTGACAATGCCCTTCCACATATCTAAAATAAACTTTCTATTCCACCATATCTAGGAATAGTCATGTCCTTCCTTTTTATTTTATTTTTTTCATTCAATAATCACTTGAGCCAATTCCCAGAATATATTCAGTCTAATCTACCAACTTATCTATCTATCTATCTATCTATCTATCTATCTATCTATCTATCTACCATCCATGCACCCACCTATCCATATAATGTTCTAGTTTTGTCCCTATGGAGTACACTAATACACCACCACTAAGAGATTTTATATTTTTATCTAGCCAAATTGGAACTCTTCTGAGATTTGTTTGTTTTGTTTTATTTTTAAATATTCCACAAAATAATAGGTTTCATCATGACATCTTCTCAGATTGGGATATTTTTATGTGAGGCATATGATGTTGCTCATTCATTACCACATCTAGTGCATCATTGACTCATGTCAATTTCTAACTACCAAATATATCCAGAAAATAATGTACAGTTGACTTTCAGTATTTAAATGTTCTGGATATAAGAATTCACTAGTAAAATGTATTTATAATCCTCCAAAAACACTAGCAATATGCTCATGGCTACTCCCAGGCATGCTGGAGACAGTGAAAAGTTTGTGTTAACTGACAGCCATTAGCACAGTTTGGCCTGAGAATCTGTAGCCTGTTGGTGTATGCTCTGACATTCAAAGGCCCAAAAAGCCATAACTCTGGTTTCCAAGGGGAAAAAAAGATGAGTGGCCTAGTTCATGAATAAAGAGTAATGTTTTTTCTCTTTCCATCTGTTCTTTCTGGACTCTTAAAGTAGATGAAACATATTCACACTGGGGAGTGTTTATCTTTATTACTGGAGAGCTAATCTCTAAAAACAACCTCACAGAAATACCAAAAAATGGCTGCCTTACTGCTATGTCTTAACCCAGACATACAAAATTAATTCTCATACTTTACCATGATCAGCAAGCTTCTATGTGATCAGAATCCTGCCCATCTCTCCATTATCATTGTCTCTCACGTTCCTTCTATTTTGCCTGTACTGGACTTTTCCCCTTTTTCAAATATGCCAAACTCCTCTCCTCAAGGCTTTTGAAGTTATATACTTGTAGAAAATTGAATGGCTGATTTCTCAGCTTTCAAAGCTTAGGAAACGTTGTCTATTATGTATTATGTGAGAGTCAGTAAAGCACTTGCTGCCGTTTCTGACTAGCAAAGTTCAATCTTCAGCAACTACACAGTGGGAGGAGAGAGAACAGACTCAGGTGGATTGTCTTATGACCTGTGCACCCCCCTCCACACACACATGCATAATCAAGTAAACAGATAAATAGATACAAAAAACATTTAAAAAAATAAAATAAAATCCTCATCCTGAGAGAGGTCTTTGCTGAGCGTGCTGGCTAAAGTAAGGCATTGGGTATTCAGAACATCCTGTTCCTTTCTTCAGAGGAAATATTGCACTTAGTGATTGTTAATTTATTTGTGCAAGTCTTTTTGCTTCTGTGACGGCTCTCCTTCCACAGTATGTAGCCTGCTAAAGGTTCTGCTGTTAGTCAGGCTCTTGAATAAGATTGTTAGGATGATAGGAATGTTGGCTGCTTCCAATAAGTTGCCCTTTAGTTTGCACAGTAGCCATAGAACATGGCTTATAGAAGTCCCTCCCCTTTATATTTCTCTACCATCCTATATCTGTTTCTTTTTTCCTCATTGTGTCTTGCACACATCTCTCATGCTTAAAGTGGTCCCCCAATCTTACTTTTTTTAGGTTGTTTTGAGAGATGATGCAATTTTTAAATTTTCTTCTCATTTCATCTTTTTTCCTTTGCACTTAAAATGTAGGCAGCCCTACTCCCCATGTCTCAGGAGAAGATGGGTGAGATTTCCTTTTCTGGTTCTTGGCATTATGTCAAGAAGGAAGGCTACAGATCTACAGATCTGCAGCATACAAATCCCTTTTCAATTTAGTTGCTTACAAGTGCGGTCCTAATCCCACATCCTGTTTCTTCCAAAATCAAAACATCTTAAGAGTCTATATAAATACCTACAAATAGTGAACTAAGCTAGTATCCCCCCACCTCCTGTGGGTAGGAGGTGTGGAAACTCCAGAACGGTGTTGACCAGAAGTCTCTAGATCATTCACAAATAGTATCCTGTGAAGGTACATTTTTCTACTGAAAATGTCTGGTCCATTTATTAATTTTTCTTTAGGATATTCTTTATCATTTTGGGTTAAACATATAGTGATCCTTGACATATTTCTAACATTTGTTCCATCCTTCAAAGCATTGCCCTTAGCATTCAGAGTCCTGATTTCTCAGAATACTATATCAGCTTCTATAGTTCATCTGAGGGAAGCCCTAGTATCTTATAGATGCACTGTTCACTAGTGATTGCTTTTGCAGGTCCAATAAAAATTTCTTAGACTAGAGTGAAAGTTTACTCCTTCTTCCTAACCAATTAGGTCATTTCTTTTTATCCCACTGTTAACTAGGACTTTAACCCTAATCACTGGACTCTATGCTGATCCTCTATTTTTCACTCAGTGACATAATTGATATGATCATTTCATTCACTGCTCATGCTCTTAGCATAACTTTGCCAATAGATTATCTATAACATAAAGGACATAGTAGAAGTACTCAATAATCTAAAAACTGTATTTAGTGTTTGGAACACTGGCATCATGCACTCTTGCATATCATCTGACCAAACCAAAATCATTTATTCACAAGCCCTGTTATATTATGTAAGAAACTTATAATTGTTCCATGCTCCACTCTATTTTTCTTTTATGTTTTTGTTGGGACAATCATTCTCTGTGTAGCGGTGGTTGCCTTGGAACTCACTATGTAGACCAGGCTGGCCTTAAACTCAGAGATCCACCTGCCTCTGACTCCCTAGAGCTGGAACTAAGGGCATGCTTCACTAGCCTAGCTGATGATACATTCTTCACATATTTTTTAAAAAATATTTTCCATGATCACCACTGTTTTATTTTATTTAAAATAAAATCATATTATTTCCCCCTCTTTCTCCTTTCACCAGCATGTCCCATATCTCCCCCCAACTCCCGCTAAAATTCAGGGGTTCTTTTCCTTAAATTGATATTATTAAACACACACACACATATATGCTTGAATACGTAAATGCAACCTTTTGAGTCTGTTTAAGGTTGCTTAGATGTATGTGATTTCAAGGCTGCCTACTTGGTATTAGATAAGCAATTAGGAGGCTCATTCTTAGGAAAGACTAATTCCTCTCTCCACAGTTGTTAGTTGACTATAGATCTTTGTCTAAGGGTAGAGCCCTGTAAGATTTCCCTCTTGTCTGTTAGTATGTTTATTGGTATTATTGTTCAGGTTCTATTCAGCTGTATTCTCAAAATATCATAGGTATAAAAATGCCTTTCATTTCTAGGAGACACAACTTCAGAGCAGGCTCCTTTGGTTCATACAATCTTTTTCTCCTCTTTTCCACATTTCCTGATCTGTAGGTGTGGGAGTTGCGTTTTTGACGTACCAACTAGTGCTGAGACCTCCATGATCAGGTGTACTCTACATTTTGACTAGTGTGGCTTACTGTAAGCCTCCATCTGCCGCATAAAGAAGCTTCTTTGATAAGAAGTGGGAGCTACACTTAACTGGATATTTAGAAGGGTAGTTAGAATTCAGTTAGGAATTATGCTGGTTTAGTAAAGTGACAGAAATAGGTTCCCTTCTAAGACCCAATAGCCTCAAATATTTGATGAGGTTTTCATTGCCAGGCAAGAATACCCAGTTGAGTAGATCTTAAGTTCAATTAGACAGCTATTGGTTACCATCGAGCTCTAAGTGCCACTTTTAATGACAGATTAACTTCAATGAAACAAATTGTAGGAACAGAAACAGATCTTTACTTATATGCAGTTGTGACACATGAGAAAGATAGTGTAACAGATCACTGAGGATATTTCATGTGCTAAAAACGGTCATATACTTACTATATAGCACATAGGATATAAAGTCCAGGTAGACTGGTTTTAGATGTGAAAACCAAACATTTAAAACTTTTAGAAAGAAGTATAGAATCCCTTTCTGACTTCAAAGTAGTAAAGTATTTCCAGAACAAGACACTGAAAATACTACTAATAAAAATAAAAACCCATAAAAATAATGGCCGATAGGTTTACACTGAAAATTTAGGTATTTCAAAAGATACAATAAATAACATGGAAAGACAAGCTGCAAATGAAGAGGAGCTTTGTAGAATATAATAAATGAAAACAAGCCAGGCGTGGTGGCACAGCCCTGTAATCTTGGGAAAACAGAGGCAGGCAGATCTCTGTGAGTCTGAGGCCAGCCTGATCTACATGGTGAGTCCAGGACAGCCAAGGCTACATGGAGAAACCCTGTCTTGAGAAATCAAATAATAAGAAATAAAAGAGAAATGAAAACAAAATTTCTATATAGAAATAATAAGAATGACAATTTTTAAATAGAAAGGTAAAATAGGTAAAGGCTATGAACATTCATTTGACAGAAAAAATAAAAACACAAATGACCAATAAATACAGAAAAATAATGGTGACTTTTATTAGCAATCTGGAAAATACAAGTATCACAAATTAATACTGTAAACAATATTTTAAGTCCTTGGCAAAAAAATAAGATATCTGATAATAATAAATCATGAATATTTGTAGTAAGAATTTCTGTATATCTAAAACTTGCTTACCAATGGGTACAACCCCTTTGAGAAACAATTTGGCAATATCTTGTAATTCATACTCTATATAATATATAATATGTAATATATAATAATAATATAAAATTATTTATATATTATATAATATATATTTACAGTCTTGATCTATTCTCTTGCAAATATTCACCAGGAACCATACAAAGGAAAGATAGAAATATATTTGATAACAGCAAACATTCAATGGCAGCCCACATGTTCATCAACAAAATGCATAAATACATTGTAGAGTATCATGCAGCAGCAAAAATGAAATAAAGTTACACAAAAAAGGATTGGACCTTACTCATAAATTCATGGAAAGAGCAGTCCAACAATAAGCCTAAATACAAGAAAAGTCTATTTTTAAAAACCTTAAAATCATTCTTTAGACATTCATACATATTTATAGAATAAACTTATTGTTTTTTTAATCAACAAACAAAGGAAAGGATTTGGTTATGACATTACATACAACAAAACTTTTCTTTAAAGTAAAATTTAAAATAATATTCAGAAAGCTAGAGATATAATTCAGCAGATAAGGTCACTGGCTGCTCTTTCAGAGGACCTGGGTTCAATTCCTGAAACCCAGATGCTCACAATCATCTGTAACTCCAGTTCTACAGGATCTGATATCCTGTTCTGACCTCTGCAGGCACCAGACAGATATAGTTGCATAGACACACATGCAGGCATAACGCCTATGCACATAAAAAAATATATTTAGGAAAAACCCTTATGGTTAAGGTATGCAGGGTTTAGGAATCGAGTAAAATGGGATGATTAGTGCTCTATTTCATGTATTCTGTTTATTTGGTAATTACTATGCTGCTTTGTATTTTAATCTTGTTTAATGTTACATATGTTTTATGTATAAAACGAAGTGTCTGATGAGTAAAGAATTATAAATAAAGAAAATGCATTGATTTACTTTTCAGTGTGTGCATACTTGCTTGCACAAAAGAAATATTGAAGGGGTCAGTTGTTCATTCCTTTATGGAAAAGAAAATATGAGTGTGAAGCCACAATATGTATTCTTACAGATCCATGATATTGACCCATGTTATGTTTTCCAAAGTGTTAGCTAATTCATGGTAGTTTCAATGTTTAAAAGGCACAATTTTCTCTCATTTTACACAATAGTACTATTCTTGGAAATTTCAGTACTTTTAAATATTTTCTTTTTTTTGTGGGGGGGGGACCTCCTCCCCATTCATCTGATCCTGTTTTATCAGGTATCTTCAGGACTGGCTGCAAAGTCCTCCTCTGTGGCCTAACAGGAATGCTCCTCCCTAAATATTTTCAAAGGTACTTTAGTTGTATGCAAATAGAGTTAGGCTCTGGATTCATATAACCAAGCTTTATACCCAGTTGAGCAGCCATCCAAGTCTTTTAAAATCTATGGAGCAACCATTTATGTGAGAATGTTCCAAATACTGCTTGAGTATCCTTAGTCCTTATCCACTTATTAGTAACACCGTCCCTGAATCACTGTGACAAATAAAAATATGTGCTCAGCTTTCTTTTTAGAAGGAAGAATGACTGTTATTTAGCAGTTTCCTTCGAACTGAAACATTCCCTGGAGAAAGGAGGGGGCAAGCTAGTGAGAGTCAAGAGAACATCTAAAAAGGTCTAGGGAAACTGAAACTTGCAAGATTCTCAACGCCCCCTCCTCTGCTTTTAGAAACAGTGAATAGCTGCTGGAGGAGACTGGCCAGCAAGGTTGCCAAGCTGCCAAAAGGAGATTTCTCAGATATGTTGAGCTGCTTACAAACTATGTAGAGAACTCCAGGGTTCCAAATTTTGTGAGTCATCCCCTTTATTGGGTTGGGCTTTTCAGTGATGCAGCTGTTTTTTATTCTCTCCTGCTCCTGTATGTATCTTTTTACCCATACTCTTATTAGTAATTCGAATACAAACAAAGTTGGACATTAGCCTTGTTGTTAATTTGATTTCTTTTTGGAGTGAATAGACGTGTGTAGGTGTGTGTGGGTGTGGGTGAGCAGGTGTGTTGTGTTTCCCCAGAAAAAGTCTGTCACAAAACAAAAAGTACCATGAATTCACTGCCCTAGTGGAAGGAAGTCACTAACTTTTCTATAATTTGGTTTATTATTTAAATAAACCAAGAAACTTATCAGAAAAAATTTCAGATAAACTATCAATAATTGATGTATCTAACTGTATAAAAGCAGAATAGACTATTTTGATGGAAAAAAGAGCATTAAGGGGAAGAAGGGGGTGGAAGAAGACATTAGGGGGTGAATAAGAACAAAGTTTACTGAAGTATATTTGAAGATGTTAAAATGAAAACTTATTTTTAAAATTTTTGTAATGTTAGTCAGAAATTTGCTTTTAAAAAGTCCTTAGTAACTGGAGTCAAAATCACATTGACAATATTAATAATGGAAGCATAAGCTTTAGAGTTGATAGGATTTCCGATTCTGACCTTGTCAGTAACTAGCTAAATAAACTTGGTCAAGTTACAAAAAAAAAAAAAAGTAAGCAAAAGAGGGAGTGGGGGTGTAAAGAGAAATGAAGGATTGATTAGTTTGGAGAGATAAACTGGATGGGGCAAGAGACAGAAGAAGACAGAGACAGGAAGATTACATGAATGGCAGGTAGTATTCAAACTAGGAAATTCATTCAAGGTAGTGTGTCTTTTGTGAATCTTCAGTTTAATACTATGTGACCTTCTCCCTAAGCATCCACTTCCCAGGACTACTGCAAGATCCAAAAGAACTTTGAGGCACTTTAATAGAACAGATGGGAATAATCCATACTTGTGCTTGCAGTGAGGAGAAACTGAACCCAAACCAAAAGAGTATTGTAATATAGGTAAGTAAAATGTGGACTTCATAATTTTGTAACTTTATTAAACATGTGGAAATGCTGAACCCTGAACAAAACAGGCAATAAATCGAGTGCATGCCTTTCCTGCAGTGCCCATAAAATGTCACCAGGAAGAATTCCAACAGCCTTCTTTTCCTTTTATTGATATTGACAGAGGAGCCCCAGCTGTCCACTGACCTCAGCCTTGGGGTTGGGCTGGGGGTGGGGGGAGAGTGAAGAAGGAAACAGGCTTAACGGATATGCAATTGAGCTGAAGGATAAGGTGGCTCAGAATAATCTAGCAGGACCAAAAAAAGCACTTGATATCCAGGTGTGGTGCCAGGAGTCAAGGACCGGAGATTGGGTCCAGTTTCGGAAACTGGGCATCCTGAGTGTAAGATAGCTGAGTGTTTGGAAGGTCACACTGTATGTGGTCAAAAGCAACAAGGATCACTGCTCACATAAAAAGCCCAACCTTAGCCGAGCCAGGAATAGAGAAAAGCAGCTGACAAGGTGACATACTGCAGTAATCATCTGTCCATTAGGCGGTTAGAAAGGAGAGGCTAGGTAAAACCCTCATAGAACATGAAATAAATGATCAGTTGTGGAAAAGAAATAAGAAACTTGTATCTCTCTTGGAAACCTGATTAAGAGAAAGAGACCCAGGATGTTTCTCTTGTCCAAAAATTACTTAATCCCACTATTCAAGATAATTAAGTTAACTAAAGCATTTGATTGCAACAGTAAGTTGCTGACTAGTGCATAAGATCTTGCTTAAAATGAATATTTTACCTACCGCAGTGGAAAACCAAACCAAATACACATATTTATAAGAGTTCAGTTAAAGGTAGAAAATTATGCATATATATATATATATATATATATATATATATGTGTGTGTGTGTGTGTGTGTGTGTGTGTGTAACTATTAACAGCAGTCAATGCTGGAACTACTTATGGGAGTGAATAAGCAGATCTATATTTTTCTTTATAATCTCTATATCACTTATCTTGGTTAACTAACATGTGACAAACATCTAAAAATTAAATGTGATAGAATGACTGGAGCTCACCACTCCCCTCTTCAGATTCAGCAGAAATTGGGCAGAGGAGAGTTCTTGACATTCAGAAGACACCGGAGACAGCAGAGACATGGATGATCACTTTTTTTTTTTTTTTTTTTCGTGGTCAGCAGATTTCAAGACTATCCTGTTGTGAGGGGTGGGGCATACTCCTAAGAAAGAGGAAACAGGAACATGGGGAAATGAAACAGTGAAAGGGGAGGACTTAAGGAAGGGATAAAGAAAGAGGCCTATCAAAGGATAGCCAACTTCCCCAGGCCTGTCATGTCCCCAGTCACCTAGGCAGTGAGGCAGTGTATCTCTGTGGGGGAAATAAGGTAATTAAGCTAATGTCAGAATAACTGTCCTCACTTGTCTCTCACTCTCAACTTGGTGTGGGTTCAAGCTAATAATACTTACAGAGGGATCTGTAGCAGTAACACAGAAGGCAAAAAAGGACTAATTGCCTTTTTTCTCCCAGGACACCAACTGGCATGGCACTGTGGACTATGGGGCATCAAGGAGTGTCTACCTGCAGACAACTCTGAGTGACAAGGTTAGAGGATGTTCTACCTGTGGATGTCGATTCAACTGGAAAGACAGTAAGGCTCTTTCCCCCCTTCCCTTCCACTGCTGTAGTTCTAGCCTCACTAAAAGAGTCCAAGTAGAAGGGATCATATAGAGAGAGAACTGAATAATAAAGCAAACCCAATCTTCAGGGGCCTTCTGTGTCATCAGAAAATGAATGAGCTCTTTTGCTATGGTTCTCTTATTTCACTGAATTTACTTTATCAAAGTTACTGATGTCATGTATGGGCTCAGTGATTCTTCCTAAGTTAGAGGGACTCCAGATCATCTGAATGTGAAAGGAATGCTTTTAAAGACCAAATACAATTGTCCTCAGCCCTAGGTAAGAATTTCTGTCTGGGCAACAATTGCTATGAGTAAAGGGATGTCACAGAACTCATATGTGTTGGCAAAGAAGTATCAACAATGAAAATGGGAAAAATAATTCTTCTATGCTAGTAGTTCTAAGTTTGGTCCCTGGTCCAATAGCTTAAAGGTCATCCGGGAACCTGATAGAAATACAGTCATAGGGTCCCAGCACACATTTTACTGAATCTGGTGGTGCAACCCAGAAACCTGTTTTAACAAACCCTTCTGAAGATTCTGTTGTGTAGGCCCATGTTGAAAATTCATACCTTTGGTCAAACCAAAGCCTTAAAGTGGTCACAATTCTTGGTAGATGAGCACATCAACCTGTTATAAATATAGAGAAGGTTAAAAAGAAAACTAAAGCAGCAAATGTAACAAAATTATAGTGGCAAGTAAAAGACCAAATACATTAGTTCTCATAACAAATAAGAATGGATTCTATTATCCAAAAAAAGTTAAAACAAAATAGAAGTCAATGAAAAGGACCTTTGGCTTTTAAAAGTCTCACTGTATAATACATACAAGGAATACTTCCTGGGGAAATAAAGCAAAGAATGTCAGAAAATACAACTACAGAAAGATTGTGTCTGACTAGTACAATCAAAAGTAAAGCAAGAAAGAAACTATTAAAGGACAAATTAAATTAAATTCAAGACTGAAAAAATTGAAACGGAACAAGGAAATGTTCCCATAATGAGAAAAGGCACAGTCTATAGACAATTTCTCTTAAATCTTTAACAATGTAGGAATTAATATATAATAGTAGAAACATAATGAAATGTAATAGAAAGCCATAATTACATCAAGAAAATCTATATGCTTTATAAAATATTTACAAAAAGAAGATAGCAGGATATGAAGAATCTGAATTGTACACTCAATGTATCCCTCATTGTATATCCTTAGAGTGTTTATTTATTTGCATTCTTTTTTCTTTTATTATTTTTTACAATTTCACATATATATTCTTTGCATACTCACTTCCTATCTCCATACCACCTGAGTGTACCCCTCTTTCCTCCCCACAGATTTCTATGGTTTCTTCTGATCTATTCTTTTTGTTCCAGTTCCATGACCCACCAACTTTAACCAAGGCTCTGTTTGGATCTACCCATTGTAGAGTCTATAGGATCAGAAAGTATACAATTAACCACAGTGATTCTCTTTCTCCCAGTATCTATCAATAGCTGGTAAATCAAAGATAAAAGGTCAGGTCCTATGAGCCCCACCTCCTTTTTTGACTGGCTGTTGGTAGAGCGCTCTTTTATTGATTAATGCAATTATTTACAGTTTGTGTGATTACAGTAGTTGTACTGAGTCTAAGAAATGTAATTTCTTAGCCCTTCATGCTATATATTTGTATTCATAATACTTTCTCTCACACCCTTTTGCAATATTTCCTGATCCTTAGAAGGACAGTGTAAGTGAGTTGTTTAAGTTTAGAGCTGGGCCAACATGCATTGCTTTTTCTCTCTGTCTTTGGCAACCATGAATCTTTGTATTTAGCACTGTGAGCTGATTTTTAAAATAAAGACTTGTGGTAATTAAATAATCCTGATTATTAAACAGAATGCACAAGACCTATGCAAGCAAAAGTTCAACCAATCTTAACATAGAGAAGTAAGTTAGGCATAAAATCCTACCCTTAGCTGAGGAGCTATTGGCAATTGATAGGTGTCTGGGGAGGGAGAGTTAATTTTCTCTCAAAGTGTAATCCTTGGTGAGTCTATCATGTTACACTGGAAGGCCACATACCCAAGAGTATTTGGGAAGTATAAGTAAGATTTAATGAATTTAATAATGAATAAGACACAAAATTGGGTGGATAAGGCAGTGATAGAACTGGGAGGAGTTGAGAAAAAGGATGGAAATGACCAAATTGCATACAAGGTTCTTAAAAAATAGTGTATATTTATTAATATTTATAAATTAAATTTAATATATTAATTATATATTAATTAATATATATTAATAATATATTATATATTAAATTTTTAATTTAATTTGTAAAATCAACCACAGAGCTACTGTAATGGCTCTTTCTGTTAAGGTACTTGCTCCCAAGCCTGGCATCCTGAGTCTAGTCCTCATGACCCACATAGTAGAAGGAGCAGCTTGATTCCTGCAATTGTTTTCTGATGTCCCCAAGTGCAACATGACAGATGTATCATGTACACACAAACACACACACACACACACACAAATAAAATAAGTCATGTAGCTGCTGACAATAAAAAAAAACTAAAGGATTCTGAAAGATAGAAATATTTGTAGGGTACCTTTTCTGATTAAAACTAAATATGAGAAATTGTCTAGGAATAAATGGTAGATATTCTAAAAATGTAAAATAATAATTTATCAAAAATTATACTCTCAATTCATGTAGAATGAAGAGAAATCAGGATCAAACAAGAAATGAAATTGGAAATTACAAATTAGATATAAATTCATTATAAAGAATGTTTCCTAAATATTGTATCCTCAAATTTGTTATGATTTATTTATGTATGTGATTGTTTTGCCTGCACACGTGTCTGTGTATTACATGCATGCCTGATGCCTGAGGAGGCAAGAAAATATTATCAGGTCCCCTGGAACTGAAAATACAGATAGTTTTGTGACACCATGTGGGTGATGGGAACCAAATCTACTTCCTCTGGAAGAGCAGCCACTGCTCTTAATCACAGAGCCATCTCTAGAGATTCACCTCAGAGATTATTGTTATAAAATATAAGCCAAAACATGAACCAAGAATTTAATTTAAAATAGTAAAAATACCAACTTTAGACACCAGAATTAAAAAGTTAAAAAAAAGAACCTAATTAGCATATAGCCTACCTATCCCTATTCCAATTATTCTATATAAAGTTTATTCTACATCACCTTTAAAAGCTGAAAGACTAGGACAAAGGAAAAACTGTAGACCACTTTTTGTTATGAACACTAATGCAAAATGTTTTAATAAAATGTTAGCAAACATGCTGTAGCACCACACTAAAAAGCAATTAGGCTGGGTTTAATTGAGTAATGTAAATAGCCTTAAATAACTTAGTTATGTAAGTCATTGCACTCACAAATTAAGGAAAACAACTTTACAATTTTTTAGTAAAAAGGTAAAGAAGTAGTTGAAAAAAATCAGTAGGCATAGCTAATAACAAAAGGCTTTTAAGACAAACAGAGAAGGCATCTATGTCAATCTGATAGGTGACCTAAATCCAATGAGAAGTGTGGGAACTATTGCTTGAACAGGTCACACCAGGTCTGGGTTGCTGAAGGTCAATCTGAGAAATGACCTGAGGCTTTCAGAGTGCCAAAGCAGGAAAGTTAAAGTAAATGAACCTAAAAGACATTCTGCTTGGTGAAATAAGACTGGCAAATAGCAAAGAGCAGCTAATATTAGTGCTATGTTGAACACAGAGAACCAACAAGTAGAATGGTAGTGGGAATGTACTGTGAATGAAGAAGAGCATAAAGTTTCACCTGGATAGGTGAAATATGGTTTAATAATCCATTGCAAAATGCAGCAGGTGTGCTCATCGTAAATAGATTCTATATTTCAACATAGCTACAAGAGTAGATTTGAAAAGTTTTCACAACAGGAAAAATAGTAACTTGGTGAGGTAACGAGTACACTTACCAACTTCATTTAATTTGTATGCAGGGTGTACATAATCAACATGTCACATTACACACGTGTGTGTGTTTGTCTGTTTGGTTTTGGTTTTGTTATTGTTGTTGTTGTTTTGTTTGTTTGTTTGTTTGTTTGTTTGTTTGGAGACAGGGTTCCTCTGTCCTGAAACAGGGTTGCTCTGTAGACAAGGCTGTCCATGAACTCATAGAGATCTGCCTGTCTCTGCCTCCCAAGTGCCAAAATTAAAGGTATGTACCACCATGCCTGACTTAATTATTATTTGTCAATGAATTTTTAAACATATACTTCTTGAAAAGACAAAGAGAAAACATTGAGTCTATCTTGGTAACTAAATGAAACTGTTTAAACTGAGTTCTCTATAAACTTCCTTGCAGACCTTTGGTTTGCATGGCTGAAATTAATAACATAATCAAAAGACATAGGCCTTTCCGCCTGGTACAGGGCTGTAAGCCCAGGTACATAAGAGGCTGAGGCAGGAGGATTACAACTTCAAGGTTTTCCTGGGCTATACGATGAGTTTCAGTCCAGCATGGGAAAATTGCAAGACCCTATCTCCAAACAAAAATGTAGAAAGGGGGCTGAGGACCTAGTTCATCACTTGCCCACCATGTGTAATGTCTTAGATTTCATCTTTAGTACTTCAGTCAATCAACTCATACTTTGACAATATAACTGAAATAACATTTTAGACCTTGTAAGACATACAAAATAACATCCAGATGGTTTAGAGATATAACATGTCACATGAAAGTCTAAGATGAGTGTAAAGAAGGATATTTTTGTAACCTTTGAATGCATGAGGCCTTCTTTAGCAAGATAAAGAACTTAAAGACAAGTCTGGCTTGGTGGCGCTTGACTGTAATCTCAGCACTCGGGAAGGCAGAGAGGCAGGTAGATCTCTGTGAGTTCAAGGCTAGCCTGATTTACAAAGCGAGTCCAGGACAGCTAAGGCTACACAGAGAAAACTGTCTCAAAACAAAAACAAATGAACAAAAAAGAATTTCAATACTGCAAAAAAAGGTAAAACAATTTGATGACAAATTTTTAAAACTTTCCATGGAGAAAGAGATAAAAGTCTCTGTGAGAACCTCGGAAGATAGCTTAGGACAGACAGGGCTTGCAGCTTAAGTGTGAGGCCCTGAGTTTAGATTGTCAGTACCTATGCAAAAACCTGGTGATGTTGTGTGCATAAATAACCATAGCTGGGGTGAGGTGGAAAAAGATAGCCTGACCTTACGGATCCGGGGTTGGGGGGTCTCACTGGTCAGCCGGTCTATCTAAAAATCCAAGTGCCAGATTTAGGAAAAAGGTGGAGTATGACCAAAACAGAAACCTTATGCCTTCTGCATGCTCACACATGGGTGAGAACACTCAAACATACATATGCTCATACACATCTCACACACACACACATGCACATCACACACACACACACACACACACCAAAAACATCTCATTGAGAGAAAATGTAAATATTCCAAATGAAAGAAAACAGAATAGCCCTATAATTTTTAAAGTTTTTAATTTGTTTTTCTGTGAAATTTTCAACAACCTTAAAGTATGCCAAAGGTTGTAAGCAGTCAAATAACAGATATGGAAATATAGATATCAGTGACTACATGGGGGAACCAGAGAGGTGGTTTGGTGTTTGTAGAACTCTGGCTGCTCTTGCAGAGGATTGAATTCCCAGCATCGACATGGTGACACAAAACCTTCCCTATCTCCAGTCCCTGAGCATGTGACATCATCTTCTGTTCTTCTCAGACATGGCTCATACATAGTGCACAGACATAGATACAGGCAAAATAGCCATACACATAAAATAATACTAATTCTTTTAAGGATATGAGACATTTTCAAATTTACAGGTTGTCTTGGATACACCACATTGTAGATCCTTTCCTCTTTTCTCTGCCATCTCCTTTCCCCTCTACCTACGTTTCCTTCCCCTTCTACTGAATTCTTAGATAGTCAACTTCAGCAAAGGTGACTTCATCTCATTTTGGGTTGTTCAAGGGCTCAATACAAGCCAGTGAATTTTGTTTAACACTTGTCATGAGAACAGTCAACAAACATCAAACTGAAAATTGGCTGTATTTGAGAAGCCATGGAGGAAAGGAACACTTTTTTATTTTTCCTGAAGATATTGTTGTTTTGATTGAAAAGAAGCAGTTTCAGCAGAAAATTTTGGAGATGAGAGAGCAAGCCTGAGAGACTATAGACAGATGGACAGGCAAATGAGAGAGGGGAGAGGACACAGGAGAAACAGCAGCAGGCAAAGGATAGATGTGAGCAGCTCCTGGAACCTGGTGCTGGAGGTCAACTGCAGCCTTGCAGCATGGAAGCTGCTAATCCCTGAGTGGCTATAGTCAGGTGTCAGCAGCAGCCTGGCCCAGTGGTTGCTCCAGTAATGCAGAAAGAAAGAAGAACGTCACGGAAAAATTTTTCTAAAACCATACTTAAGAGAAATCTTCATATTCACTCTTCCAATGAGAGCACCTGAGGCACAGATCAGAAGAGAAAGGAAAGGCAGGCAGTCCCCAGCAGCCAGACTGGGGTTGGTGAGGAAGTCCATCTGCTGGTAAATGACCCTACAGAAGCATTAGATGTACTACCCATCAACTGAACCATTAAGGTCAGACATAGCAAGTGCTTCTTAAAAGAGGGTGAGGATCCAGAGCAGTGGGTAAAGCAGTACAGACAATCTTTTGGAAAGGGAAAAGGGAGCAGGACAGAGACCAGCCATCTGTACTGGCTCCACCACCTCTCACAGCTCCTTGCCTTTAAAGCCCAGGGCTGGACAGCATCTTTTATCCACGCCCCACTCCTCACACTCTGGAGATGCAGGTGAGGTATTAGTATTAATAGCAGAAGCCGTAGGCTTGACTCTGAGCAAACAGAGCTTGTGTTAAGCTTGAGACTTGAGCAGGGAGATTGGTCCTTTTACTCTGTTGTGCCTGACTCATTTTGTTGGGGGAAGATGACTGCACAAGCTGTGGATTCAAGTCAGTGTTTGCCATTTGTTAATTGAGTCTGTAGACAAAGTCTTTGACCTCGATAGGATTCAATATCTTATTTGTAAAATGGAGATAATAATAATATGATTCCTCCCACAGAGCACTGAGCAAGTAAAGATGATAATATGAAAGAGTAATGCTTGGGGAAATATGATGTGCCCAACAAATCCTATTTATCATTAGGATATTAATTAATGTGTCATCATTTTGTGCAGAGCTCTAGACCTGATGTTTCTCTTTAATATCTCCAGAGGCACCTAATTTCTTTACTTTCCACTATGTCTGGCCCTCCCCATTTCTCCTTCCTGTCCCCACCAGCTCCAGAGCTAAAATTCTATCTTGCCTTGGAGTGTTTTCAGCTGTTTGCGCATTTTCCACCGGTTGGCTGTGGGCCAGCCTTTCTGCCAATATATACAAATCCCCTTGGGGAACACCTTTACTGGGAGAGCAAAACATCTTCTTCCAATCCAAGCTTATGTAGAACCTGAGGTGAGGATCCACAGGGGTCCTGGTGGGGAGAATGTCCTAAACTCCAGAGAGGAAACAAAGAGCAAAGGGATAGCAAGACCAGGAACCTGCTTGTGAGGCCCCTTGGCATGCACAAGGCAGCCAGCAGATTTTAAATGCTTAGAGCTCTTTTGTTTTTTCCATTGAGCATCTGCAATTGCTCCATGCAACCCAAGCCATCTTCCTCCATGAAATGCATGAATTTCTTATCAAGCATTCCACATATTTATTCTCTCACTTTTCACTGACTTGATCCCTCTTTACCTCCATTAATCTTGGACACTTGCTCTTTCAGATCCAGAGCAACCCTCAAATGACATACTGGTTAGCTAACCAGCCATCCTCTGCTCCCTAGCTCTGCTTACAATATGCCATTCTCTAGATGAAAATACAGGATGAAAGGGAGAAGCCAGGATGTCTTTGAACCTTTGGTTGTTTTTGCCAAAGTATAAATATAATGCTGCAGAATATGTGGAAAAGTTCCCAAAATAGAACCAGTGCTGCAGCTGCACTCATACCTGGGCATTCTCAGAATGGGTTTCTCTGTCTGGCTTCAAGTCACCATCTACGCAGAAAGTGGTGAGGAATTCTCACTTGATGTGGTGCTGAATAGTCAATCCTTCACAACTAGAAAAGCTTCTTGATTTAGGACACATTTGTTATGGAAAGATGGCAGTCCCCCTTGGAGACACCTTCCACCCCACCCCTCTCCTCTCCACCCCCTTGCTCTACCACCCTTCCACCCCCACCCACCCCTGCTTCATGACCTGGTTCCCATCAGCACCTTCTCAGGCAGGTTGTAGCAGTTGTTCCGTGTGCCTGCAGATAGCCAGCCTGGACCATTATGGGCAACTGTCACTTTTCACATTTAAATGTTTCCTTTCCAAGTTGTTTGAAGTACACATTCCATTTTCAGCTACTTGACTGACAAACTTCTCCTTCTTCTGCATCATTGCTTAACAGCTTACCTTTAAATGAATGTGCATTTTTATGGAGGCTGATTATGCAAGTTAGAAGTGAATATTACAAAATTCAAAAACCAAAACATAACCTTGAGAAAAACATCAGACGAGCCTAAATGCTGCAAATACTGTGACTGCTTCTGAAAACCATCATGATCATCTAAAAACAAAAGAAGCCTGAGAAACTCAGAGCCTGAAGGAACCTAAAGAGACATGACAACTAAATGTACTGTAGTGTTCTGAGTGGCATCCAGGAACAAGAAAGAGACATAGACAGAATGTGGTAAAATTTACTAAGGTATTAACTGCAGTTACTAATAACATATGAGTAGTGGCCTGAGGGTTGTCATGAATGTATTCCTATCAACAATAGGGAAACTAGGTGCAGTGTATATGGAAACTCTCAATTTCTCGTATAATTTATTATTTTTACATGCGCAAGGTGCAGATTCAATCCTCAGTACCCCAAAACCAAAAGCAAAGTGCACATAGCAGAGTTGCTTTGTTTTTCTTGGGGTTTTCTGTTTTTGTGCCTTGGCATGACTTGCTGTTCTTACCCCTTTTCATTCACATAGCAGCCCTTTCTGGTTGAAGTAAAGAATGTGAAAAGAGCACCTTAGTTGCCCCACACACAGATCATGATGAATCTAAAACTCAGAAACAGATCACTTTGTTGCCTTTTCTAGTATCAGAAAGAACAGAGTTATTTCCATTTAAGATTATGAAAATGTTTATCCCTACCTGCTGCTAAGCCCTCCTGAAGAAATATGTAATTGGATTAGCATTTACGCTGTCTGCTCATGATATATCTTCTCAACTGAATACTTTCCATTTTTCACATATTATTTATGTGTGGTTTCCTTTGTAGTTTATTGTGTACAGCCACACCATCATAAAATATGTCATGTTGTTTTATATAAGTTAAGACTACCTTCCCAAGGCCTCTAACTTAAGATATGGGTTCAACTATTATCTCTTTCCATTTCCTGTAGTGTCAATGCTGTCTTCCTCTCTCTAGATCCTATCAGCCTTTACACATGCTCAAGCCTCTCTCCCTTCTCAAGAAACAGAAGCAATATATATATATTGCTACCCCTTAGTGCATCTGTAAAGTCAAATTCTGTGCCTTGCCATAAATATGTCTAAATTCTTATGTCTGTGGTATCAAGTTGCAATCAATCTGTATGAAATATAAGATGGGAGGGGCAGTTGTTTGCTGTAGGGGAGACAAGGTTGCTCAGAGAGAAACTGGGATCTAGAGAAGAAACTGACTTGAGAGACCTTGCATAGGTCCTGTTTCCCCTCTGGCCCATGGAGTTTAGCTGAAATGGCTGTGGTGAGAATAGCCAGAAACCAGAAGAGACTTTGTGAGTTTCTGGAAATGTACTGAGGGTCAGGGGTTACTAGAAATATTATTATCGCATGCCTTTGGGTCCTACTGATCCAGTATAGAAGAGCACTGGAAAGAAAAATAGTTTTTTTCTGATTCTGCTCATAACTCAACACTCTGGTGAAACACATGGTACCAGCCAGGCCTGGACACCAGCATGTTCCTGATGGGTATCCTCACCAACACCACCCAATGTGCACCATGAATTCTGGAGTATGAAGGTGAGTATTTGAGCAGACAGGTCAACTCAAAAGCATACACAAGTCATTGCTTTGGGAAATCTCTAGAAATAAGCAGGGTATTCTCTGATAGATCCAACTTCCTACCCAGAGCAGCTGAGAAAAGGGGAAGTCTAGAAACTTGAGCATGGTTGTGACTGTGACCCAGTTTCATGGGCTAGATGAGCCAAGAGGCTTTCTGTGTTATAGGCCCATCCAGAGGAATCACTCAAAAAGGGCAAAAATCACCCTCCAAGACACCTATTCTTCTGTCCCAAAGAGTGATGATTTTATTTTTCACATGGTTCCAGCAGCCTGTGAACTTTCTGCTTGCTGTACAAGGGGAAGAGGGTACAGTGGTCTCTGGAGCATTGTGGAGCCATTTGTGGTATTGGAACCCAGTCCCATGGTGTTCAAGTGTTTTTCATATAATGACACAATATTTGTATATAATTCACACACATATACCCAGGTAAATTCAATCATCTCTAGACTGTAACTCCTGTTTAATTGTGCTATGTAAATGAATATAAACAATTCTGAGCCATATTCTGTGGGAAACAATGAATAGGGGGAAAAAAGTCTGTGGATGGTCAGCATGTGTGCAATTTTTGCCAGATATATTGATCTACTGGTTAATGCCATCTGTGGATATGAAGCCTGTTGTTTAAACAACTGATTGTTTTGGAATTGTCCTTGGACTTGGAGGAAAGTTGCTTTTCTTTTGATGGATGAGAGCAGGCTTCTTTCATTGAAGCCAGGGATACCATTCTGACTGGCTAACAAGACTCCATGGAATGTTTCCCTGAATCAGCTCCACTAACCCTCTATCCCTATTTCTTCTCTACTTGTCATTAGCTTGCATCCAATTCTCTTCTGGAAGTGACTCACATTGAAAGAGGATGACAAGTGCCTGCCTGGACAGCAGCTACAGTTGCAGGAAGGTAGTCTTGCCATTTTTCAGACAGGTCTACAGCTGACTTAGGTGCAGGAATATGAAAGGACATAATGGGGTGAAAACTCTAAAACTTCAAGGGGAAGGAATGAAGGAACAAAGACAGAAAAACCATGAAACTTAGAAAAGTAGAGGGAAAATTATGAAAACAGGAAGAAAATCCCTTTCTATGCATGTTGCTGTATCTAGAAACCTTCAAGAACCAGATCTATTGTGTTAACTGAGGGAACCCTCAGCAAACACTCTTTCTCTGGTAGGATGAGCACTACAGTTAGCTGCTATTCCAGCAATGGGGTGCTTCTTTATTAATACTATATAGTTTAAGCTTGGTTCTTGACCTGTGAGTCTTGACTCCTTAGACAAACCTCTGTGTCCCAAAATACTTATATAAAGATTCACAACAGTAGCAAAATTACAGTTATGAGGGAGCAATGAAAATAAGTTTATGGTTGGGGATATACAAAGTGAGGAGCTGTTTTAAAGGATCACAGCATTAGGAAGGCTGAGAAGCACTGGTTTAAGCACTAGCTTCCCTGTTGGGGGAAATATGTTTCAGATAAATACATAACCACTGGTCATATACTTGAAAATCTCAAATAAGCACACATCTGTCTTGATCTTACCAAGCAATGAAAGCTAAGGAGAAGCAACTAACAAAAATAATGACTTAAAATAAAACAAAAGCAATTTTCAAAGGTGAATTTGCATCCATGTAGATTCTGGAAATTTTGCTACAGCTTGTCAAATGCAGAACCGAACAGTAAGTATTTCTGACCTCTGTGATTTTGCAACATTCTGAAATGCTTTCCCTATCCTGAAAGATTCAGGAAATTTGGGACAGTTTTTGGCAATGCATGCATTAAAATGGAAATATTAGCATTTGGGGGATATTTCTGGAGACCTTCAAATGAGGGCAGAGTGTGTCTTAGTTTTTTTTTCTATTTTTGTGATAAAACACCATGATTGAAAGTTATTTTAGGAAGAAAAGGATTATTTCAGTTTATAATTCTCAGGACAATTCCATCACTGTCAAGACAAGAACTCGGGGCTGAAACCTTGAGGCAGAAGCTGATGCAGAGGCCTTAGAGGAACACTGCATACTGTCTTGCTCTGCATGACTGACTGACTCAACCTTCTTTCTTATAAAAGCCAGAACCAGCTGCCCAGAGGCGGTACAACCCACAGTGAGCTGAACACTTCCATATCAGTCATCAATCAAGAAAATGTATCACAAGTCTTGGCCACAGGCCTATCTGGTGGTTTCATTTTCTCAAATGAGCTTCTTTTCCCCTAAATGACCCTATTTGGTGTCAAGGTGACAAAAACTAACCACCACATAGGGGTAGAGAAAGAGGAGGAGGAAAATGGGGAATTTTCTATCTCACCAATGAACACTGTACTCCAACATCAAAGCTTCAATATTTTAAGCTTTTTTTGTTAGTGTTGTTTCCTTAGGCGTGCAAAGAAAGAATGTGCCTGTGATAGAATATTTCTCTTTCAAATACTCTACCTTGTCATTGTCACATAGATCTTATGCAAATTCATTTCACCTTGCATCGTAATAACATGTTGAGGTTCATCTGTTTTAGTTGAAGCCACCACTTGACTCCACTCAGGTTAACCCCAAGAGTACTGATCTTTACTGATAACAGTTGATAACTCCAGTTTAGTTATGACTGATCTCAAAGATTATATAGGCTGAGTTCAGGAATTTATTGATACTCAAGGACATTTTCATTGCCATTTATTAAGTAACTACTAACAATGGCTCATCAGCTACAAGCTTCCTCTGGATATATTACATATATATATAATTTCCCTGTAGAACTCTTTGTGGAAATTGAGACTTCAAGAAGTTAAATCACGGGGGGCGGAGCCAAGATGGCGACTAGGACACACAGTTTCTGAGCGGTGGGATACCTGATGTTCTAAGTTGGTGAGTGGAAGGACCCCTAACCCAGGAAAACCACGGTGAGGCTTTCTGAACAACAGGGAACATCACAGGAGGTGAAAACTTTGGTCTCCGGTCACCCGGGGACTTCTTTGGGGAAGGAGAGAAACGATCCTTTGATGTTGCAGCACTCCCTTCCACCAGACCTCCTTCCTCCTTGGCACAGCGGCACAGCAGACTCATCTTTCTCAGCGCAGACCTAACTGCCTGGGGTATACAGCCGCTGAGACGGAGCCCCAAGCACTTTAGCGGCAGACAAAAGCCAGCAGTACATGTCCCTGAGTCCCAGATTCGTAGCGGCTGCACCATCCTCCCAGGGCGCGAATCTGCTAGACACCATACTAGCTCCGCAGGATCGCCATCACTGACGGTACGGCCCGCCCAATCCCACAGTGACAGAGAATACGCTATATACTCACCAAAACCAGGCAGAAACGTCATACAACCTGGACACACCAGGCGCTGGGCCTCCCAAGCTTGGAGAGCACAACAAAGAGACCCCAGGACTTCCCAGAAAGCGTCCAGAGTAGCGACCCAGTCTCCTGTTACAGCGGGACACAACGGCAGAGCAGCACTGAACTGGCGGGGCATCACAGCCCTCCAGTTTAAGGCTAACCAGGGCCAAACCAGAGAACAGAGAGCCTGGTTACCCCATCCCTGCTGAACTGACCACCCTGAAATCTCCAGCTGCAGCAAGACCTCAGAACCTGGCAGTGACAGCAGCACAGAACTGGCAGTGCACATCAAAGAAGCAGGGCCAAACCAGAGAGCAGAGAGCTCCAGATACCACGATCTCTGCCAAGAGACCTGCCTGTAAGTGACTGCACCCTTGAGAATCTGCAGTTCCCCAGATCCTGGGTCCTTCTAAAACAGAAGCCAGGCATCGAACCCCCCTCCCACCCACATACCCACTTTGGGAAACAGAGGGGCAGTAGGAACTGAAGTTCCTGCCCTGTGGGCCTGATTGAGGAGTTAAGGCAGTTAATGCCAGAAATTGCGCTGCAATCATCATTAGCGCCTGCGACATATACAGTGCAGAGCTCCTCCCACACACTCAAGGGTTCAACATTAGCCATCACTCTGTCCCTCGAGAAACACATCCACGCACACTTACACACACACACACACACACACACACACATGCTTGCATTTACCCCGTTTGTGCCTGCATACTTTCCTCCCACAGGTACAGCTGGTCATCAGCACACACTGAGAGTGCTCAGCTTCCTGAAGAACTCTCCAGATACCAGAGAGAGACAGCACCAGTCTGATCTGCAGAATCCAAAAACAAACAGGGAAGGTTTCAGATAAGCCAATGGCCAGGGGTAGGCGAAAGAACACTTCCAACATAAATCAGGACATCATGACTTCACCAGCAAACCCCAAAATCGATGGATACTCCAATTCATCAGAAGCATAGGAAAATGATTTTAAAGCCATGCTTGCCCAATTATTTGAGGCTCATAAGGAGGAAATGAACAAGTCTTTTGAAGAGATGGCCAGTCAATTGGAGGCAAAGAAAGAAGAAATAGACAATATCCTTAAAGAAACACAGGCAAACATAGCCAAACAAATAGATGCACAAGTAGAGGAAAAATTAGTGGCATATAAGAAGGAAATGAACTTAGAAATAGAAGCCATCGTTGAGAGACAGAAATCCAAATTCAAACACATGAAAGAAATGGTGCAAGGCATGAAAACAGAATTAGAATCAATAAAGAAAACACAAAATGAGAAAACCCTTGAGCTGGAGAACTTGGAGAAAAGATCAGGAACCACAAAAGTAAGCATCACCAACAGAATACAAGAGATGGGAGAGAGAATCTCTGGAGCTGAAGACACACTTGCAGAAATGGATACTTCTCTCAAAGAAAAAGTAAAATCAGAAAAGTTCCAATCACAAAATATCCAAGAAATCAAGGATGCTATGAAAAGACAAAATCTAAGAATAATAGGAATTCATGAAAAAGAAGACTCCAGACTCCAAGGTCCAGAAAATATTTTCAAGAAAATCATAGAAGAAAATTTTCCCAACTTAAAGAAAGAGATGTCCATAAATATACAAGAGGCCTACAGAACTCCAAATAGACTAGACCAGAAAAGAAACACATCATGTCACATCATAGTCAAAACACTAAATCTACAGAACAAAGAAAAGATATTAAAAGCAGCAAGGGAAAAAGGCCAAGTAACATATGAAGGTAGACCTATCAGAATCACACCGGACTTCTCATCAGAAACTATGAAAGCCAGAAGGGCCTGGGACATTGAAGTTCCTGCTCTGTGGGTCTAATTGAGAAGTTAAGGCAGTTAATGCCAGAAATTGTGCTGCAATCATCACTATCGCCTGCGACATATACAGTGCAGAGCCCCTCCCACACACTCAAGGGTTCAACATTAGCCATCACCCTGTCCCTCGAGACACACGTCCACGCACATTTACACACACACACACACACACACACACAAACACACACTTAGAGTCATGGAGACTCTAAGAGATCACAAATGTCAATGCAGACTACTATACCCTGCAAAGCTTTCAATCAACATAGATGGAGAAAACAAAATATTCCATGACAAAACTAAATTTACACAATATCTACACAGCAAACCATCCTTACAGAAGATACTAAAAGGAAAACTCCAATCCAATGAAAACAAATTCACCCAAGAAAATAGGGCATACAGATAATATCCCAACAAAAATGAAAAGAAAACAAGCAATGAAACAGGGTTAGATCACTGACTCCATTACAAAAGGAACTAACATGCATTGGTCACTATTATCTATCAATATCAATGGACTCAACTCACCAATAAAAAGACACAGGCTAACACAATGGTTAAGGAAACAAGATCCAACATTCTGTTGCATCCAAGAAACGCACCTATGCAACAAAGATAAACACTACCTCAGAGTAAAGGGCTGGAAAACTGTTTTTCAAGCAAATGGTTCCAGAAAACAAGCTGGAGTAGCCATCCTAATATCTAATAAAATAGACTTTCAACCCAAGTTAATGAAAAAAGATAAGGAGGGTCACTATATTCTCATCAAAGGAAAAATCCATCAAGAGGACATCACAATCTTGAATATCTATGCCCCAAATACAAGAGTACCGACATTTGTAAATGAAACATTATTAAAGCTTAAATCATACATGGATCCTAATACCTTAATAGTGGGAGACTTCAACACTCCACTCTCACCAAGGGACAGATCAACTAGACAGACACCAAATAGGGAAATAAAAGCACTCACAGAATCCCTAAATCAAATGGACCTAATAGACGTCTACAGATCATTTCACCCAAACTCAAAAGAGTACACCTTCTTTTCAGCACCGCATGGAACATTTTCCAAAATAGACCATGTAGTGGGTCACAAAGCAAGCCTCAACAGATACAAAAGGATTGAAATAATCCCTTGTATACTATCTGACCACCATGGACTAAAGCTAGACATCAACAACAACAGAAACAACAAAAAGCCGACACGCACATGGAAACTGAACAACTTACTACTCAATGACAGCTGGGTTAAGGAAGAAATAAAGAAAGAAATTAAAGACTTCCTAGAATTCAATGAAAAGGAAGGCACAACATACCCAAATTTATGGGACACATTGAAAGCAGTGCTCAGAGGAAAATTTATAGCACTAAGTGCCTGCAAGAAGAAATTCGTAACATCACATACAAACAACTTAATGGCCCAACTGAAAACCCTAGAAAAAAAAGAAGCAGATACACCCAAGAGGAGCAGACTGCTGGAAATAATCAAACTAAGGGCTGAAATCAATCAACTAGAAACAAATAAAACTATCCAAAGAATCAATGAAACAAAAAGCTGGTTCTTTGAGAAAATCAACAAGATAGACAAACCCTTAGCCAAACTAACTAAAAAGCAGAGAGAAACTATCCAGATCAGCAAAATCAGAAAAGAAAATGGGGACATAACCACAGACATTGAGGAAATCCAAACAATTATTAGGTCATATTACAAAAGCCTATATGCCACAAAATTTGAAAATCTAAATGAAATGGATAATTTTCTTGAAAGATTCCATCTACCAAAACTAAGTCAAGATGAGGTAGAAAGACTGAATAGCCCTATATCTCCCAAGGAAATCGAAGCAGTCATTAACAGTCTCCCCTCCATAAAAAGCCCTGGACTAGATGGCTTCAGCGCAGAATTCTACAAGACCTTCAAAGAAGTGCTAACTCCAATTCTCCTCAAGCTATTCCACAAAATAGAAACAGAAGGAACACTACCAAACTCATTCTATGAAGCCACAGTCACCTTAATACCTAAACCACACAAAGACCCAACAACAAAACAGACCTTCAGACCAATCTCTCTTATGAACATTGATGCAAAAATACTCAATAAAATACTTGCAAACCAAATCCAAGAACACATCAAAGATATCATCCACCATAACCAAGTAGGCTTCATCCCAGGCATGCAAGGGTGGTTCAACATACGGAAATCCATCAATGTAATCCACCACATAAACAAACTGAAGGAGAAAAACCACGTGATCATCTCCTTAGATGCTGAAAAAGCATTTGACAAAGTCCAACACCCAATCATGTTTAAAGTCTTGGAGAGATCAGGGATACAAGGCACATACCTAAAGATAGTAAAGGCAATATACAGCAAGCCTATAGCTGACATCAAACTCAATGGAGAGAAACTTAAATCAATCCCACTGAAATCAGGGACAAGACAAGGCTGCCCACTCTCTCCATATCTCTTCAACAGAGTACTTGAAGTCCTAGCCAGAGCAATAAGACAACTAAAGGAGATCAAGGGGATACAAATCGGAAAGGAAGAGGTCAAAGTGTCACTATTTGCAGATGATATGATAGTATACATGAGCGACCCCAAAAATTCAACCAGAGAACTCCTTCAGCTGATAAACACCTTCAGCAAAGTGACAGGATACAAAATCAACTCAAAAAAATCAGAAGCCCTCCTATATACCAAAGACAAAAAGGCTGAGAAAGAAATTAGGGAAACAACACCCTTCACAATAGCCACTAATAACATAAAGTACCTTGGTGTGACTCTAACCAAGCAAGTGAAAGACCTGTTTGAGAAAAACTTCAAGTCTCTGAAGAAAGAAATCGAAGAAGATATCAAAAGATGGAAAGATCTCCCGTGCTCATGGATTGGTAGGATTAACATTGTGAAAATGGCCATACTGTCAAAAGCAATCTACAGATTCAATGCAATTCCCATCAAAATACCAACTCAATTCTTTACAGACCTTGAAAAAAAGATTCTCAGCTTCATATGGAGAAACAAAAAACCCAGAATCTCCAAAACAATCCTGTACAACAACAGATCATCTGGATGTATCTCCATCCCTGATCTCAAGCTGTTCTACAGGGCAACAGTAATAAAAACTGCATGGTATTGGCATAGAAACAGAAAGGAGGATCAATGGAACCGCATAGAAGACCCAGAAATAAATCCTCACACCTATGAATACTCGATATTTGACAAAGAAGCCAAATCCATTCAATGGAAAAAAGACAGCATCTTCAACAAATGGTGCTGGACCAACTGGATGTCTACATGCAGAAAAATGAAAATAGATCCATATTTATCACCCTGCACAAAACTAAAGTCAAAGTGGATCAAGGACCTCAACATAAAACCAGATACCCTAAATCAATTGGAAAAAAAAGTGGGGAACAGCCTAGAACTCATTGACACAGGAGACAACTTCCTGAACAGAACACCAACAGCACAGGCTCTAAGAGCAACAATCAATAAATGGGATCTCATGAAACTGAAAAGATTCTGTAAGGCAAAGGATACCGTCATCTAAGCAAAACGACTGCCTACAGATTGGGAAAGAATCTTCACTAACCCTTTATCTGACAGAGGACTAATATCCAGTATATACAAAGAACTAAAGAAGCTGAAAAGCAGCAAACCAAGTAATCCACTTAAAAAATGGGGAACAGAGCTAAACAGAGAATTCTCGACAGAGGAATATCGAATGGCAGAAAAACACTTAAAGAAATGCTCATCCTCATTAGCCATCAGGGAAATGCAAATCAAAACGACCCTGAGATATCACCTTACACCCATCAGAATGGCCAAGATGAAAAACTCAAGCGACAATACATGCTGGAGAGGTTGTGGAGAAAGGGGAACCCTCCTCCACTGCTGGTGGGAATGTAAACTGGTACAACCACTCTGGAAAGCTATCTGGCGTTTTCTAAGACAATTAGGAATAGTGCTTCCTCAAGACCCAGCTATACCACTGCTAGGTATATAACCAAAGTTTGCTCAAGTACACAAAAGGGATACTTGCTCAACCATGTTTATAGCAGCTTTATTTGTAATAGCCAGAACCTGGAAACAACCCAGATGTCCATCAACGGAAGAATGGGTACAGAAATTGTGGTATTTCTATACAATGGAATACTACTCAGCAATCAAAAAGGAGGAAATCATGAAATTTGCAGGCAAATGGTGGGATCTAGAAAAGATCATTCTGAGTGAAATATCCCAGAAGGAGAAAGACAAACATGGGATATACTCACTTATATAGACCTATAAGATATGATAAACATAATGAAATCTATACACCTAAAAAAGATAATCAATTGAGCGGACATGGGGTAAGATGATCGATCCTCATTTAGAAAGACAGATGGGATGTGCATTGAAGTATGACAGGAGTCTACTGAGCACATCTGAAAGACTCTAACTAGCAGTGTTTTCAAAGCAAAGACTCATGACCAAACCTTTGGCAGAGTACAGGGAATCATAAGAAAGAAGGGGAGTTAGTCTGATGGGGAAAGGATAGGAGCTCCACAAGGACCAAATATATCTGGGCACAGGGTCTTTTCTGAGACTGACATTCAACCAAGGACCATATATGGATATAACCTAGAACCTCCACTCAGATGTAGCCTGTGGTAGCTCAGTAACCAATTGGTTTCCCAAAGTGAGGGGAACAAGGACTATTTCTAACAGGAACTCAATGACTGGCTCTTTGGCCTCCCCACCCCCCAAGGGAGGAGCAGTCCTGTTAGGCCACAGAGGAGGACTTTGCAGCCAGTCCTGAAGATACCTGATAAAACAGGATCAGATGAATGGGGAGGAGGTCCCCCCCATCAGTGGGCTTGGAAAGGGGCACGGTGGAGATTAGGGAGGGAGGGAGGGAATGAGGGATCGGGACACGGCTGGGATACAGAGTTAATAAAATGTAACTGATAAAAATATAATAATAAAATCAAAAATAAATTTAAAAAAAGAAGTTAAATCACAAGCCAGGCATAATGACACTGCCTGTAATCTTAGTACTTGGGAGGCTGAGACAGTAATATTATAACTTAAAAGTTTACTAAGGTTATACAATGAGAAGTAAAACAATGAATTTTTTGTTGGTTCATGCCTGTAATCCCAGTAGTTAGGGTTCCAAGACAATTTCTCTGAGTTTGAGGCCAGCTTAGATTTTTTTGAGGCCAGTGTGCGCTACATAGTTGGCCTGGAATGAAACCCCATCTCAAAAATAAAACATAAGAAAACATAACAAGCCAGGAGTGGTACACACACCTTTAATTCCAGCACTTGGGAGTCAGAGGTAGGTAGACCTCTGTGAGTTCGAGGCCAGCCTGGTCTACAGAGGCAAGTTCCAGACTAGCCAGAGCTACACAGTAAAACCTTCTCTCAAAAAAAGTAAAAAAAAAAAAAAAAAAGGAAAGGAAGAAGGAAGAAGGAAGAAGGAAGAAGGAAGGAAGGAAGGAAGGAAGGAAGGAAGGAAGGAAGGAAGGAAGGAAGGAAGGAAGGAAGGAAGGAAGGAAGGTAACAAAGTCATCCAAAGTTACAGAACAAGTGTGTGAGAGAAATGGAGAGCTGACTTGCCTGCATGACTCAAAGATTTATCAATCAGTAATCAAGCACCTTCACCTTATTTGCAGCATTCAAATAAGGTGTTTTGTACCAGTTTGTTTTGTTTTGTACAGTTATTTTTCTATCAGGCACTTTGACCACAGTGTCTGACAGAAGCAATGTATTCAAGGAAAGACTATTTTCGCTCATAGTTTCAGAGATATTCAGTTTGCCATAGGAAGGAATGCATGACAGATCAGCTCAGTACATGGTGACAAGAGCATATAGTAGAGACTATTCATATTGTGCCAGACCAAGAAACAGAGCAAAGAAAACAGAGGGGCTGGATATAATTTTAAAAGGTTCACTTCTTAGCCCCACACCTTAATGACTTCACAGCCTCCCCAAATAATGCCAACTTGTGGAGGAACAAATGTTCAAAGCATGAGCATTCAGGGAACATTTCAGTTTTAAATCATAATCTCTGTTTTCCACCAGCTTGCTCATTAACTCATTCCTTCTGCCTTACTCTGTTCTCCACAAACCACAGATTTTCCAGTGATCATCACCAACATCCAGTTGCAACATATTTCTGGGAGAAGATATTCTCTCTGTATTGAAACTCAATGTTGACCTCAGCAAATTTTCACCTTTCTTGCTGCCATCTAGCCTCCTCTCTATCCAAGAATGGATTCGGATGTTTCCTGGAGCTCTGTCTTCCATCCTTGTTTCTATTGTTCAAGATAGTGGATGAAATGGGTAATCTAAGGTAGTATTGATAGCTATGATCTCTGAATTTGGTCTGCCTAAATACCAGCCTCCCACCCTGTCACATGATAGTGCATTTGACAAGTTTCTCTCTGTCTCACTTTACATATCCATAGCATAAAAATTCATTGAGATTTCCAGGTGAGGTGGCACATGCCTGTGTTCCCAGCGCTCAGGGAGACAGAGGCAGGCAGATCTCTGTGAGTTCAAAACCAGCCTGGTCTACAAAATGGGACCAGGATAGCCAAAGCTATACAGAGAAACCCTGTCTCCAAAAACTAAAAACAAAAAAAGAAGAAATAGAAGAAGAAGAAGAAGAAGAAGAAGAAGAAGAAGAAGAAGAAAATTCATTGAAAAAAAAAAGAAAAAAGAAAATTCATTGAGACTATGTCTGTAGAGCACTTGATCCACTGTCTTAACAAACAGTCTTATACAATCATACAAGTTTTAATTATCATGTAGTCCAGACCACAGTCCTAAGTTCCACCTGTACTCCAGTTCTGCTCCAATGGGTCATCTCATGCCTCTCTCTTGAAGTTCTAAAGGAATTATCATGTTGGTCTGGGGTTGTAACTCCTTAGTACAGAGCTTGTCTGAGTTCCATTTCCTACATGCACACATACACAAACACATATACATACACATACACTGAGAGACCTTTAATATCATCACCACCACCATCATCATATTGCTAGCTTTGTATCCCTTTCATTTCTACTTTCAAATGATCCTACTTGTTAGTTTACTCTTCTTGATTAGTTATGACCACTATCCCCACTGACACATCGCAACAACCTAGTGACCTAATGAACTTGACATATCATTCACACACACACACACACACACACACACACACACACACACACACACACATTCTAATTGCACTGCCAGTTCCATCTTGTACAAGTGAAAATGTTGCACAACTCACTGATGACTAGAGTGTGTGCACTAAATTCCATCTTCATTTTACACTTTAAAGTGTTTTATATTACATATGTCTTTATATATTATGTATATTTTATCATAATGAAAAAATCTGAACATGTGTCTCCATTGCCACCACAGTAGTCTGGGTCACATTTTCTTCTCTTGTGAATATTGTCACAGCCTCTAACTGGTGTTTCATGCTTCTCCTTCTGTTTACCCTTAGTAGGTCGGAGGAAACTTAGTAGGCCTGGGAAATTATCCTTTTGAGAAGCATTCCGAGGTGTGCTTATTAAAGTTTGAAAACCAAACTTTTTAGTCTGAAAATATCCTTTATGGGTTCCCATAGTTTGTCTCCTTTCCTTTCCTCTTTACTTTTTAAAATCCCTTATATTTTATTCAACAATGATAATTTGCCACAAGTGAAGAGTGAGATTGAGATAACCTCCTGAGTTACAGAAAAGTGTGGAGAGAGAAGTCTCTCTCGATTATACCTTATCTCAAGTCTTATCTCCACTACTCCATGCTACTTACAAGTTTGATGACACAAAGTTATTTGGCCTCTCTGATCCTTACCCTTATCTGTTAAAAGAAATATACGACTGTACAAAGATTGTTGGAAGGTTAAATAACAGACGAAAAGTGCTTAATTCTCCCTGAGGAGGTGGCAGTTAAACAGACACATGGACAAAGAAAGGAACTGAGCAATGCAACTTGAGCTTGCACCAACTTCTTTGTTCTCAAGATATGAGTTTCAGGAGCCTGGAGTACCAAAATTTTCAGATGCTGATATATCTTATATATATAAAATGGCATGAGTAATGTATAATGTTATATGTGAATCATAGTCCCAGCTACTCAGGAGCCTGAGATAAGAGAGTCATGTGAGAGGCTAAAGGTTCAAGTTCAGTCCAGGCAGCACAGTGAGATCCTGTGTCAAATGAGTAGAGGGTGTCATATTTGCATATTACTTATGCACATCCTTCCTGATACTTTAAATCATCTCTAAATCACAAAGATCAACTAATATTAAGTAAGCAGTTTGGAAATTGGTTTTTTTAAGACTGATGGCAAAAAATCCCCACATGTTTAATAATGATGTATTTTTCCAGTTATGTTTGATCCTTGATCTGTTGGATCTGTAGATTTGGAGCCAACTGATTCAGAGGACCAATTTTATTTACTCTTTTTCAACATCTTTGAGGAAAAATGGGTCTTAGGCAGGGTGTGGTGATGTATGCTTTTACTTCCAGGACTCAGGAAGAAGAAGTAAGAGCCTGTTAGTGTGAGACCTGCCTGGACTACATATGGATTTCCAGTACAGCCAGGCTACATAGAAGCAAAGAAGAAAGCAAAAAAAAAAAAAAAAAAAAAGACTTTAAGCTTAGGAAAAATAATATATGTTTATGACACAGTTTTCAATACAAGTTAGAGTTGTTTTTTCTGCACTTAGCTCAGTATAGAGCCCTTAGCAAAGGCTGTTTATATGTTTTTTTTAAAAATATCATTAGAGTATACCAGTGGAAAGTTTAACCTTGGCAAGCAGAGCTGGAATCATTAGAGATAGCTGTATAGAGACAGCTCAGATGGGAGCCAAAGGAGCGCTTGTCAGTTGGCCTCAATCTTCCCAGTAAGGAAGGATATGAAATCATCTCCTGAGAATGAGGGGGAGGACTGGGGTTGGGGGCTTGAGGAGAGGGCAGGGAGTTAGGAGCAGCTGCTGTGGGGAATGCGATAGGGAGTCAGCAAGCAAGGAATGAATGGATTGTTGAACAGCCAGAGGGGCCAGCTTAGGGTAAAGAGCAGCACTGGCAGGGAACCTGGTGAAGAGGATTTCTATGAGGAGCCAACCATGGAAACAGACACCTCCAAAGAGTTGCTGCAGATGAGAAAGTGGGGGTGGGGTGAGGGTGGAAGAAAAGGTAGGATATAACAGGATTCTCAGGTGGGCACATTAACAGTGAAACTCTCTTTCAGAAGATATTTCATTACTACACAATTTATAAATCTTTTTCAAGTGCCGGACATGAGGGATGATGAAAAGGACCAGACACACAACGTGTCTGCAGTATGCATGGGTCTACACATGCAACTCACATACAAATATCTGAATTTAGTTATGATTGTGAAAAACTGGAAATAATGTAGAAATCCTTTGGATATGTATGCTAGGGTACATCCCTGTAATTACTCAACAAAAAAAAAAATTAACTGATGAGATATGCAAATATGTAGATGGATCTCAATTTTTGCATACTGAGAGAAATAAAAGTGTGCTGAATGATTATATTTGTTGTAAGAAATGCAAATTAATCAATGGCAACAGAAAGTGGATCATTGTCTAGCCAGAAGGAGAGAGGTACATGGGAGGATGAAAGGAAACTTGTGAGGGTGGTGGATAGATTTTTTTTTCTTTTGGTTTTTTAAGACAGGGTTTTTTTTCTGCACAAGAAAGATAGTTTTCATTTTGGTGATTATTTCACACATAGGAAAAATGTGTCATATCACAGGACTTTAAACTGTGTGTGTACTTTCTAGCATTAATTTTACATCAAAGAGTTATTCAAAAGCATACTTTTAAGGAGGACAATGCAGCCAGTCCTGATGAGACCGGATAACCTAGGGTCAGATGGAAGGGGAGGATGTCCTTCCCTATCAGTGGACTTGGAGAGGGGCATGGGAGGAGATTAGGAAGGGAAGGTGGGATTGGGAGGGATGGGGGGCACAGCTGGGATAAAAAAATGAATAAACTGTAATTAATACAAAAAATAAAAATTAAAAAAATAACTTTATATATCCCTCATGAAAATTACAGCATGCCTAGGTGGCACTAAGGCACTAACAATAAAGTAATAAGCAAATAAAAATGATTTTAGACAGCAATCTCTACTGTAAAGTGAATATATGGAAATATAATGATGAATTATGTTAGAACAGAAGGAACAGCATAGATAGGATGGTGAAGGAAGAGACATTTGAGCTGAGACTTGAACGATGACAGAGAAACAGCCATGGAAAGATATACTGGAAGGAAGCTCTAGGCAGAGGAAGCTAAACATGCCAAGGCTTTGAGGCAGGAAGAACGCTTTATACCTCCAGATACCAGTAACAAGAAGAATGCAAGGGGAAAAAACAAGGACAGGGTGGCCCTTTGTTGTGAGATATATATTATAATAACCTCAGTGGTTTCCAGAAACCACAACAGTACCAAGTCCTCTATCTCCCAACCCTCCCTCTTCAACATACATACACAGAGACTTAATGTCTTTTACATCTTCATGCTTTTCACTGTACTGCACAGACTGGATTCATGTTTACACTCCTGCCTCAGCTTGTTAACTGGCTGGAAAGACAGGCATATGACACCAGCCACGTCTCCCTTTCCATCTTTTATTTTATATTTTTGTTAATTAAATTTGTTCTTTAACAATTTTTATATGTATATGATGCTTTCTAATTAATCTCCCCCAACTTCTCTCATCTACCCCTCCACCACTGTTGACAACCCTCTCCTTACAAGTCTCTTGATCATATTCATGTCTTTTTCTTTTGTGACCCACTGGGTTTAATCAGGGTCATCCATGTATTCATGCTTGGAAGTAGTGGATGGAGCATGTTTAGTTTGCTAGTAGGTCTACCACTGAAGACAATGAATACTCCTCCCCCAGAATCTATGAACAATCTACAGTACTGCAAAGAGGTTTATGGCCTCCTGAATACATATCTCCTGAATCCATATCTGACTATTAATAGGCCTAGTGCAGGCATAGTGCAGGTAATGATAGCCACTGTGAGTTCATAACGTTGTGTCCAGAAGTTGCAATCCAAAATTCTTACATTCCTTGAGATTATAATATAATCACATCAATTCTTCCTTCCCTGTCCTCCCTCCTTACCAAACTCTCCCCTCATTGCTCTCTTTCAAATTCATGGCCTCTCTTTTTTATTATTTGTTGTTACATTCTTTCTGTATCCTTTTGCCTTAGGGGGTTGTTATAAATGTCCTTTTGGGCAAATGCCCTTATTGTGTACTTGAGACTCTTTAGGGTATATGCCTAGGAGAGGTATAGCTGGATCTTGAGGAAGCGCTATATTCCTAGTTGTCTGAGAAAGCACCAGATTACTTTCCAGAGTGGTTGTACAAATTTACATTCCCACCAGCAGTGGAGGAGGGTTCCCCTCTCTCCACAACCTCTCCAGCATGTATTGTCTCTTGAATTTTTGATCTTAGCCATTCTGATGGGTGTAAGGTGAAATCTTAGGGTTGTTTTAATTTGCATTTCCCTGATGGCTAATGAGGTTGAGTATTTCTTTAAGTGTTTCTCTGCCATTCGATATTCCTCTATTGAGAATTCTCTGTTTAGCTCTGTAAGGACATTTGCTCAACCGTGTTTGTAGCAGCCTTATTTGTAATAGCCAGAAGCTGGAAACAGCACAGATGCCCCTCAGTGGAGGAATGGATGCACAAATTGTGGTACATCTACACAATGGAATATTACTCAGCAATAAAAAACAAGGAAATCGTGAAATTTGCAGGTAAATGGTGGGATCTGGAAAAGATCATCCTGAGTGAGCTACCCCAGAAGCAGAAAGATGCACATGGTATATACTCACTCATATAGACATATAAAATAGAATAAACCTACTAAAATCTGTACACATAAAGAAACTAATCAAGAGGGAAGACTCTTGCTAAAATGCTCAATTCCTATCCAGAAAGGCAAAGAGGATGAACATCAGAAGGAGAAAAGACGGAACAAGCCAGGAGCCTGACAGAGAGGACCTCTGAAAAGCTCTACGCTGCAAACTATCAATGCAGATGCTGAGACTTATGGCCAATCTTTGGGCAGAGTGCAGGGAATCTTAGGAAAGAAGTGGGAAACAGTAAGATCTGGAGAGGACAGGAACTCCACAAGGAGAGCAACAGAACCAAAAGATCTGAGCACAGGGGTCTTTCCTGAGACTGATACTCCAACCAAGGACTATGCATGGAGATAATCTAAGACCCCTGCATAGATGTAGCCCATGGCAGTTCATTATCCAAGTGGGTTCCATTGTAATAGGAACAGGGACTGTCTCTGACATGAAATGATCGGCCTGCTCTTTAATTACCTCCCCCTGAGGGGGAAGCAACATTACCAGGCCACAGAAGAAGACACTGCAGCCACTCCTGATGAGACCTAATTGATTAGGATCAGAAGGAAGGAAAAGAAGACCTCCCCTATCAGTGGACTTGGGGAGGGGCATGCATGCAGAAGGTGGAGGAAGGGAGAGGTTGGAATGGTAGGAGGGAGGGAACCACAGGGGGGATACAAAGTGAATAAGGTGTAATTAATAAAGAATTAAAATATATATATACATAAATATAAATATATATATATACAATTTAGACTCCAAGCACACTGTGGTAATAAAGACTATAAATTAAAAAAATAAAAATAAATGCCCTTTTGGGTGCTGAACACTTAATCTTCTGTCACTCTCAGCACCTTGAGCAGCCATGACTCTCTGCTTTCATCGAAGTTCACTGCAGAGAGAAACTTCTGTGATTACAGCTGAAAGGAAACTTTGTCTATAGTCGTAAATACACAAGACCTACTATGGACAGTGGCTGTAACTTTTGCAGTCTGAGGCCTGACAGCAAAACCAGCATTTATTTCTTTTTCCTTATTCACAACTTTATAGATAACAGATTTGTTCTTCACATTGTTCTTATTGACCCCTAGCATTTTACTTTAATAAGTTGAAAGTTTTCACTTGGAACTTACAATTTATCTTTAGATATTCAAATGACCAGTGTCACTATTCTTGTGCCAAGTGCCATTATTGCACAGAAAGGAAGATTTCTTTTCTTTTTTATGAAATCATTTATTTATTTATTTATTTATTTATTTATTTACTACGTGTACAATGTTCTGTCTGCATGTAGACCTTCTAGGTGGTTATGCACCACCATCTGGTTGCTGGGAATTGAACTCAGGACCCGTGGAAGAGCAGCCAGTGCTCTTAACCTCTGCGCCATCTCTCCAGCCCCAGAAGATTACTTTTCTAACCTGGTTCCACAAGGGATCACAGAGACTGAACCACCAACCAAAGAGTATGCATGAGCTGTACCTAGACCCCTTACACATATGTAGAAAATATGTAGCTTGGTCATCATGTGGGTCCCCTAACAATAAGAAGGAGTAGGGGCTGTCTCTGAATCTGTTACCTACTGCTAGGTCACTTTCCCCAGCTGGGCTGTCTTGTCAACTCCCCAGTGGGAGAGGATGTGATTAGTCCTGACTTGAGATACTGGGGTGGACTGGTACCAATTGAGGGCCTCCCTCTCCGTGTGAGGAAGGAGAGGGGGGAATGGGAAGAGGTTGAAGGTGTAGAATTGGGATGAGAGAAGGGAGGGGGCTGGGATCGAGATGTAAAGTGATTAAATAAATAAATACATAAATAAATGGAAGAAAAGAAAGAAAGGAAGTTTACTTGAACCCAATCATTGTGACAAATACACAGTATTATAACCTATCTGATAACTGATAACTACTAAATGGCATACAGGCAGATAACATATGAATTGTAGATATGCTGCACTAAGGAATGACTGACAGCCTGGTGGCACTGAGTGCGAATGCACAAACTTTAATTACATTACTCGAAACACAGACTGACAATTTTTAACTTACAAATTGTTTCTTTACAAACTTTCCCATTGATCTGGGTGTGGTGTTGTGTACCTGTAATCCCAGCACTCAGGAGGCAGAGGCAGGTAGATCTCTGTGAGTTCAAGCCCAGCCTGGTCTACAAATCAAGTCCTGCATAGCCAAGGATGCACAGAGAAACCTTGTCTCAAAATAATAAAAAATAAAAATAAATAAATATAAAAAATGAAAATATTCCCATTGAATTATTTCAGACCACAGTTTATTATGTGTGACTGACAGCATGGAAAGCCAAACTGCATAAAGGAACTGCTGTACCAGAAGATGATGCTTAGAGAACTTGGTAAAGGTCAAATCAGACGGGGCTTTACACATTCCCTAAGGGCCTGGGATCATATTCCAATTGTGTGGATAACACAAATAAAAGCCTTGAGTAGACACGGATGAAGTGCTTTTAGGTTTCCCATTCTTCTGGCACCACTTCTAGTAGTTCAGGAAAGATGATGATGTAGAGACAGAGGTTCTAGAAGTAGAGCTCATTAGATATGATCATGTAAAGAAACCTTTTAGAGGTAAAATTCAATGGATTTGGTTGTTAGATTGGATGTGGGAAGGTGAAGGAAAAGCAGATTCAGTATGACTCCTGATGTGGTAGAAGCAAGTGGAGAGTTGGTGACAGGACCATTTGTAAAACTGTATACTATCAGAAAGTGAGAGTGATTCTAATTATATATCTTATTTAAAAGGGAAAAGCTAGAGCATCTGACACACAGAAGTGTCAATCATTCGGATAAACTAGAAAATCAGGACCTTAGTATTGCTTAGGTTCACAGTAACCTTGCTTTTGAATTGCTTATGAAACATTATGAAGCCATCTTGGTTTGTTTTGCTTCATCATGGTCACAGAGATGTGTCTTGTTTCTAGACTGTCTGATATCAGTGTTCTATGAAATTATGTCCTACAGGAGAATAATAACATGGTCTGCCCAGTGAACATCAGTCTTACTTCTAACTAGCATGAGGTTTAAATAGCAGAGCAAGTCTCAAATGTCATTAGTTGCTTTTATTTTCTCAAACATATGGAAGGAATTAAAAAACTGAATTGGTTAAAATAAGCTTCAATGCCCACAGAAAGATGTCAAATAGACATATATTATAGGAATAGGAGTAGGAATTTCAGAGATAAATTATGAATTTAAGAGTCATCATTAGAAATATGGTATTTATATGTGAAGAAGCAATTTTGTTGGGTCTCACAATGGAGCCACTGAGCAATTATGGAATCAACAAATGAGGCTGAGAAGAAAAGAGCTCATGAAGAAGGTCTATCAGGGAAGTGGGGTGTAATGAAAATCAGGAGGAGAATGCCAATGAAGAACCAAACAATTCCTTTAAATGCTACTAAGTAGTCAAAAAAGTGAAGACCAGAAAACAATAGACTTGGCAACAAATACATTGTTAATGACTGTGATAAAGCAATTTCACTTGTGTGGTGCAGTTAAAACAAAAACAAAAACAAAACAAAAAAGAAACGCTATTGCAATGAACTGAGCTAAGACTGGAAGAGAATGAACCAGAATGTAAACCATTCATTTGAAGAGTTTTACTCAAAAGATGGGTAGAAGAATGAGGCAATAGTTGCAGAACAAAGAGGAGAAGACAGGTATTATCAAGGTGGGCAAGACTAACATTTTTATACTGACAGGAATGAGGAATCTGAAGCCAGAAGAAGTCTTGTGGACTTACAGCTCTGAAGTAGTAGTGAGGGAGCTATTGGAAGCCAAAATGAAAGGGATGAGTGAAATCATAGGTACTATTACTCAACTATTACCAATAGCTAGGCATTATGCTAACTGTTGAGTCTTCATGATAATGCTGAAGAGTTAGTAGTTACTACACCTGTTTTACAAAATTTGAAAAAAGTTTAGGAAGTTAATTGACTTTCCTGATGTTCCATAACAAGTGAAAGACATCCCATCCCAGAGGTTTTCCCTGGATAGTTTAGGATTGTAGCTTGTCATCTATGCTTACTCTTTTGCTTACTTTAGTAGGCAATGAAGAAAATAAGGACATAGGCTCTTGAACTGGCCGACCAATGGTCTTGTTAATTCAAACTCTCCAACTTCCAAAGAATAGTGTCATTTCCTTGTGATTTAGAACAAAGAGTAACCTAGCTGATTCTGGAGCATCTGTGTCAGAGCAGGGCTTATTAGTTGGCTGTGTCCTTGACTTGGTACAGGCTTAAAAGATGATAAAAATTTCATTCTCACAGCCCCAGGAGGTCAACGAGTAGGGTTCCTCCACACCATCTCTGAGCCTTCTGTTGGTTGTTGGCCTCTGGGCAGGCTTCCCAACATCAGGCCAACTACTTCTGCAGTCACATCAGAGGAAGTCGCCCCAGGCTATGAGCCTCAATGGTCTCTTGCCTGGAATGCCTATACTTCCCCATTCCATTCCACCTCAGTTTCCCTTCAGAAAAGAGCAGGTCTCCCAGAGATATCACCTAAATATGGCATAACAAATTACAATAAATCTAGGCACTTCCCTTCATGTTAAGGCTAGACAAAGCAACCAGTAGAAGGAAAAGGTTCCCAAGAACAGGCAAATGAGTCAGAGACAACTTCCACTCACACTCTTAGGAGTCCTATAAGAACACCAAGCTAGACAACCATAACTTACATGCAGAGTACCTAGCTCAGACCCATACAGGATACCTTTTTGTCACTTCAGTCTCTGTGAGCCCTTATGCACCCTGCTTAGTTGATTCTGTGGGCCATGTTCTTGTAGTGTCCTTAACCCCTCTAGTTCTTATAATCCCTCCTCTCCCTCTTCTACAGGGTTCCCCAATATCCACCTAATGTTTACCTGTGGGTCTCTGCATCTGTTCTGATAGGTTGGTGGATGAAACCCCTCTGATGATTGTGAGGACAGGCTTCAGTCTGTGAGTATAACAGAATATCATTAGTAATCATTTCATTGACTTTTTCCCAGTTGTATTTTAATTCAATCCTAGGTATCTGGGATATCCAGACCCTGGTTCCTGACCATCCAGGAAATGTCAGACATGGGTTTTCTCTTGTGGTATGTGCCTCAAGTTGGACCAGTCATTGCTTGACCACAAGTTCTGTCCCTCCATTACTCCAGCACATCATGCAGGAAGGACAAATTGTAGGTTGAAGGTTTTGTGGTTGTGTTGATGTCCTTGCTCCACCACTGGAAACCTTGCTTGGTTACAGAAGATAGTTCAAGCACCATATCCTCCTTTACTAGGAGTCCTAAATATAGTCACTCTCTTAGATTCTAGAGAGTTACCATTACACTAAGTTTCTACAATGCTCCAGAAATGGCCCCCAATTCCAGTCATCTCTCCCAGTATTCTCTCCCTCCATCCCTAGCCTTGGTTGATCCCTTCTGTTCCCATCCTCAATTACCCCAAATCTACCCACAAAATCTATTTTATTTTGCCCTCCAAAGGAGATCCATGCATCCCGTCATTGAGTTCTGCTCATTACTTAGCCTCTCTGGATCTGTGAGTTGTAGAACAATCTCATATTTCTTTGCTCACTCATCTTGTCTTTCCTCTTGGGTCCCGTTTGTGAAGGTAGCCTTTTAGTGTGCAGAGGATTAAAGTGAGAACATGTCATATTCTGCTTGCCTATAATTCATCCCATACCAACCCCATTCTCCACCCCAGGAGATGTGAATACCCCAGGGGATCATCTGAGGCAATGACAAAGATCAATTATTTCTATATAAATTAACAATTTCCCTTTTCTATGATTTAAAAGGGCAGTGTGGCACAACATGGCCAGTGTTCTTTAACAAGATGGTAAAGTTTGCATGATATGTATTTTACCACAATTATACAAAGCATATCTGAACCATCCTCCAGTTTGCTCTGGCCGGATTTCCTTTAGAGAAAAAGTCACAGGACACAGCTT
Organism: Meriones unguiculatus; assembly: GCF_030254825.1. Taxonomy (NCBI): domain Eukaryota; kingdom Metazoa; phylum Chordata; class Mammalia; order Rodentia; family Muridae; genus Meriones; species Meriones unguiculatus. Next base: position 65,474,717 of record NC_083369.1, read on the forward strand.
TGACTGTGGCCCCATCTTCCTTCCATACCCAGTTGATAGGATACTAAATCATGTGAGGTCTTGTTTTGAGGCTTAGCATAGAAGAAAAATGTATTTACCTTGACTACATTGTTTTACCAGGTAGACTGCAAGTTAAATAACAGAGGTGACATACTATCTGAAGTCTACCACAGCCATTTTTGGTGAGCAGTTCAAGTTCACACGTAGGCTGGCTGCTGATTCATCCAATCTGTTCACCGTTGTTAGGCCTCAGTCATGTTCCCTTACCTACCCAGAGCATTCTAGACTATTTTTCCTTTTACCTATCTCATAAGATCCATATATCCCAGGGAAGGTGCCAGTTACTTGAGACCTTCACATAGGATCTAGTGAGATCCTGAAATTTTGGGAAAAGGCAAGGAGAAATGCAGCAGCTAAAGGGGTTTAGTTTATGCTTTCATTTTCCTTCCTTGGTAGAGTAATCTTGGCAAATCAACAGGGCAATTGGGGGAGAAATATAGAATCCCATGAATCCTGCCCTTTTTCCCCTCTTATGTTCTAGAACTTCCTGTGTGATTGGCGCAGCCCCGAACATGTGGTATTATAGTCACTTTAAATGAGAATTCTAGGCCTTCAGGCAAAGGGGAGTAGAGAGAGTGGTGAGACAGTTGTGCATGGTTTCCTACTAAGCAGAGATTTTGAGAATGGCAAACATGAACAAAGAACTATGATAGTTGCTATTTGAGTAAGGTGTTATCAGTGTTCTTTGGATAATCTGAGTAGATTCTATGGAGTGGGTAATTTTCTTTTCCCTTTATCTCATCTGTTTAATTTCACAAAGAAGAAAAAAGAAATCATGAAGTGAACACTTACACATCTGTAGCTACTGTATTTCTCCTAACTATTCCCCATTCCTGACCTCATTCCATCCTCAAATTTGCCAAAGCTATAGGAACCTGAGCCCAGAGAAGTTAAGCAGCTCTCTCTGATAAAGAATACTGGGTAATTGGCAAAGCCATAGCTAGACTCCAGTTTTTGGGATTCCGGGTCCTCTGCCTCTCTCCAAGACATCACAGTACATTTGCTTTAACCACCAAGCAAGATTGTTTGGAAAGCAGCCCAAGTCCATTCTTCTTTGTGGATTCAAATTATGTGCAGATCATGGGTTTGTAAAAGTAACAGCAAATCGAAAAGAAGATGGTAACTAGAAAGAAAAGAAAGGCTCCATTTATATCCCTCTTTAAAAAAAAACTAAAATGTATTACACAAAAGTTATGGTTATAATGGGGGGAAAAGGTTTTGTTCATTTCTTTGCTTGTCATGAGCACTCTGGTATATTGTGTCTCAAAATATTGCCTAGGACTCTTCTATTGAAAGTTTCCAGTTACAGGATTCCGCATGCCTCTTCTGCTTCTTTATTATTACAGAGAAAAGATCTGAACCTGAGTGGAAAGATGATCTATGTGATTAGGTGGGGTGAAAATTGGTCAGTTTAAGAAAATTAAAGGTTTACTACCTTTGAAATCAGTTAAGGGCAAGTCTAAGTCTTCTAGACCTAAAGAGTAATCTCATGCTTCTTCAGGCTATGATATCAAGACTGAGGGCTCATGCCATCTAGCTTTTCTCTGCATTTTGTTGACTGTGACATGGTCACTTCAATGTTATGGACACCCCATTGGTTGGTGAGTACCTGGGTGTCCAAACTTCAGAGAACAAACTTTAAACTATGAAAGTATTTGACAAAACCAACTAGACAATACAGCAGGTCACTTTCCCTCCAGTCAGTTCACTTTTCTGGAAAGGAGCCTTCTGTATAGCTGCCGTTTGTAGTAATTCTTAAAGGGAAACTAAGTCATTGTGAAAGGTTTAAAAAAATGTATCTAAAATCAAGATTGACTTGACATGATACTGTTTTCTACTACTAGCATTTTTGTGGGTATTGTTTCAACTCTGTCTACCTTATTTCTTTTGTTTTTAGCAGTATATACTCATGAATATTGGTAATGGTTACAAATACACTTCCCAAGTTTCAGTACCTAAAACATCCATTACATTTCATTATCAAAACATCTCCTTTTGCCCAGTTATGTGAGCAAAATGAGTGGAACTATTGCAGTTAACACACAGAGCTAGGGACTGCCTCCCATGCTTGTATCTCTACCTTTCCTCCACAGCCTCCTCAGGTCTCCCTATATGGCTGCTGTGGCTCTCACAGTATCTTCCCACCATTGTCCTGGACTCCTGCCCAGTTCTCAGCCCCCACCTTCAAGAAAAGGAGGTGACCTTAGGCTTTGAACTGGGACTGGAAAGGAGTCAAAGAGGCAGTGCCAGCATAGTTTTAAGGAATGAAGCCTGGGAATGAAAGTAAGTTCATTTAACTTATTAATAGTGCCAGTAAATCACCAGATGATCTGGAAGCACAAGGGCAATGGCTTGAATGAGGTTTCTACATTTTCAATGCATGTAACTGACCCATAATGCCTTTCTTGAAGCAAATTGACTGACTTTTCAGAAGTAATTTCATGTATATTTGATGAAGTCCAAACCATCCTCAGAGGTTTAAGTATTTCAGGCCTAAGCAAGTTTCTGATAACGTGGAAGGAAGGAGAATGAATCAGTATGTATTTACTTCTACAACCAGGTATAATGGTGCAAGAGGAGGATGAATTCAAAGCCATTCTGGGCTACAGATTAAGTTCCGGGTGCATTCTAACTAAATAATGAAACCTTGTCTTAACCCTCTCATATAAAAACTGAAATGAAAACACACGCTTCTGACTTCTGAGTTACAATTTTACATTGTGTAAATCTCATCTCACTATGAAAGTAGCTGTAAATATTAGCTTTGATTATAGCTAGTATTTAGGGGGACTCAGAGACCTTTTGAAATTACATTAATTTTAAAGCTTTATGTGTATGCACTGTATCTACCTCACCCCTTCCTCCAACTCCTTCCATGTCTTGAAAGCGTCTCTTTTAAATGCAGATTCTGCTAAACCTCAGAAAGAAGGCAGAAAATTCTTAATTAGCATTGTCATATTTAGTGGTGAAGAAATAAGAAAAAGAGGAGAGGTAATAAAGCAGTTATAACTTCTGAAACATTTAAATATCCATTCAGACATAGAAACATCTTCACTCTGTTGCCCAGGAGGCCTTGAACTAATTGGTTAGAGTAATCTTTGTGCCTCAACACCCACAGACTCTACATAGGTTGTTTTCCTTCTCCCACCCCCACACCTATCATATTTGGCCTATAATAAATATAGATATCACAGCCACCCAAGTCCCAAACATTATTTCCAAATGAAAAATAAATAGTTCCTTGTCTGTTCAATATTGGGTCTCCAGGCTTGGATCTTTGAGACAAGAGTCTTGAGTTATTGTTTAACAACTTTTATTACCTGCCTGTGACATTCCCCAGGGTTACAGAGCTGGGGATGAATGGCTGAGCCTCATGTTGAATGAAGCACACACTGCAGTAATAACTGAATCAATATAAGAGATGCATTTGGAATCATTAAGGCTAAGCAACTAGTAATGATTATCCAACCAGATGTCCAAATTACTAATACTCAGGCCTTTGGGATGACAGTTAGGGAGGGCAGGGAGACAAGAACACCATACCCATGAGACCATAGATCTTCCTTTCCCATTGAACCTTCCCTCGACTTCAGTCCATTCTACCCCACAATAGCATCTCCCTAATAGTCTGCTGAAGAGAGAGAAGAAAAAGATGTCTGAGGTCTCTTCGTGTTCTTTGTCTCTGTCCCCAAAGCAACAAAAAGCTGGAGCGGCTGCAGCTGGCCAGGCAGTGATGGCTAACCCCGTTAGCTGTGTAGAGTGAGCAGTCTTTGGCAGCCCCTGGAGCAGCTGCCAGTTAGACGGCCTGGAGTTCTGCTACACTTGGTTGCTTCGATTTAGTGCCAAGTGTTGGACGTGCTGGATTCTGTTCCCAGAATGCTGGAGCATGGTATTGGGGCTGGCTGAAGACAAGAGAGCAGAGGCAATTTAATTCAGCTGGATGTGCTGGCTAGGGGTGCAGGCATGGAGGGGAAGGGAGAGAAAAAGTAGCCTGGTGTGAGTAAGGTGGTGCTTCTCTTTCCAGGGCCTTGCCTTGAAGGGTTCTGACCTCTCTTCATCATCTGGGCCTCCGGTAAAGCAGGCTCTGGAAGGGCAGTAAAAGCGTGGGAGCCAGGCCCAGAGATAAGCAAAATGAGGTGGGCAGTGGTCTAGACCCTTTCAGCGCCCTGAGCCAGCCCAGGCAGCTCTCCGGGTGCAAGATGGTGGCCGCCCTCAGCCAGCAAGCCCTGGCAGTTCTCCGGGTCTGCGGATGCGCAGGTGTCTGGGACCCATTCCTGCTCGGAGACACAGGCCAAGGGTGGCTCCTCTTTGGCCTCAACCAGCTTGCGGGAGTGGGTGTAGGCCAGAATGAGGCCTCCAGCTAGGCAGGCATAGAAGATCATGATGAGTAGGATGTAGAGATAAGCATCGTTGCCCTTGGAGCTGGTCGCCTCGCGGCCCACAAAAGGATCAGTTACGACCCCCATGCCCATGCTCGGGCCGGGGCCAATACCCAGGCCGCTGGCGTTGCCCCGATGGTGCAGCTCCAACAGCAGGCGGTTCAAGAGGGTTTGCAGCCTTTGGCTCTCGCTGCAGTTCATGGCTGTTGGAGAATGACACGGAGGCTCCAGGACGCCTTTGACCATTCCCCTGGACAAGGGGAAACAAGCAAGCAAGGGAGTAGGCAGAGCAGGCAGGATGCAGAGGCTTCGAAAGCGAGGTAGCACTCAGCTCCCAGGCCGGCGTGCAGTGACTGGGGGCACCAGCCGGCCCGGGCTTCCTTATCCCCTCACCCCCGCTCCTCCTCCCCTTCCCCACCACGCCCCCTCCAGCCCGGAGCCGCCGCCTCTTTCCAGGCTCAGACTGTCTCGCCACTTAGGGAAAAGGGGACAGCTGGTAGGGGGAGGAGAAGGGGACAAGGGATGGGGAGAGCCCAGAGGAGAGGCGGAGGGGGTGGGGGCTCGGAATGTGTGAGGCCCCAAGGAGCAGAGGTTGGCAAGGCTGTATGCTGGGGCCAAGCCTGGACCCTAGGCTGCGGAAGAGAATTCCTTCCAAGTTCTAGCCACCAGCCCTGCAAGCCTGGCTTTGGCCCAGAGACAGCAGCCGCCTGCCTCCTCCAAGGTAGAACCTGCCCTGAAGCACCTAAGCAAGACGTTCTTTGTCTTCCATCAGCTCTAGCTGGACTATGACAGCTGAGACCCCCTTGTTCACATCTATGCCTGTTACTCCCATAGTCAAGGCCTGTTTACTTTCTAGTCCTCACACTTTTTTTCTCACACTCTACCACCTGTGGTCTGAAGAGACTATCTTATTTAGAAAATACCCAGGCCAAATTTGGTGCCTGTGTGATTGATCAGGTACTTACTTTAGAAGGTCAACACAGTGAAAGTCTCCGAGGACATTCAAAATGCTTGCTAATGATACACCAAACTGCTGGGAAGTAGTCTTGCTCTGATATCATACCTTGACAGTGGCCCACTTGTCTTAAAATGTGTGTGCTTTATGCTCAGTATGACTTTGCTTCCTTTGGGTAAGCCATCTCCCGAGAAATGAAATCAAATTCTACCATTAGGAGGAGCAGGGCAAACAAAAAGTCTATGACTATACTCTTTAGATGTCTTTGGGTCTGAAAAATGCCATTTCTAGTAAACATACGTATTCTCAGTCAAGTCAACACACAGCTGTATGACCCTCCAGGGCTTGGTAATAGCTCTAGTGTCTAATGGCCTCTGGAGCAGTCATGTATTCTCAGGGAGTTTCGGCATTCAGACAAAGATCAATCCAGGCATGTCTAACCTGAGGACTATGGGCCATGTACTTCACAGGATAAATATGACTGCAGTCCAACACGTTTGTAGATTACAGTATCATGTCTTCTGTCAAAACTTTAGGCTGTGTTAAATTGAAAATAGACTAGGAAGAGGGTGTGTCTGTAGATAAGAGAAGTAGGAAAAATGAGGTAGTAGTGATCATGTATGGCTAGATAGAAACAATAAATGGAAAACAGCAGGAAAAAAAATTGTGTGCCCTGTGGACACTTGGCAAACTAAGCTACCTGATCAGTAAATACTATTTGATGCAGAGGCCAAGCTGAAAGTGCCAGGGTGTCTTAATATTTATTTATTTTTATTTTATGTGTCTGAATATTTGATCTACATGGGTTTCTGTGCACAACAACTGTGTCTGGTGCTTGCAGAGACCTGAAGAGGGTATCAGATCCCCTGGAACTTAAGTTACAGATGGTTATGAGCTGCCATGGGGGTGCTGAGATAGGAACTGGGTCCTCTGGAAGAGCAGCCAAGGGCACTTAACTGTGGAGCCATCTCTCTAGCCTTGCCATGGAGTTTTAAAGAGCTTTGTTGGCACCTTTGCCCCAGCCATGCTTCTGCCCACTCTCCCCTCGGGGGCCATAGCCTTACAGTTGTTTAGGTGAGGTTGGTATCATTTTATCCTAGCTTCACAACTTGTATCAGGCCTCAGAGACATTTCACATGACTTGGATGGGTGCTCCAGGCTTCTCACATCAGAGGGGCTCAGACCCAGGCACAGTTGTTAAAGTGGTTTGAATGATGAATACCATAGACACCACCAGGTACCTTCCAAAGCAACAACTCTCCAAAGATATATATATATATATATATATATATATATATATATATATATATATATATATATATAACTTTAAACTAAAAGACTCCTCCTCCTCTCTGTTAAAACATGCCTTAAAATAATCTAAGGTTTTAGGCATTACTTAAGGCATAAAGGCTCCTCACGATATGTAAAGAATAACCATTTCACCTTGGAATTTTCAACAGCTTTATGAAATTTGTAAGGTTATTTTCATTTTCCAAAAAGGAAACTGATTAAGGACATCAAGTAGCTGTGCTCAAACTTTAAAATGTCACTGAGTGTTGGTGACACAGTCTTTAATCCCTGAACTTGGGAGGCAGAGTTGGGTGGATCTCTTTGAGTTTGGAGCCAACCTGTCTATGTACTGAATTCCAAGCCAGCCAATTCTGGGTAATGAGAGCTCAACTTAAAAAAAAAAAAAGTAATATGTGATCTTCTAAGAAATGACTCTTCTCACATGGGTAGGTGTATGAGCTTCATCTATTTACTCACCTCTGCCTCCTTTGTCTAATACTTTCTACCAAACCTCTCTTTTATGTGGTCATCTGTGACTTCCTGATCAAATTCAGGGGTCTCTCCTCAGTTTTCCCCTTTGACCTCAAAGGTAAATTTGTCACTGCAACCACCAATTCCTTCCTGTCACTTTCTTAGCCTTGACACTCCTGGCATTGCGCTCTGAAGTTTCTCTTCTTGCCTCCCTGACCCATCACTCTCTATCTTGTCTGTTGGCTCCTCTTCTTCCCTCCTCCAATTAACTGTTGGAATCCCCGAACACTCAGTCCTCAGCTATGTTGTCTTAATACCCATTTCCTTGGAAAGTGTCTCCTTACATAGTTTCACCTGCTACCTGGCAAGAATTTAGTCAAATTTGAATCTCCAGCTCTGATTCTTTCTGCATAACATCTCTCAGATCGTCCGCTTCTTCCTTTCTGGTTTTATTGCCATGAGCTTAATCCATGCTCTCATTACCCAGGTCAAATGTGCAGACTGAGAGTCTCTTGGCAAATCTCCTTGCTTACAACACAACCTTCCCTGCTTTGGCTAAAATAATTCTCCATCATCACTGCAATCAATTCGCTCTATATTCAAAAGCCCAAGTTGCTCCCCATGGCTTCTTTAATGGAACCCAATGTTCTTCGGTGGGCCTTAAGCTTGTGTCATCAATAGACAGCTTCTCTTCCTTTAAACTGGAAAAACAGCATATTCCTGGGAATTCTTTCTAAATCGTCGTACAATTTGCATTGCTCAAAATGAGAAACGGTGAGGTTCAGTGGCACAGTGGCACACATCTGTAATCTCGGCATCTATGATTACTCTAAATTTAAGGACAGCCTGGGTAACATAGGAAGAGCCTATCTCAAAAGAAAATGAAATGAATGTTACTGACTGAAGTTCCATATTCTTGTTTGTACTATCCAATTCCTTAAAGTGCATCACTCCTGTGCCCAAATTCAGAAAATGCAGAAATCTTTTTTTTTTGTTTGTTTGTTTGTTTTTGTTTTATTTTTTTTTTATCAGTTACATTTTATTAACTCTGTATCCCAGCCGTGTCCCGATCCCTCATTCCCTCCCAGTCCCTCCCTCCCTCCCTCATCTCCACCGTGCCCCTTTCCAAATCCACTGATAGGGGGGACCTCCTTTCCATTCATCTGATCCTGTTTTATCAGGTAGCTTCAGGACTGGCTGCAAAGCCCTCCTCTGAGAAATCTTTTAAAACACAAAGCATCCCCAAAATCAATTGTACATTTTTCCCACCTTCATTTGTGTATAGCCATGTTTTCATGCACACCACCCTAGTAATCATTAAATGAGAAAGTATATTTTGCATTTCTCTATGTCATTTTTCTTTTTTCCTACAATATAATTTCATTATCTACAAAACTTTCCAGACAATGGATCTCCTATAATTTATTTAAATAAGTCATTATTGTAATAGTTCTGATATTCTTAGAAGTTTGATATCTATCCTAGGCTTTATAGATTCATGATATCACATATGTATAGATGACATGAAGAAGAAGCAAAACAAATCTAGGGGAACAAAAAGAACTAAATGAAAAAGGGAGAGGTAATAAAGGGGGAGCAGCCACATATAGGGGCATATGTTCAAAGTACATTATGTACTTGAATGAAAATGTCCATGTAATTCAGTATAATAATTTTTAAATCCATGAAAGCAGCATTTTACTGAAGATATACAAGGATATGCTTAATTCCATTAAAAAAAAGCATTACCGAAACAAAAGCAAATTATTAATGTTCAGTACCATCGGGTGTGGTAGATGTGCATAAGAGAATGGAAACAAAAATGTGTAGTCATAAAGTTTAGGTAAGTCAATCCACAGGAAAAAAAAGCAACACATTGGAGGCAGGAGGGGAGTTCTGGCTTCCTTGATACACCAGGGACTACTGGGCATCCCTTTAAATCCTAGTCTTAGTTCAGTCCTGAGTAGCTGAGATACCACCCTGTTTCCCTTCTACACTTAATGAAACTGATTCTATCAGACAGGGATTCCTTCTAAATCCTTCCCACCCTTAATGCCCACCTCCTCTGACTCATACCAGTTAAATAATCTATGTATCGATCATCTAAGATTCATTTATTTCTTAAATGGTAATCACAAGTGTTGGCAAAGGGAAGTCATTTATAATCATATATTTGCTTCTGATCCATATCCAGGTTGTCTTAAAAACAATTAAGGCACCACGATCTAGGAAATGCTTTCCCCATTCCTTGAGACTGTGAATCTTTCTTGCCAACAGAGTAGCTCCATTCAAGTTGGTTGAATGGAACATTGTTGGGTTTGGCTAATTGCCAAAGGACAGGCACAGATGGCAAACACTGCTGGAATCCAGAATACTGGGAAAGCTTCATGAAGTATCTACTGCAGATGGAAAACACATCATTTTGTCTTTCTTCCAAGCATGCATGCACCCAACAGTTTTTGCATGTTATTCTGTGCCATGCCCTGTGTTGGATCCTAGAGACACATCAGTGAGTGAGTCATATAGATGAATAGTCTGTGGCTCCCATTTACTTCTTTCTGAATTGAAAACCTGCAGATAGTGCCAGGATGAGGAGCTGGATGAGCAGTGGACAACGAAGCCAGACAGAATTCTGAATTAGAAAGAACCGTGTCTCTAGATTGAAGCTGTAAGCACTAGAGTACAAAGCCTTGTCTGAAGAAGCCAGCAAGCAGTCCCAGCTTGCTGTTTGCTATGTTGCAACTTACCCAACGGGCTCCTCAGAGTACCATTTTAAGGGTCTTGCACAAGCCATCCAGCTGGTGAGCTCCTATATTGGCGGTAGCCATTCATCACTTACCCATCCCTCCACCAATGTATCCATTATCTAATATCAATACACTACACTCTTAAGCACTTCACTTATATCTCAATATTTACTGATTTCTTTTTTTACCTACCTTTTGAACTAAAATATACATGCAATCAACTATATAAATATTAATTATACATTTTAAAGAAATTGGCAAATGTTCAAATGTCATTATCATTACTCAAAGTTCCTCCTTGTCCCTTCCTAAGCAATTGCCTCCATCAACCAGGGAGAGACAAGTACTTGATAGCTGGGCTCCATGATGCCTTTTTATTCATTTTCCTACTGATGCACATCGAGGCTGTTTTTATTTTCTAACTATTAGAGACGCTACTGTGAGTGGTATTATAGAAATGTGCTTCAGGGTGTATGTATCCCCTTTCTTTAGGTAAATATGTAGGGGTAGAAATCTAGGGGGTAGAAAAGATATAGTTTAGTTTTATAAGCAACTGTCAAACTTTTTTTTGAAAATAGTTCTATGCTCCCACATTCAATCACGTGTGATCACCTTTGCAGTCTTTTGCTTCATTCCTATTCACAGCCTTGTCTTGCATCTATGAAATGGATTTGCCTTAAAATTCTAAGAGAAAGTCTGATTCTTAACTAACTCCTCAAGTTTGATGATTGCTAATTGAACATCCACACAAGCTGCTAATATCTGAGCACCGGCCCCATGGGATAATCACTTTTATTAAAAGTGTGTATTAAGCAATTTCCATCAAGAATCTCAGTGAGTCCTACATGACAACTCTACAGTAGGTACAGTTTCATTTCCACTCTATGGGTAAAGAATCTGTAGCCCAATAAGTAAAGAAACCAAGATGTTTAGTAACTTGTTCCACATCACACAGGTGATCATTCTGAGATTTGAATCAAATCTTCATTATCACAGCTTTATAATTCTTCCATCTATTGTCTGTGTACAAAGGATAGCAAGGGGAAAGTATATTCAAGTAGGAAGTTTCATTTAGTTTTTTGTTTTGTTTTGTTTTGTTTTTTAGTTTACACACAGCTGAGAAAACAAAGGTGGAGATAAGAGAAATGGCTTAGTTAATAGGAAAGCCACCAGAATCAAACATAACCATTTTCTAGGTAGTAAGTGTTTCCATTCCACGGTTCAACCTCCTTCCATGCTTTGGGCAATTCTTTATTTTATTTCTAGCTTGTACATGGTGCCAAGATTGTACAAAGCCCTTGGAGGTATTTGAAAGATTTGCATGCGTCTAAAAAAGTGAAGGTTAACCTTCCCTTTGGGGCAAAGACATAGATCATAAATGAAATTGTTGAATTTGTGCCAGTTCCTGCCTGGACATTATCTGGAAAACATCTCACTTACCCATTGAGTCTTCTCTGAGCAAGGGAAGAAAATGTGCTGATACTTGGAGCATTTAGTAGGACAAGGAACGGGAAGTGGGAGTGTGAGGAGTACTTTTCTCTTGGAGTCCCACACCACCATCTGGCGGAAGACTTGAGTTTTCATTTCTCTTCAGAAATTTCTTTAAAAGTATTTCTAGTCCTCTCCATGCATGGTCCTTCTTTGGTGCATTAGTTTCTGCAGGAACCCCTGGGCTCAGATCTTTTAGTTTCGTTGGTCTCTTTGCAGGGTTCCTATCCCCTTCATGTCCCTCTAATCCCACCCCTCTCTTCCTTTTTTTTTTTAATTTTATTTTTCTTATTAGTTACATTTTGTTAACTCTGTGTCCCAGCTGTATCCCGCTCCCTCATTCCCTCCCCAACCCCACACTCCCTCCCTGGTCTCCTCCCTGCCCCTTTCCAAGTCCACTGATAGGGGAGGACCTCCTCCTCTTTCATTTGACCCTGTTTTTTATCAGGTATCTTCAGGGCTGGCTGCAAAGTCCTCCTCTGTGGCCTAACAGGACTGCTCCTCCCCTGGGGATGGGGTGGGGAGGTCAAAGAGCCTGCCCTTGAGATCCTGTTAGAAATAGTCCTTGGTCCCCTTACTTTGGAAAACTACTTGGTTACTGAGCTACCACGGGCCACATCCGAGCAGAAGTTCTAGGTTATATCCATAGATGGTCCTTAGTATGATATAGAAAGGATAGGAGCTCTACAAGGACCAAATATATCCGGGCACAGGGTCTTTTCTGAGACTGACACTCAACCTCTCTTCCTCTTAAGACTCCCTGTGCTCTGCAGGAAGTTTGGCTCTGAGTCTCAGCATCTGCTTCAATCCCCTGTTGGGTGAATCCTTTCAGAGGACACTTTGTAGTAGACTCCCATCCTGTTCCTTCTCTTCCACATGCATGGAGAGGACCTAGCCCCCCTGCTAAGATGTGGCCGATTTGCAACTCAGTCTTCATGTGGATCTCTGAGTGAGGGGAGCAGAGGCTGCCTCTATCATGAACTCAGTTGACTGATCTCTGATCCCTCATCCCTGATAATGCAGCCTTGCCAGGCCATGGAGGAGGAAGAGGATTCAAGCTATGGGCAGATTAGTGAAGAACTCCCCCTTTCAGCAGACTAGGGGAAGGGGATGGGAGGAAAAGGGAGGGTAGAATGGGGGGAGTTGAGGGAGGGGGCTTCAATATGGATATATAGTAAATAAATTGTGAAGAAAAAAATTAAAAAATTATGTACCTAAAAAGATATATTTCTAGTCATTGGGGTCCCGAAGGAGGATCCAATGATGTGGTTCCTGCTGTGGTGGAACTAAAATTCCAGAGGGCAAAAGGTTTGGCAGATGCCAGCCAGACCATTATAACAGAGAGGCATTAAAAGCACTGGTAGAGGTTGGTAAAAAAAAAAAAAAAAAAAAAAAAAAAAAAGCACAGTGCTTAAGACTAACAAATCTAGGCATGTGGTAGAGGTGTAGGTCAGCATTCCAGAGGCAGAACCAGGTGGATCTCTGAGTTCAAGGCCAGCTGGTCTACAGAGTGAGTTCCAGGGCAACAAGGGTTACACTGAGAAACCCTGTCTCCAAACAAACTACCAAACAGAATCATCATCACCATCATAATCATCACCATCATCATATCTAGTCTCATACAAACCTGTGCCTGAGTTGTATCTTGGCCACATAGTATTACAGGCACAACGGAAATAGCAATTGTGCTTACCATAGGAGTCTGTGGCAAAGGCTGAAAACAAAAATACTTGTACTTGTTGGAGGTACCCTGCTGGTTGAGGCTGCAGTTCTTGCCTGGACCAAATAGCCATTATGACCTTGGCAATAAAGGCTGAACTCGCTCCTCTCAGAGATGCCCCCTGCTCTCTGCCTGACTTCATGTGGAGAGTGCCTTTAGATTATAGATTCCCCTAGCCACACTTGATAGTTGGCCTCTGACAAAGCTCCTGGCTAGCTCTCCCCTCCTTGAGCTTATCTATGTTAATCAAGCACTGACATTCTACTCTTATGATTGGAGCACGCTGTGTAATGCAAATCAAGCATCCTTGAAGTGCGTAGTTTCAACCGATTATGACATCTATTCTTGGAGACCTCTAACTACTCCCCTAAGGGTATATATTCTTTGTTCTGTGGAAGTAAAGTTGAACTAGCCATCAACTGTTCCCAGGTTATGTGATCCACATACAGTTGTAGCCATTCCAGGCATGCTTCTCTTCTCCAGCCCCTCCTGACTCCATGGGCTGCTTCCAGGCAGGAGGAGAAAATGTACTCAGCACCGATCCTAATAGTAAGCATGCAACTGTAGCTATTCCATTCTCAACAATAAGGTTGTAGTGCTATGGAGCCAGGAGGGAAGCTTTCAATTGACCTGGGAAATCTCAGAGCATACTGCCCGCAAAGGTATCATGCCCCAGATGAGCTTTGAGCTTTGACAGTCTGCTAGTCATTCTGCTCTTTGTGCCTGTGGAACGCTATACTCAACACATGCAAGGAACAAGTATGGCTCACCTCCCTTCACTCCTACCTAAGCAGGGAAGGAAGGTATCCATTCTTGTGAGTAGCAAGAATCTGGGTGCTTTGGAGCTGGAAAATGACATGGGAACATTTCAGGCCCCAAACCATGAAAGAAATTGTTTCCATGGTGAGTAGACAGGGCTCGGGGAAAATGAAGACCAGTTGTGTCAACTGAAATCTATCAGATTTTTACTTTGTTCTTGGACAATGATGCTTCAGTGTGGCTCATGATTATTCCAGCAATATGTTAAATACGTGTGATGGGGCCTGATAAATTTCCATTGCCTCGAAACATGCTCTCCAAACTGCCTGTGACATGGCATGAGCAGACTGATTATAGCTCTATTGTTCACTTTCCCTACAAATCTTTAACATGCCAGGGTAAACAAACTGAACCCATCCTAAGCCTAACCCATCCTTATACACTGTGGTCAATACATACGTAACAGTGTATGAGACTAGCATGGTATTGATTTGCTAAGAGCAAATCATTGTGCTTGGGACCACAGACAAAAAACAACCAACCAAAAAAAAAAAACAAACAAACAAACAAACAAACAAAAAAAAAACAACAGACTATGTGTTACCAAGCTAATGACAGGAGTCCATCAGCTGTTTTATCTGCCCATTACATGTGATAATAAAAACTGACCCCCTGAGAAAAGTGGATAAAAATGCAACCTCCCAGAAATTAGGGCCACCCAGAAGACAGAGTGCATCAATATCTCAGGCACACAGGGAATCTTTTGGAGATTTCTGGGGTATGATGTCACTCCATGTGGTCCTCAGGGCTGTTGGGGAGGAATATATATTCCTTGTTAGTAGGAAAATTTGGTGAGATTCACTCTTGCCTCCTTTGCATTAGTTTAATACTGGAGATTTTCAAAGAAGTCTTCTCAGACACTAAACTGCAAAGGGGTCTCTGCCATTCCCAAGAATCGTCAGCTCACAGTTCTGCTTTTAAGACACAAACAATATCTGCTACATGTGATGGCAGCACAAGACATCTTGTTTCCTGCAGCATCCATCAGGACTTGACAATGCACAGGTGCACTTCCTAAGTGGTGTGTTTTAAAACGAAGCAAATCTAATAGGTTTGGGACTTGATAGGAATTTAATGGCTTCGCTTTCTAAAAGCAGGCCACTGCTAGGCTGTGCTGTGCTTCTCTTACAAAAGTTTAGTTGTATGTGGTGGTGCACACCTATAATCCCAGCACACAAGAGGCTAAGTCAGGATCCTATATTTTTGTTGTTATTTTGGGTTTGTTTGTTTTTCCAAGAGAGGCTTTCTCTGTCACAGAACCCTGGCTGTCCTTGTACTGAACTCAATTTGTAGAACAAGCCGGCCTCAGAGATCCCCCTATCTCTGCCTCCCTCTGCTGGTATTAAAGGTATGCACCACCACCACACCTGACCCAGAAGTCTAAGTCTGAGGCCAAGCTGGGATCACAGCAATTCTCCTGCCAAGGAGGGGGGGGCAAGACAGACCCTATTTGCCACCCTTAGCACCAAATAGTGATTTTTAGAGTCTATATTTGAGTAGAACTCTTGTCTTGCATACAAAAGGCATCAAGAAAAAGGGAGAGAGGGATGTTCACAGGGAAAGGGGGGAGAGAAACAGAGAGAGGAGTGACAGATAGGGGTTGGGGGAGGAGGTTGCCTATGATCACAAAGCTAGGCATAGAATGAGTTCTAACCACTGAAATTCGATACACCCAAACACAGTATTTAAAAGGCGTAGGTAATTTATAGATTTTTATGTTGGCATATAAGAAAGAACAAATTGGCTTGATAACATGGGTGGATTTATTTCTTAAGATTCAAGTGCAAACTTAAAAATAAGAACAAAGCTTTTCAAGAGTAAACACAAAAATCTAAGTAACAATCCGATATCGTGCATTTTAACAGAAAGTACAAATATGAATACAAAATTTGTAACTACATTCAAAATTAAAATATATCTCTCCAGTTCCCAAACTCCATACAATCTTTAACCTGTCCTCAGTTTGTCACTGTAGAAACATTTGTCATATGTTACCAGGAAAATATAGGCAAAGATTACTAATCAGTCTCTATGAACAAAGAAATAGGGCTCTCCCTCACTTGGGATTTTATGAATCATTCATCTGTATTTCATTTCTTAAAGGTCATACAATCATACCTTCAGTCTACATAAAAAAAGAGTACAGATATCAAGGAAACAGACCCTTTTATGTAATTAAAGCAAAAATCATGAGTGTTCAACTTAGAAACACACAAATTTATAATCAATATTAAGCACAGCTTTATTTGATGGCTGACATGTAATAACTGTGAACAATTTAAATAGGTATAAAAATGGAGATTAAAATCTTTAGGCTCAAATACTTAAAAAGTCACTATGAATATGGAAAATATTTTTGTTTACATAAACATATATATTTCAGATGAAAAGTCAGGGGGTGGTGGAATCTCCCTGGTCCCTTAACATGTTTGGATTTTCATGAAGAATTAGCAGCACCCAACCTTAAGTGTTAATTACGTGATTCTTAAGGACCTAGTCAACAGAGAAGTTGGCAGTGTTCCAGCTTTCAGGAGATAGGAGTGGGTGGGGTGCAAATATTTGAAATAAGATAGTATGCATGCACTCACATTTTAAAGTCACCATTCCAAATAGGAAACACATATTGGAAAAGCCTAAGAAAACCACCCTGAAAGGATAAACACTGGGCCAGGAGTAAACAGAAGCTGAATAGTAGTCTACTTGATAATGTTTTCAAAGGCAAGTTGGGAAGCATGAGAGTACTCAAATATAATTTCAGGGAAAACTTGCCTCAAATTTTATTTTGCAGAACACTGAGGAGAAACTTTTACAAAAAAAAAAAAAATTCACTGTTGCTTATAATACCAGATGATTTTTTTCTTTATTACCACCATATACATAACATTTAAATAATTTCTTTATAAATATTTTAGAGCACAAAGAACCCATTTTGTTGCAGTGGTGGCCCACATCTGTACAATGCAATGTAAGTAACATATATATATATATGTGTGTGTGTGTGTGTGTGTGTGTGTGTATAAAATGATTACAAAAAATGCAAAGAATAACAGTATTAAGAATTTTTACTTTTTACAGTAACTATGGTTCAAGTGAGAATATCTATCAAGAAAATATATTCCCAGACTTTAACTGAAGAATTAAAAAGAAACCCACACTCTAAGTTACTGCACAGACAGTTCTTAATCAAGTAACTCTGCCCTTCTCCCAAATCTAGCATTTCCAGTTTCTAAACTCTTCACAAACAGGAAAAGTGGTAACAGTGTTTTCTTCCCTTTAACTTCCCCAGGCTCATCCAAAACATTTAATCACCCGTTATGTCTGAACAAGATTTTGAGGAAGTCATTTCATTTATCATAACCCGCTTTGCTGAAATTAAAACAAAAGGAAAGGCTTTCTAAATAGCATTCTACTGATCAAGTATCAATCAGCAACAGCAAACAGACCATAAACACAAATGTGATTTAATATAAGCACATTTTAAAATCAAGCCCTGTTATCAAAGATAATTTCAGAGTCTCTTTCCCAGGTTCTGTGCTATGCAAGGATCCTAATTCTGAGTGTTTATGACTCCATGAGCTTTCGAACAGAAAAGCAATGTATCTTGTTGAATTTTGATTGACTTTTTATAATGTTCCTCTTGGTCTCAGTCTTTCACTAGATCACACACAGAAAGGTTATTTTTACAAAATTTTATCCTGTTAAGACATTTAAATAATTACAGTTGCTGATTTTAGTTCTCAGACACCCAAAAAGCAGTTCAGCTTCCCTTTAAATAAATTAATAGATATTTTTGGTGTGTGTGTGTATATATATATATTATATATATATTATATATATACACATATATAATTCTTAACTTCAGGCACTGTAATTATTCACAATATTGCAATGATTCTATGTCTAGCCTACATGATGATTATGATCTTCAAATACCTTCTAAGATACTGATTCCATATTACAATATTATTGATTCTTTTTGCCCTTCAAGATAAATGGTTGGAAGAGAATTTTAAAGCCCTGCGGCACTTCGGCTTTGAGTAGTGTTAATCCATAATTTTGTAATGATTACTGTTAAAACTTCTGAACTAGGAAGACAACAGACACTGGAAGTTGTAAATCTCCTCAACTATATCTACTCCAATTCTATTTTCTTTAGCATGAAGTATCTTTTCTTTATAAAAACAAGTGTATCTATTTCGGTTTCACTAGAACTATGCAAAACTAAGTTAAAGTAGACTCAACTATTTTAACCAGTTTGGGTTGTTTTTGTTTTTAATATATCTTTAGAAGATACACCTTACATTCTAAGAGAGAGATCAACAAAGGCTTAAACTCTAGAACTAAAAAACCATCAGGCCACCTCCTGTGCAAATGTAAATAGAAGAGCTGTATCTTATTTGCCCCCATACATTCGCTCAATATCCTTGAGATAATGGTTCTTCAGTTCCTTCCTTTTCAGTTTGAAGGCATCTGTTACCAAACCAGTTTCAGGGGTCCATGGCTCTGGGCTTAACCGAACCTTGATTGGAATTTCAAATCGCTCCAATTTCACTGAAATAAAAAAAAGGAAGAGAAGGATAGGAAAGAGATAAGGAGGAAGTAGAAAGGACAAAGAGAGGGGAAATGAACAGAAAAACAATGATTAAAACAGATTTTTCAGAACTGATAGCCTATATGATGCAATGAAAGAGAAAAATTATTTATTGGTAAGTTATTAACAGACAGTTATTAACAACATGACACATTTCTCAAGGTGTGCATAGGCAGTTTTGCTTGCACAGACCCACATACTACATCTTCCCCTTCAGAGTCTTCAAACTGCTGTTCCTCTGCCTGGGATGGTTTTCCATTCAGATATCTACTAACATCCAGAATTTCTCTAACTACTTGAAACAAAAAAGAAAACAAGGTTTTTTTTTTGTATATAATTAGGGCCTTTGTTTTATTGACTGTAACCCATAGACTAGACCAAGAACCCTCAATAAATACATGCAAATCTAAATCATTCCATTAAAAATGAAGCCTTTAGAAAACTATTCCTTGGAAGTTGCTTTATATAGTCAAATGTAAACCAAGATGTTATTTATTTGGTATAATGATAGTGTTTTAATAATGTAAGACAGGATACAGTACATGTATACATTGTGTGGGAGTTATGCAACTCAATATATGTTGGGAGAAGTATAAGGAATTAACATAGAAGTAGCTGTGGGTGGCATATACCGCTAATCCCAGCACTCAGGAGGCATAAGCAGGTGGATCTCTGAGTTCCAGTCTAGGCAGGAGAAAAGTTACACAGTGAGATTCTGTCAAAAAAAATAAAAGCATCAATAATAAACAGAACAGAGTACTGAACTACATTAGCCTACTTCTTATATTTTAACATAAGCTCATTCTTAAAATTCTGAAGAACAGATATGTTATTCTGCATGCAAGCTTGATATTTTTAAAAAGATTTGCTTATTTATTTTATTGTTTATACAGTCTTCTGCCTGTAAGCCAGAAGAGGACACCATATCTTATTATAGATGGTTATGAGCCACTATATGGTCGCTGGGAATTGAACTCAGGACCTTTGGAAGAACAGCCAGTGCTCTTAATCTCTGAGCCATCTCTCAAGCCCTAAGCTTGATTTTTTCTTTTAATGGAATGACTTAAAATAACACTTGTGCATATTTACAAAGCTACTACCTGGCAGCCTTGGTGACATTAGAAACTGCTTTGAGAGAATATGATGCTGAATATGAAAAGTAATCTCTCATATATTACCTAATATAGTGTTAGCCCAAATAATGTTTAAACAGAAAGCAAAAGAACATAAAACTTGCTTGAATTACCAATATCTACTCTATTCTCACATTTTGAGTCAGTTACACAAAGGTACCCGAAATATCTGCTCCCTGGCTCACATCTGGATCTCAAGGAAGATCTCAACTACAGATTTGGTTCTAAAAACTTTCATTTCCTTTTACTTTCCGTACTTACTAGGATTACTTTAATCTTAAAAACAAAACAATAGATTCAAACAGTTAAATAGTTTTAAACTCAACAAGAGAGTACAAGGTTCATCTCTACTGTTCCTGGGAAATAAGTACCCTAAAATAACATCTTTTCTCAGGAGGCAGAGGTAAGAACATCACTCTAAGTTTCAGGCTATCCTAACTTAATTGGTAAATGCTAGGCTAGTCAGGAATATATAATGAGATATTGTCTCATTATTATTATTTATTAAAAATAATATTTTTAAGTTAATCTTACTAACTACAGTGAAGTAAATAAAATGAGAAAAAGGCACTAGATGGGAAGTTCAATTAAGTTTAGAGAAGAAAAACAGAAGTATTACTAATAACTGAATCAGAGAAGACTAAAACTACTGCCAACCAAAAAGGATGCCAAAAAGGATCCTCAATACAAAGCCTAGGGCAGGGAACCCTGAGCACTGTATGCCTCTGAAGAACGATGACAGAAAAAGGAGTAGGGTTGATACTCAAGTCCTTTCTCATCTGCTGCTAACCTTCTAGCACCAGCCTATCAACTAGTTTATTTTTTGGACTCAAGCACATGAGACACAACAGACAGTAAGAATAAGGCTGCCAAAAAGGATTCAGTGAGTTTTGCTTACTCCATCTCCACCAAAACACCTTGTTCTCTTTGGCTATCAGAATGATGGCAATCAACTACTATACAACAGATGAGAGATCATTAAAGAAATAGAGTGATCCCAGAGGGGGTAAAGATGAGTAAGAGTAACTTTTCACTGAAGCCTATGAAGTGTTTTAAGTAACTCCTTTGAAAACATGGAAGGGAGGAGCAGTCTTGCTAGGCCACAGAGGAGGACTTTGCAGCCAGTCCTGAAGATACCTAATAAAACAGGGTCAGATGAATGGGGAGGAGGTCCTCCCCAATCAGTGGACTTGGAAAGGGGCAGGGAGGAGATGAGGGAGGGAGGGTGGAATTGGGAGGGAATATGGGAGCGGGATACAGCTGAGATAGAGTTAATAAAATGTAACTAATAATAAAATTAAATTAAAAAATATGAATGAACACCCAAGGAACAGTAGAAACTAAGAAACCAGCAGATGTCACTGTTCTAATGTCTATTCATTGCCCAATTCTTGACATTCTGACAACTATTATGTAAATCCTTTGGAATATATAGAGATCCACAGCCTTCACCAACCATCAGGCCTATTGCAAAGATTTCCTTGCTTTGCTGTAAACCTGCCTGATGCACCCACTTACATATGTGAAAAGTATCTTAATTTATGACTTTCTTTGCTCCATTACTACATACAGACCTTCAAAAACATGTTACCTCACTCATTTGAACATATCTGAGGCATCTTAAATCTATGATTCAGAGGCATAAAAGTTTTTCTCCAGAATAAACAATTCCCTATTCTCCTTGGGAAAATAAAAAATACTTCAAACCCAAACTACTGAGAAAAGATAAAGAATGTCACTTTATACTGACTAAGCAAATAACCTAGCAAGTGGACATTCCAACTCTAAACATACATGACAGAAATACACATGGACTCAATTTCATAAAATTCTAGTGGATGCAAAGTGAAATTTACCCTACTCAAGCACAATAGTGATAGGTGCCTTTGACACCTGACTCTCACCAATTGATAGTTCATTCCAACAACAACAAAAAAGACAGAGAAACATGTGAGTTAAGTAACATCATCAAATGGACTTAATAGATATCTACAGATAGTTCCTTCCAAGCACTGCAGACTACACATTTGTTTCTCCTCAGAAGTCCATGGAAATGCCAAAATATATTAAGACATAAAGCAAGTCTTTAAAAAAAATATCAGGAAGCCAGGCATGGTGGTGCACACTTCTAATCCCAGCACTCTGGGTGGCAGAAGCAGGTGTATCTCCGAGAGTTCAAGGCCAGCCTGGTTTACAAAGCAAATCCAGTACAGCCAAGAGAAACACTGTCTTGGCTGTCTACACAGAGAAACACTGACTTGGAAAAAACAAAAAGAAAAAGAAAAAAATAGGGAAATTGAAATAATCCCTTGATCACAACAGAAAAAGACCACAAGTCAACAAAGAGAAACTCCAGAGAGCTCACAGAATCACCGAGATTAAACAATATAGAAAAAAACATAGAAACATATGTTCTACTCAATTAGAAAATATAAAAGAAATCAGTGAATTTCTCAATATATATATAACCTAGAAAAATTAATTTAAGATTAGATAAACAATTTAAGCAGATCTACAATCATTGTCATTGAAGCAGCAATTCCTAACTAAAAATGTCCAGGTCCAATTAGATTCGTTAATGCTTTTTAGTAGACCTTCAATGACTAATGCTAATGCTTCTCAAACTAGTCCATAAAATAGAAAAGCATTGCATTATAAAACACTATGAAACTACTAATACCCTAATATCAAAATCAACGATACAACAAAACAGAAATTATAGGCCAACACAATGAACATAAACAAAAACAAATCAACAAAAGACTTGCCAACAAAATTCAAGAATACAACAAAACATTCACCATGATCAAGTTAGCTTTGTTCCAGAGAGGCAGTGTTATGAATTCCATAACTGGACTCAAAGTCAAAAATCACATGGTTCTCTTGATAGATGGAAAAAGGCTCTGGGTATGGTGGTGCATACCTTTAATCCCAGAGCTCATGGGGAAGAGGCAGGCAGATCTCTGAGTTTGATGATAGCCAAGGCTACATAGAAAAACTCTGTCTCAAAATCCAAAAACCAAACCTAACCAAACTGCCCAGAGCCAAAGCTATTTACTGGAGCTAAAGTCAAATAGTGAGCCAAAGCTATTTAGTGGAGACAACGCTATTTACTGAAGCCAAAGCCAAATAGTGAGCAAAGGTCATTTAGTGGAGACCTAAAGCTATTTAGTGAAAGAGTTACCTAGGACCCTAAATCACGGGTGGTAGATTTGTGAGGACATCTGTCTGTTAGTTTTAGAGCATCCGTGAGATATCTTAAGAAAACATCCTTACAATACCTTGCAGGTGCAATATTCAAGCTATGAAAGCACTCCTTCTTATCTCCTGAAGCAATAATTTAGCCTTTCCCCTTTTCCTGCCTTCTCCCTGTATAAGCTGGGTAAAAATTTCTAATAAAAGAGGTCTTGATCAGACAAACAGACTTGGCTTCATTCCTTGCATCTGTTTTCCTCCCCCCATTCTTTCCACCCCCCTCTTTAGGAACCTGTTGAACTCCCGAGGGATGGGACACCAAACCAACAACAAACAAAAACAACAAAAAAACCCAACATTCCTTAATGTTAAAAGGCCCTGAAGAGGGCTATAGAGATGGCTCAGAGGTTAAGAGCACTGGCTGTTCTTCCAAAAGTTCTGAGTTCAATCCCCAGTAACCATATGGTGGTTCAAATCTATGTATACGGAGGGCTTCTGAAAGGCTCTGAAAGCCCTGCAGACTATCAAAGCAGATGTTGAGACTTATGGCCAACTGTTGGGCAGTGTGCATGGAATCTTATGTAAGAAGTGGGAAATAGTAAGATCTGGAGAGGACAGGAACTCCACAAAGAGAGCAACAGAACCAGAAATTTGAACACAGGGGTCTTCCCAGAGACTCATACTCCAACCAAGTACTATGCATGGAGATAACCTAGAACCCCTGCACAGATGTAGCCCATGGTAGTTCAGTGCCCAAGTGGGTTACATAGTAATGGGAAGAGGGACTGCCTCCGACATAATCTGATTGGCCTGCTCTTTGATCACCTCCCCCTGAGGGAGGAGCAGCCTTACCAGGCCACAGAAGATGACAATGCAGCCACTTCTGATGAGAACTAATAGACTAAGATCAGAAGGAAGGAGAGGAGGACCTCCCCTATCAGTGGACTTTGGAAGGGGCATGCGTGAAGAAAGGGGAGGGAGGGTGGGATCAGGAGGGGAGGAGGGAGGGGCTTATGGGGGGATACAAAGTGAATAAAGTGTAATTAATAAAAAATTATAATTAAAAACAACAACAACCACAAAAATTATCTATAATGAGATCTAGTGCCCTCTTCTGGCCTGCAGGCAGTACATATATACATATATATATACATATATATATATATATATATATATATATATATATATATATATTTAGGAAGGAAGGGTTGGCTCACAGTTCTAGAAGATACATGCCATTATGATGTGAAGAATATGGTGGCAGCAGGAGGAGGTAGCTGTACATATTGCATCACCATAGAAGAAGCAGAGAAAGATGAACTCTTGGTTTTTCTTTTTTATTCAGTCTGGAACCTCAGACCACTCACATTGATCTCTATTCCAGTTAATCTAATCTATACAATCCCTTACAGACAAGCCCAGAAATTTTTTTCCAATATTGTTCCTAATCCTCTCAGGTTGACAATTAAGACTAACCACCACAGTGAAGGAGGGGTATTTATAGAAACATGAATGACTACTGGGCATCTGCATCTCTGAAAAGTCCCATACCAGTGGTACAGACCAATACAGAGGTCCAGTGGGCACTATTAAAGTTTCAGTGCAGACACTCACAGGCAATAATAAATCTTAAAAAAAAAAGGCCCTGAAGAAACTCAGAATAGAGAGAACATACCTCAGTATAATAAAGGAATGATTCAATACTGAACTGACAGGCAAGATGGTGCCCACTAGAGCAATAGGGCCATAGGTGTAGAGTAACCAACTGCCATCTAATCGGATTTGAGGAAAGCTCATTAGAAAGAATTCACTTCCAGTATTGTAAATCTGGTCAAAAACCTACGCCTGGGCATGTCATTGGCTCTAGGGGTAACCTACTGTTGTTTTGTTAAAAAGGAATGTAGAACAACTGCCTTATAAATATTTATGCTTCCATCCATAGGCCTGGACTACTCTCAACCTTGCTCAAAGAAGTTTGTTTTTGTAGTAGGCAGCAATACATGTACAAACTCAAAACTGGTCAAGGAACTGAGAAGAGACTGAGAATTCAGCCATAAATAGGATGACTGACTCAAAACCCCAACCTTCCTGCCCAAGGCTCAAGGAACACTGTGGAAGAAAAGGTAGAAAGAATGTAAAAGATGGAGGATGTGGTGAGTATTGCCATGAAATGCTGTCTTTCTTGTAAGAAGTAGCTATTGAACAAATGAATTCACAGCAGCTGCAGTTATACCTGCAAAGGCCTATACAAAATCAAGCCAGTCAAAACTTCAAAATGGATGACAGAGTCTCTCAAGGCCCCATCCTTAGCTGAGGAGTTATTGGCAGTTTGTACCTCTTCCTTGGGGTACACTGGTAGATTGCCCATGCTTCAGTGGATGACCTGACACTCAGGTACAAGTGGGCAGCACTAACTGGACTTAGTGAGTTATTAAGAGAGGAAGACATGAAGTTGGGAGGGAGAGCTGTTGTTGGAAATGGCTTGAGAGGAATTGGAAGGGATAGATATGGTTAAAATTCATTGTATATATGAACAAAATTCTCAAAGAACTGAAAAGTATATATTTTTCAACTGTTAAGTTGATTTTATATCCACACACATATATGCATAACACTGGAGTTGAGATTTTTAGGAAAAAAAAAAAGATATGAAGAGTTTTTACGGAGGCCTTACAGGGAGTTAATAAGGAGTGGATATAACCAAGACCAATATGCACTGTATATATGTATGAATTTTTTAGTGTGATGTACAAAATATTTATTATATGACTTTAATGGGCTTCAAAAGCTTAGCAATTTCTTACTTACTGGCATTTGCAGCTTCTCGAATTTCTTTTAATATTTCAGCTTCCATGTCAGGGTTATTGCAAATGTCAACCCAAGATCCTTCTATCCCCTTCTGTTGTGCCAGAAGGGTCAACTTTTTCTGATTAGGAACCACAAAACTGATCACATAGGACTGATCACTGAAAAATAACAGATATTAAAAATAGAAATAAAAATGAGAATAATTATTCAGAAGTTATTTAGTTTAACAGTACATTGGAGATATCTCTAAAATATGTATCATATGATATTAATAAAAAGGGAAATTGCTTAATCATGCAGGCTTCTGACTTAATAAAAGTTGGACTGAAACATGGAGCCCACCATGTACTAACTATGTGAACTTCTGGAAAATTATTCATGCTAAGTCTCATGTTATAGATCCTACAGGAATGAACTTGAAGCATAGGTTAAGTTAGACAAACACTTAGCAAGGCATGGTAGATGTCTAATAAAGAACTGCAATAATGAGTTATACTGTTAAATAAATTCAAGAACTTTTCATGTTTATTTTCCTATTTGCAATCAAAGTTCTATTAGAAGATTGATGATATCTGCATCCTTACACATACTCAAATTTATTTTATAATGTTCTTTTTTTACTGTAAGTACATGAAACACAAAACAACTACTCTTTGGTTGGCAAGTGACCAAGCCTGATGACCCAAGTTTGATCTCCAGAACCCAAGTGGTGATAGGAAAGAACTCCCAGAAATAGTCCCACATGAGCTCCTCCCAACAAACACTAGATAGATAGACAGACAGACAGACAAATAGACAGTTACCTTTTGGCAAAAGCACAGATGTTGTCAATCAGTGGACAATTCTTCAATGCAGCTTCAACTTTCCCAAGAGATACATATTCTCCCGCTTGTAATTTCACCAGATCTTTCTTCCGATCTATAATGATAAAAATATAGATCCTCAAGTTAAACTGGATACTGGCTGTTGTTTCTTGGAAGCCTGTTCTTTTCTGAAGGGAGATGGAAGAGAGGGAATGGATCAAGGGAGAAAGGAGATGGGGGGCAACTGGAGGAGTAGAAACTGTGGTCATAATGTATTGTATGAAAGAAGATTTTATTTTCAATAAAAATGCAGATCCACAGTTTGTTTCATTATGGCATACACAATTCTGATTTTAATTTTATTGCTTTAGTCTTTATTTACAAAGATATTTCCTCTAAAATCTTGTTTTATATATATTATTTTCCCATACATATTGCTAAAAAAATGAATCAAGTGTTATAAAAGATCTAGCATTCAGGTTTCCATGGCAAGAGCATCATAAGATCCAGGTCAGTGTGGCCTCATAGTGGGTTCAAGTTCAGTTTGAAGTACATAGCAAGAGTCTATCTCAAAGCAGATTTCTCTAATGGAGTGTCACTGGGTATATCAACCACATACCAGGGCAGGCCATGGTCCTAAAAGCAGTCAGAGCACAAACACACACACACACACACACACACACACACACACACACACACACACCACAAAAAACAAAAACAAAATCAACCCTCCATGTTATTTTTGTTTCTTCTCTCTCTCTGTCTCTCTGTGCCTTCTTTCCTCCCTCCCCTCCCCCTCTCCTTATTGTTTTTTTATTTGACTTTCATTTTGTCTTTTTTTTTTAAGAGAGAAAGAGAGTGTATGCAAGTGTGAGGGAGCACAAAGTTGGATAGGTAGAGAAGTGGGTAAGATCTGGGAAAACTTGGGGAGGGGAAAACATGATTAAAATATATTATATGAAAAAAGACTTAGATAAGAGTATAATTAAGTAAGTATTAGCTAATGGTTATACACTATACTTAAGCTGTAACAACTTACCATGCTCTTGGATGTTACAGTAATCTTAAACTCCTGTTTACAGTGCCACAAAAGGAAGGAACAGAACTCTAGAGCATTACAGTAGAATGGGAGTTTAGTCTGTTCATCACATACAGGCTCTGTGATGCTTGGCACTGCAGTTAACCTCTCTCTACTTCATTTCTATAGGGGACAATGATGCCTATCTCACAAAAACATGTCATTTGTTATCTTCCATAGAAAGCACACTCAACAAATGCTAATTCCCACTTTCCCTATTTGACAATTTCTTTGTAAAGAGACAATGCTATAAGAAAGTACTGTCATAGTATAGCTCGACTTGAGTAACTATTATCCTGTATTAAAATCCTTTGTGTGAATGATGCGTTGCCTAGCAATAGCAAAAGTAAGGAGACCAAGGAGTAGGAGGATGAGAGTTGAGGGTTGTGATGAAAATACACTATATTCTTGTATGAAAAAAAAAAAATGGTTTTCTAAAAAAAGACAATGCCAGGTACTTTTCTACAAAAGACCCTTTCTGACATTCTATGAAATCTAAAGGCTTCCTTTTCCATTTTAAACCTGCAGCACCAGTGTGCACATGCATTGTATGTGCATATATGTTAACAATATTTATATATTTGGAACATAATTGTTTACCTTTTCCAGAATGCACAAATGTAAGGTTTGTGTATGTAATGCACAAATACACGGCATTAGAATAATAAAAATAATTGTCTAATACATGCACACACATACACAGAGGAGGGGATGCAGAGATGGTTGGTATACTAAGTGCCTGGCTGGAAAGCATGATGACCTGAGTTCAGATCTCCAGCACCCACATAAAAGCTGGGCAGTGGCATGAATGTTTAAGCCTAGTACTGGGGTATAGATTGGCAGATTCCTGAAGCTCAATGGCCAGGGAACCCAGACAAATTGATGAGTTCCAGGTTCAGTGAGATACTGTCTCAAAGGCCAGAAAGTGATCAAAAAGACAAATAACTCTTCAACCTCTGTCCTCTAGATTCACCCACACATCTTTGTGCATGAATGTGTAGGAACAAGTACAAATATCAAACATACACACACACACACACACACACACACAAACACACAAACACACATTGAAGAGAAGCCAGACATAGTGGCACATGGGTATAACTCTTATTCTTAAAAAGTCTGAAGCATGAGGCTTGTGAGTTCAGCCAGACTACACTACATAGTGAGTATAGAGCTAGTTTTGGCCACCTAATACAACCATGTCTCAAAAACAAGTTGTGCTGACAGAACCAAAAAGGGTTTAGGATGTAGATCCATAATATATTACTCCTCTAGCATACATGAACCCCTAGTTCTGCTCTCCAGTAGACGGGAACAGGAAGAACTATGAATGTGATTATCAAGTTGCGGGGGGCAAGTTTATCATTTTTTAAATGAGTCAGCAGATCAGTGTTAAAGATGAAGACAGAACTTTCCAGAAAATCTCTAATTACATTCTTCCCAGATGCTGTGAAGCTCAGTAGCAGATTAAATGAGTCACTAGAAGTATGACTGAGTGAATATAGCACTAGAAAACAGGATAGACACCACAGAGTGGCACTTACAGTGAGTCAGTGTTTAAACCTTTGCCTGTTTTAAAGTGAAGAAAGTACTTTCTTTGGAGTCACTACTACTTTTGGAGTAGTGTTTTGAATGGAAATGCCAGCAACACACATTTTCAAACGAGTAGCATGGTGCTGAAGATTGATATAACCATTTTCTAACTCTCACAGACAGATAAAGCGATGGATGTATGGTGATTATTAGGCAATAAGGGGGGAGGCAAGGCCTAGAATAGTATGTTCGTCACAGGAAATAGCTAGTCCCCATGGAGTTAAGCAAACAGATCTTTCCTGAATAATTTTTTGTTTTCTCATTACTGAATTTTCCTGTCCTTTCCCCCCATCCTCAATCACTGCTACTACTATTGCTACTATTTAAAATGATTCAGGCATGTCTATGAACATTTCATATTACGAACACATCTAAGGCTAGGAACTGCCCTGTGAGGTAGGTGGCAGTTCTATTTCACAGATGCGGTCACAAGTAACATAACTTACAGAAAGCTGTAACAAATCAATTTACCAACCATGCTGATGACCTGACCTATATTATCTTTCAGGTTCACTTAACTTACAAAATGAAAAAAAAAAAAAAAAAAAAAAAAAACAGAAACAAAAAACGATATACTGACCTATAATCTGTAAGCATCCATCAGGATGGAATTCTCCAATATCACCAGTGCAAAACCACCTTTGTCCATTTTCATCCACAGAATAATCTTCTGCTGTTTTCTCTTCATTTTTAAAATATCCCATCGAGATATTCTGGCCACCAATCACAATCTCACCTCTGGGGTTTGGTTTATCATGAACTGTATAACCACCTAGAAATAATTTTCAATAATCAGTTATTATCCAAAACCAAAATTCATCATCTTTCATAAATCCTTTAATACAATTATTTTGTGTGCATGTGTACATGTCCACATGGCACAGTGTACATTAAGTCAGAGACTCAGACCATCAGGCTAGAGAACATGTAACTACTAAGTCATCTCAACAACCCTTCCTTAATTTTTAAAGTTTCCTTGTTATTCTTAATTTTATATTATGTTTATGAATGAATCATAATTTACATTTAGTCAGTTACCTGAGTATAATAAGGGAATGATTTGAGGGACATCAGAGAAAACTCTATGATAATCACCACTGAAGACCTCCTACCCAAACCTTCCCATGACACCTAACTTCAAACCCAGGACATAATGAAAGCTTAGAGGTCACAGGACTCTTAAGATGAAGCCATCCCAAACAAGAGCAACACTTAAAGCTGTTTTAAGTAAGTCACCGATATGATGCTATTAATTCTTCTCAGATTTTAGATCAGGGAAGTTTCACTTAAAGACAACAGACAGTACCTAAGACAAGCAATAGCGTTAAGCAACAGAGAATGAGAAATGAGAAAAATTTTACAGACTTAAACAGTGACCAGACAATTACTGTCTGGTAGTTGTTATCAGTTCTTTCTGGCATGGCAAGGTTGTTTAATTATTTGTTAATTTAATAATCTACTTTACTGTAATTAATATTTACTATCTTTTTAATTTATTTTTTATTTACTACAATTTATTCCCTTTGTATCCGAGCTGTATCTCCCTCCCTCATCCCCTCCAAGCCCCACCCTTCCTCCTTCTTCTCCTCCTATGCCCCTCCCCCAGTCCACTGATAGAGGAGTTCCTTCTCTCCTTCCGTCTGACCCTAGCCTATCAGGTCTCATCAGGACTATCTGCATTGTCTT
The DNA here is from genome assembly GCF_030254825.1 of Meriones unguiculatus. Classification (NCBI taxonomy): domain Eukaryota; kingdom Metazoa; phylum Chordata; class Mammalia; order Rodentia; family Muridae; genus Meriones; species Meriones unguiculatus. The sequence goes on from NC_083369.1 coordinate 65,505,536, forward strand.
CCTCTGTGGCCTGGTAAGGCTGCCACCTCCTCAGTGGGAGATGATCAAAGAGCCAGCCACTGAGTGCATGTCAGAGACAGTCCCTGTTTCCCTTACTAGGGAACACTCTTGGACACTGAGCTGCCATGGACTACATGTATGCAGGAATTCTAGGTTATCTTCATGCATAGTCCTTGGTTGGAGTATCAATCTCAGAAAAGACCCCTGTGCCCAGATTTTTTTGGTTCTGCTGCTCTCCTTGTGGAGTTTCTGCCACTTTCAGGTCTTTCCCTGCACTCTGCCCAAAGTTTGACTATGAGTCTCAGCATCTGCTTATTATCTTTTATCACCTCTATCACAGGAAAATTCATTTACTTCTGTCTCCAGCTCTTTGTAAAAAGAATTATCATTAGTGTGAGTCTGGTTCTGGTTTCATCTAAATGTTATATACATGGGTCTTGACTATGGAAATCTGCTAGGGTCAAGACCTTGTGGTATATGTGTGTCTTTCTGCCACCTGAAAATCCAGGGTTTTTAAGTCAGCATCAATGTCATCACTAGCAGAGTTGTACTTCAAAAGGTGTCTCATCTTTTCCAAACCCAGGGAAAGTTCCACCTTGCCATCAAGCATTTCCTAAACTGAAAATCACATTTTCTCCACTGAGACAGGGAAATCACAGGGAACAGGCAAAACGAAAGAATCACTTGTTATGACAGACAGCTCTCACTTCAACGAAATAGAAGTATTGAGGCTCGCAGAGATTTTCAGAACATCTAGAGTCATAAGAACTTGTGTGAAACCTTTACCTTCCTGCCAGTCTTTCAGCTTAATTTCACAGCAAATAAGAGGAGCTCCAACTCTTCCAGTAGTATAGTCAGTAACTACGAAAGAAAAAGCAACAATTAGCATACAATGGTTCCAATATGCACAGCAAGCCACTAGAGAAACACTGAGTCTAAAAGATGACAAATGAGGTCAAAGGGGAAGTGCCAGTTCTTCATTTTACAGCATTTGGACTCCTGTTTCCATACTATATTTTTTTATTTTAGGAGCTATATTTTAGATAATTACATTTAAAAAATATGCTACAAGGGAAGGACTAGGTCCACCATTATCTACCCAGGATTCTGCCACAACAGAATGTGACAAGAATTGCTGCTCTATTACTCACTAAACATTTCAGACAAATTAATTAGCTTTAGCTGCCATTTCTTCACTTATAAACACACTAACTTCACATAAGTACATGCTGTGAAGATTAAACGTAACAATGAAGGCATTGTCACAAAGAAAATGGTCAAGGAACTTTAACCACTATTCTCAGTCATCATCATCACAATGGCATTAGCTCTTCCTTGGCAATCTGTGACTATTCCTAGCAATAATCACATCTTCAGATGGCTTATTATGAACCCAGTAATATATTAAACATGTGAGCTAACATACAAAGGATGATGTGACCCAGCCCTCAGAGGCCTTACCAATAGACTACTCAGAAAGAAATTTATATGAAACAGGGAAGAGAAACTTAAAACCTCATTTGCATGGACAAGTGATGACAGAAATGATCTGAGGAGCTAGGAGAAGGATGTGAGTCCTGAAAGCCTACTACAAAACCTTGGCCTCATTCCTTACAAAATAGCTTCAGTTTGTAAGATTACCAGTTGCCTTATCCCACAGACAGTTATGAAATCAATAATTGGACCTTGAGAAGTCTCAAAAAGGAGTTACATATTAGATAGCCAAGAAATATAAGAAAACTGCCACTGTGTCTTGGATGCTGTATCTCATGACAGTGAGAATGTCTTTTGCAGTTAAATGTCCTTGAGGCCACACACAGATTGTTCCCACTGTATCAAGAACTAAGGTGACAGGGCTCTACCCACAGTGTGGATAAACAAAGGAACCTCAAAAATCTTTGGATTCACAGTATCATTTACATTGTGGTTTTGACACCTCACATTCCTACTTTGTGGGCTTTCTAGGTGATAACAGCAGGCAAAAAAATTTTAAAGAGAGTTTGGGGAGCAGGACATAAGAGGGTTGGGAGGGAATAAAGGGAAGGGATTGTTTAATTAAACTATAGACTCAAAAAATTAATTCACTCTACAATGACATATAAGTGAATGTTCAACTTATCCCTGTGGGTACGTCATTTACCTAAGAAAATAGTCAAAAAAACATGGGTCACTCTCCCACTTTAGGGACACAAACTCTAATCTCTATGGAATACTTGCATTGCTTTACTTACTGCCTGTGCCTTTCATTTGAAGACTTCTATAACAAGCATGATAATACTCTACATACCAGAAAGACCAATATAAAATGAAGTAGCCTGAAAAGACCTTATAAAAGGTGGCCAATAATGATTGGCTATAACTAGTCAACAAAATGGGTATCCCCCAAAAAGAGAAATTACAGTGAGGTTAAGACCCAAAATCTATGTCAAAAGAGATGGTTGGCTTGCCTAGAGAGAAAAAGACAGGTGTGTAAGATGATAGATAGGCGTAACTGTGCTAGATCAAAGACATAGTAAAAAAATAGGTAAAGATGTATTCAGATCTGTCAAACAGTGGGTGGAATAGATGTGATGTGCCTAATAAAAGCAGAGAGGACAAACTAAAGGGCTGTTTGAAGCAATAAAGGTTGAGATGACAACTTTGGCAAAAAGTTAGTGAAAGAATGAAAAGATCTGATTGAAGTTAAAGATAGTAAACAGTTTGTGTACTTCAAAGTTGATTAATGCCTGGAATGATTTCAAAGACATGATAATGCTGACACAAATAATTTAATAATAGGTTGACAGTTTGGATTGGAATAAAGTTATTACTTTTGGACATAACCAATGTAAAGTGATAGTAATCTCCTTCAAAAAAAAAAGTTCCTCAGCTGCAGAAAGGGCTCAAAGGTTAAGACCCTATGTTGTTCTTGCAGAGGACTAGCTTTTAGTTTGCACCAAATTCAGGTGGCTTATATGCAACCACCTGTAAATTTAGCGACAATAGATCCAACATACTCTTCTGGGCTCTGTGGATACTTGCACTAACAGGCGTGCATGCATATGAACACAGGCACAAGTATAAAATATGTCATTTAAAAATTTTTATGCAATGTATTTTGATGATACTCCTTCACCTCCTTATTCCTCTGAACCTCCTTATCACACAACTCCAAAAAGAAAACCAAAACAAACAAAAAACCAGTAAGACAACTTCTCTTCCAAAAAAGCTCCCCCCCACACACACAAATGAGAGTCTGTTTTGTGTTGGCCAACTACTCCTGGAATGAGTCCTGTCCTTGATTATAATACTCCATTGAAGAAAACATTTTCCCTTTATCATCTCATATCAATCAGGCTGATATGCATATAAACTCAAGAATGGGACAACATGCAAAAGACCTATACAAGCTCAAACAAGGAAAAAAAATCTTAAAAAAAGATTCCTATATAACCCAGTGCTTCTCAACCTGGCAGGATTTTTGTGTGCTCAGAAGATATGTGGCAATATTTGAAGATATGTTTCATTTTCACAGCATGAGTGAGCAAGTTGCTACTAGTAATGTGACTGTTAATACCATTAAGTACACAAAAGAGAATGCAACAACAAAGAATTATTGGTCAAAATTTGAAGAGGGCCAAGGCTGAGACACTCTTTCTTTGGGAATTGAAGGTAACAGAAGACAATGAAAGAGAGAGAGAGAGAGACAGAAGACAATGAAAAAGAGAGAGAGAGAGAGAGAGAGAGAGAGAGAGAGAGAGAGGAGAGATATAAGAGGGATACTTCTCTCTAAGAGTACAATTATCCAACATGATTATTGAGATCATGCTACCATCAAATTGTCTATGTGTATGTACACCTATAGATTTGTGCTGCTCTCAATATTGGTTAGAAAAAATCTTTTTGAAGTAGATAATGGTTAATGCAGAGAATCATAAGTGTCCGGTATAAGTAGCTGTGAGTGCTTAGCTATGGATATATTGTCTATAAGAGTGGTTCTTCAGGATCTCAAGGGCAGGCTCTTTGACCTCCGCCCCCCCAGGGGAGGAGCAGTCCTGTTAGGCCACAGAGGAGGACTTTGCAGCCAGCCTTGAAGATACCTGAAAAAACAGGGTCAAATGAAAGGGGAGGAGGTCCTCCCCTATCAGCGGACTTGGAAAGGGGCAGGGAGGAGACCAGGAAGGGAGTGTGGGGTTGGGGAGGGAATGACGGAGCGGGATACAGCTGGGACACAGAGTTAACAAAATGTAACTAAAAAGAAAAATAAAATAAAAAAAAGCGTGGTTCTTAAGCTATTGGTCACAACCCCTTTGACAAACCTCTATATCCAAAAATATTTACACTACAATTCATAACAGCAGTAAAATTACATTTATGAAGGAGCACCAGCAATTATTTTATGGTTGGAGGTCACTACAACATGAGGGACAATATTAGAAGGTCATAGCATTAGGGTATTCTCCACAATACAAATACTTCACTGATGTTTACCTTCAGTAACTGTCCCAGCTCCACATGATTCTGTCAGTCCATAGCCCTGACCAATAGGGCAGCAGAAGCACACATTCATGAATCGGTGTGTCTGAGGAGACAGTGGTGCCCCGCCAGACAGCATCATTCTGACATTCCCTCCCAGAAGAGCCTTCACCTTTTTAAAGAGTAACCTTGAAAAGAAAGGAAAAAAAGAAATAGTCATGCTGTTACACATTCTTGATACCCAACTTAAAAACTGTGGTAAAGTTCTCAAAACTGTGGCTGACCAAAGACATCTCCAAATCATGATGGTAATGGAGGGTAACAAAGCATCAGCGAAAAACACCTTCAAAATTTGCTGGAAAAGCATTCAGCCCTTCCCCAAAATCCAAATGTACAATATGTGGAATTGTGCTCTGATACAGACATGCTAAACTAAAGAAAATGATGTCAAAGAAAAAAATTTAAGCTTTCTATGAAGCATTAGGTCAATTACCTTATGAGTCTTTTAGTGAAAAATTCCACTGATACAGTTTTATTGTTATAATCATCAAGTTATTATAATTCTATGAACACAATAAAAGAGAAAAATGCATACAGAATACATCTTGAAAATCACTTTTGGGGGCTAGAACAATGGCTCAGTGGTTAAGAGCACTGTCTATTCTTCCAAAGGACCTGGGTTCAATTCCCAGCACTCACATGACAGTTTATAACTGTCTGTAATGCCAATTTCAAGGGATCTGACACTTTCACACTAATGCACATAAAATAAAATTATTAAAAAAAGGAAAAATTACTTTTGTGTATGTGTGTATACAGTGATATGTTACATATATACTATACATAGGTTTAAACTTCAATGTTTTTATCCAAAACTGTATTCCAGTTTTTCAAGAGGTCTAATTAATAATTATTCACTTCATTATTAAAATTAATTAACCCACAGTCTTTTCAATCTTGTATAAACAATAAGATATAGAATAAAGAATAAACTGAGATTTTAAACCTTATCAGAATATTCAAACTAAAGGAATATACCATTTACTTGGTCATCTTTCAGACTAAAACATGCAAAATTTTATAGGCACATCGACACATGCTCATGGTGCCAGATTTTGAAAAGCTGAGGCAGGAGGGTTACTTAGGTCAAGAACTTTGAAGCCATACTGGAAAATGTCAAAATCTGGATACCATACTATATCATACCAAACAGAATACAGTACAGGATCAAAATACAATGTTTCTGAAATTTACTTACAGATTACAAAGAGGTGCATCATATCCTTTTTTGATTTGCTCTAATTTGTAATCATAACCTATTTTGAATAGGGTTTTCTGAACATAATTCATTTCTTGAACCTTGCTCATAACATTCTTGTAAATTCTATCCATGATTTCCTGCAAGATAAACAAAATACTAAACAATCTGAAAGAATTACAACACCATCAAAGACAGTCTCAACTTGATGATACCTTGATACAACCTCTTAGGTCAGTGGTTCTCAATCTTCCTATGCTGCAACCCTTTAATACAGTTCCTCATGTGGTGGTGACTCCTAACCATAAAATTATTTGTTGCTACTTCATAATTAATTTTGCTATTGTTATGAATCATAATGTAAATATCTGATATGCAACCCCTGTGGAGGTTGCAACCTACATGTTGAGAAATGCTGTCTTAAGAGGAGGTCTCTGGGATAATGGACATACTTATTTCCTTCATAACAGAACTAATTTCATTGCTGTGGTCAGTACATCTAGGAAACTAAAGACAATACACATTAGCACACAGTATCCCATAAACATACACAATGTAAAATAAAATAAAAATTAAATTTTAAAAAGACTCCCCACAAGTGTAAGATTTACTTTGGTTCAACATAGTAAGTTGATCAAAAAAAATCTTTAAAACAGTAGCCAGTTGTGGTGGTGCATGCCTTTAATCCTAGCACTCTGGGAGGCAAAAGCAGGAGGATCTCTGTGAGTTTAAGGTCAGCTTGGTCTACAAAGAGAGTTCAGGACAGACAGGGCTACACAGAGTAACCTGGTCTCAAAAAACAACAAAGTCTTTAAAACACGTAAAGTGATTAATAGACCTCTATGCAGAAAAGACCATGGAATGCTCAGCTCTAAATGAGATTCTACTGACTGGTTTTGTTTGTCAGCTCAACACAATTACTCAAGTAGTGATTGACACAATTAGGAATGTGGGTGGTGCCATCCCTTGCCTGGTGGTCCTGGGATCTATAAGAAAGCAGGCCGAACAAGCCATATGTACCAAGCCAGTGCACAGCATCCCTCCATGATCTCTGTATCATCTCTTGCCTCCAGGTTCCTGCCCTGTTTGAGTTGCTGCCCTGACTTCCTCCAACGATGGGCTACAATGTAGAACTGTAAGCCAATTAAACCCTTTCCTCCTCAAATTACTGTTTGGTCATGTTGTTTCATCACAGAAACAGGAAACCTAACTAAGACAGATATATATATGTTCCACGCAGAGAGATGGGGGAACTTTGCAGAAGGACAGACTGAAAGACTGTAAAAGGCAGAAGTGGTCAGTAACTTCAAGAAATCAGTTTTCAGATACAACAGGGCAGATGAATATATCAACTCACAGTGATTGTAACATGCAAAAGTTCAGTGCAAGCTCAAGCCAGACAAAATCCCACCATGGGTCCAGGGCAAAAAAATCATACTACTGTGTAAAAAGTATTGGCATCTGATATCTTCTGGAGAAGAAGAATCTGTTTTCTTTTATAGTGTGTGACCCCTGATAAGACAACCATATTCCAGGATAGGTTCCATTCCCAAGAGTAGTTGGGCAACACAAACTAGATTCAATGGTTTAAAACAAAACAACAACAAAAAAGAATTAAAAAAAAAAAAAAAAACCTCAGTAATGGCTGAAAAGAGGGAACAGGAAGAGGGAACAGAAAGGGTAAGAGAGAGGGCACAGAAAGTTAAGAGGGTGGAGATCAGAACTGAGGAGAGCCAGAGCAAGAGAAAAGAAGGCCTGTAGACAAAAGAGAAACTGGGGTTGGGATATCCCTGTGACAAGCTGGAGACCTAAGTCAGGTAGGCTCCTGGGAGGATATGAGGGTGACTCAAGCAAAGACTCCTAGTAGTAGCAGAGGTCATAGAGACTGAAGAGAACACCCTCTAGCTACAACCAGTCTTCTGGTAAAGGGCAGGGAATACCAACCTACCCACAAAAACTTCAACCCAAAATTTACCCTGCCTACAAGATGTGCAGAGATAAAAAATAGAGCAAATAGAGGGAACAGCAAACCAATAACTGGCCCACCCTATTGAAGAGTGTCAACCTCCCGACACCATACTGGGCTAAGCCTGTCAGAGTTGTCCTCTGAGAGGTCCTACCCAGCAGAGCCTCAAAACAGATGCTGAGATTCACACATTGGTCGACACCTAGGGACTCTTGGGGAAAAGTGAAATGGGAGGAAAGAGAAAAGGACCTGAAGCTGACAGGATCTCCACAGGAAAACCAAAAAAGCAAACTAATCAGGGCCCAAAGGGGCTTACTGAGACTGAAGCATCAACCAAGGACCATGCATGAACTGGACCTAGACCCCCTACAAAGATGTAGCAGATGTGCAGCTTAGGCTTCAAACGGGTACTCTAGAAGGGGAAGTGGAAACTGCATCAGACACAGACTCACTTGCTAGCTTTTAAATCACTTTCACCTGGTGGGACTCCCTTGTCAGGCCACAGGGGAAGAGGACATGCTTAGTCCTGATGCAACTTGATGAGCTGCGGTGGATGGGAAAGGGAGCTCCTTTTTTCTGAGAGAAAGGGAAAGGGGAGGAGGGAGGGAGAGAGGGTAGGACTAGGAGGAAAGGAGGGATGGGGCTACAAGGATGTAAAGTGAATAAAATTAAAAAGAAAAATGTAAATATATAAATTAAAAATAAATTTTTAAAAAGAAAAAAAAACCCTCAAGTTTGGGTGGGTAGAATAAGGAAGGTGGATGTGGAAGGACTTAGGGGAGAGCAGCAAGTATGATCAAAATATACTGTATTATTCTCAAATAAATTAAAATTTTGTGTAAAAATCTTAGCATGGAAATAATTCATTCGGCTCTCAGAGAGTTTTTGAAATAAAGTATTTCAAATAAATTTTCTTATTCTCAGATAGCAGCAAAATACCTAACTATGTTGAATCAAATCCCATTAGTTTTCTCCTAATGGCAAGGGTCTTAACAGTTTCCTAAAAATCTTATATCCTTGTTAGTTAGGCATTTCTCTTCTACTTTGAAACAAAATTTTAAAATATTAAGATTCTTGGTAATAGTTACTTACAAATTATAGATAGAGTGAGGTTTGGGATATACTGACTCAGACTAATAAGTACAAGGCAAAACTACCTCAATTACTAAGTGATGATTTGAAAAAAAAAATGTTTAACAGAAAACAAGAAAGCACAGCTGTTCATAAATACCTGGTTCTAAATACTGAAGGCATCAATCATCAGCATTAACTAAGATGTGTTATAATGCATATTTATGAATGTTTCTTTCAGTATTAAAGCAGAGCCAAAAACAAATGGAGGTCAGCAGAACCATACCTTTAAAGTGCTGCCATCATAGTCAAGCATGGTATATATACATAAAGTTGTCTTCTCCATTTCCATAAAAAGAATCACTACTGTATCACTTGAGTATTTCTGTAGGTCTGTGACTGAGAAATCCCAGTGATTCCCTCAGAGGACTTTAACATACAACCACCCCCTTATAAGTTGGAGGCATCCAAAAATTACAGACACAAAAGAAAATACATGGGAAGAAAGCCAGTGTGTGAGAACTACTTCTACTACTTACTAATCTTAGGCATGGAAGGTCTTATGAATAAAATGTCCAACACAGTTACAAAGTGGCAGGGTTTAGTTAGCTCAAAATAGAAATTTACCATGTTCCATCTAGTTATTGTTAATTAGAAGTAGTGTTGTATTCTATATTCTCTTAGTAAATATCAACAATGCTAACATTTTCACTGTGCTCTCGTCTAGCAAGGTAAGAAACTCAGAAAATATGAATAAGGAGCTTCTTTTAAAAGGCCATTTGCAAAGCAACGGGAGGATTTAAGGAAAGCAACCAGGTTTAATGAAATACCAATACTCTGTGACACAGACTGTTGAGCATTCTTAGATAAGGAAATATCACTATCAATGTGAACAAGGAAAACAAGCCGTGGAAAATACCTGATTCAACCAATGGGAAAGAGACTGTTCACAAGTCCTGGACAGCTGCTGAGCTCATAGGCCAGCAAAAAATCAATCTTTGAAGAGGACCTTCAGTTGTCCTAATCCAAACAACAATCACTGGGATTGCAAGATGACTAGATGATCTAGATGTCTGTGAAATTATTTCCAGAGACCATATTGTCACAAGGGCTCTGATCTAATTGATGGAGATATTTCTTTAGGAAGAACTTCAGGAAGGTGATAGATCAGATGCTACCTTTGTGTGATGTGAGAAGTGCTGCCCCTTAGATTCAGCTCTCTCACCAACCTGAGCCATAATCTTGGATGGTCGAGGACTTCCTTAATTGCTTTGATTTATAAGATTAAATAAAACGATGTGTAGAATACATTTCTACCTTAAGACATTAGGACCATGCCTCATTCTAGGTACTTAGAAGATCATTTTCATCTTGAATTTTCAAGCATCAGCAAACACACATAGGCATACATTTTCAATGTTGGTATTTCTATCATTTTAGGAATCACCTATGCCAACATTTCAAAGTAAAATCATTCTTAAGAGGACACATATACCTAACAGTATTACACTTTAAAAATTAGAAATTCGAGCAAAAACTTGTGTGAGTGAGCCTTTGCTATTTGCACAACTATTCTGTACTCACCGGAACAGCAGCCATAAGTGTGGGTTTCAGGACAGTACAATCACCTTTGCTTCCTTTCTTGATTTTGCTGGACTGCATTAATGAAAAAAAAAAAAAAAACTGATGTTAGCAAAAAATGGGGGGTGAAAGATCTAATTCAAGTATTAATAACAAAAACAGTATTTACACATGGGATTTAATCTTTCATTACGTCCATCTATTTCAAGTCCAAAGAGTACATGTTTTGTATTTTATTCTGTTGCTTTAGTTTCTAACACATCTCAACCTTCCCTAGCAGAGACACTGACCCAGGATAACAATGTAATTGGGATTTGTATTAATAATGTACCATCAATTATAACAGACTGCATTTGCAAGAAAATAATTATTTTTTACAAAGCTCCATTAAAACTATACTAATCATTAAAACAAAATCGAAGGTTACTTTTTAACTAATGAGTAGGCAAAGATTTATCTCAAAATGACCACTACAGACATCAATTAACATCATACAGAAATAATTTCATAATAATCTGGTAAGTAGCATGGGAACGACCATGCCAGTGGCCAACTGGCAACATGCACACAGACATGTTAATGTGCACAATTTCTTACATGTACAAATAACATTTGGGATTTCAAATGTCTGATTAATCACAGGTAGAAGATTGATAAAGTCATTTATCAATGCTGAAAAAAGTAGATAAAAATCAGAATCTCTCATAAGGTGATTTACTAGTTTATAAATGTAAATGAAACGTATTAACCAGGCTAATACAGGAAAGAAAACTAGCTTAAGAAGTGGGATCCAGTCCTGAAGATACCTGATAAAACAGGATCAGATGAATGGGGAGGAGGTCCCCCCCATCAGTGGACTTGGAAAGGGGCACGGTGGAGATGAGGGAGGGAGGAAGGGAGGGACTGGGAAGGAATGAGGGAGCGGGACACGGCTGGGATACAGAGTTAATAAAATGTAACTGATAAGAATAAAATAAAATTCAAAAAAAAATAAAAAAAAGAAGAAGTGGGATCCATAAGAAGTGGCACATGGGTTCTACTGGTAGAGCAAGTTTTTTCTCTCTCTCTTCCTTTTCTTAAATCACTTTTCTGTGTGTAATTTCAAATGTGCTTAAACTATGAGTTAGTGCTGCCTATTGCTGGACTTTTTGCTATGGACAATAGAGACAAAGGAGAACCCTGGTTCAGTATATAGCTGAGGGCTATTCTTGGAGATGCTCCCCTGCTATCTAACTGAATTTTCTGCAAAGGTGCAAATATCTGGTATCTGTGCTGTCCAGCATGAGAGCAATTGGTCACATAGGTATCAGGAACCTGAAATTTGGCTAAATAAAACAAAAAACCAAGGGTGGTAATGGTGCATGCCTTTTATCCCAGCACTCAAGAGATAGAGGCAGGAGGATCTCTGAAAAGCAATGTCTATTTAAAGATGTGGCTAGTGGCACAGGTCCAGAATAATTTCAGAAGAAAACTAGGCCTAAAACCTACACCTCTTCGGAAGAACCAGTTGGTCCAGAACAGCATGTCAAAAGTTCAGTGAATTACACTTTCTAGTATAAGTCTCCAGCGTAAAATCTAATACCAAAAGAAGAGACGAATTATTCCAAAATAATTTTAAATATGGGCTGAAGTCAATTTTAATATCATATTACCATGGAAACCTATGTTGAATGCCACAGAAACTTTTTATTAAATGAATAATCATGAACCGCCCCTCCCCCCAGAAAAAATTATCACCTGGTCAGACAGTGTAAGTGGAGATGAATATCCAATCCTACAGCCATAGGTGAAGCATGATATTTCTGCTGTCAGTTCCAGCACATGAGCCAAAGGTAAGTAGCCAATATATGTGTCCTTTGGTCTAAAACCAAATAAGGAAACATATTAGCCACTCTTGAAAAGGCAGCTTAAACAAATAAGTTAATTATTAACTCTGAATTTCTAATAAAGTTGAACAATCCTCTCTTACCCTAGTCCAGGTATTCTTTCACACTGGCCTGTCATTCCAGCTATCAGATTGCTATGATGCATCATCACTCCCTTGGGTCGGCCAGTAGAACCGCTAGTGTACATGACAATGGCCATGTCTGAAGGAGTTGGTCTATTTGGAGGAATGCTTGCTAAAAAAAAAAAAGAAAAGAAAAAAAATGAAAAAGCACATTTTCTTCAGTTCACAACTTTAATTACTTGATAAGAAGGTATTTTCATTTTATATAATGATACAGATTTCAAAATGACTCTGGATTAACAAAAAGTAAAAATGGTTATCAAATTCCAGTTGACTGAAATAAAGATTTCAAACGCAATCCAGCCTATTTTTAGAATATTTAGCCTAAGCCCCATCTGACTAAGCCTTTTCACAGTGCTATACACAGAATTGGGAAGGATTTCTAAGACTGTGAAAACTGGAAAGATAGCATCCTGTATAGCTTCCTTAGCTCTAGATAAAGGTTTGGGGCCAGGCATGGTAGCAACAACCTTTAACCCCAGCATTCCGGAGGCAGAGGCATGCAAATCTCTGAGTTCAAGACCAGCCTTGTCTACAGAGCAAGTTCCATGACAACCAGGGCTACACAGAGAAACCTCATCTGAGGAAATGGGAGGTAAAACAAGGCATATCACCGAAACAACCAAGCTCAGAGTTCTATACTTAAACAGGCCGACTCCAATGCTCACTCAGGGTGCTAATGATCATGATCTGAGGATCGACTGACGCAACAGCAAGTGGGCACATTCTTTTGTTCTCAGATCCCAAGCACCCAATATGACATTTCTCATCTATTTTTGGGTAAACATGCAGAACATGTCCTCATAATAATTACCTACACAGGTAATAGCATAAACTACAACATGTGTCATAACTCTACATATAACAGCTGTTATTATGACACATGATTATACTCAAGTAAAGTAGTATCACAATAATATATAGATCCTATCTATCTGGGAGATAAATGGATGTCAGTGATCCATGTCAGAACTCAAAATTGTGAGGACTAATAACTATCATCTAAGCTTATGTCAAATGCTCTAGTGGATCCTCAGAAAGGGCAGTAGTAGACCCTGCAGATCCCAATTTCCCAGTCAAGCATGTACCAATCTCATAGTAAGAACCTAGTGATAGCAGGCCATTCTCCACAGGTCTTTATAATTCTGTGCATCAAGCCAGTAGACACATTGGTTTTGCATTGGACTGTCCTTTCAAAGGATGTACGCTAAGATATATACTCTCAGAAAAGACCCCTGTGCCCAGATATTTTGATTATGTTGCTCTCCTTGTGGAGCTCCTATCCTCTCCAGATCTTGCTATCGCCCCCTTCTTTCCTAAGATTTCCTGCACTCTGCCCAAAGTTTGGTTATGAGTCTCAGTATCTGCTTTGACACACTGGTAGGTAGAGACTTTCAGAGGGCCTCTGTGGTAGGCTCCTGTCCTGTTTCCAACCTTCTTCCAATGTTCGTCCCTTTGCCTTTCTGAGTGAGGATTGATCATCTTACCTAGGGTCCTCCTTCTAGCTCAGCTTCTTTAAGTGTACAGATTTTTGTAGGTTTATCCAACCAAGGACCATTCATAGATATAACCTAGAACTCCTGCTCAGATGTAGCCCATGACAGCTCAGTTTCCAAGTGGATTCCCTAGCAAGGGGATCAGAGACTGTCTCTGACATGAACTCAATGGCTAGCTCTTTGACCGCCTCCCCTGATGGGGGAGCAGCCTTTGCCAGGCCACAGAGGAGGACAATGCAGCCAGTTCTGATAAGACTTGATAAGCTAGAGTCAGAGGGAAGGGGACGAGGACGTCCCCTATCCATGGACTTGGAGAGGGGCATGGGAGGAGATGAAGGAAGGAGGGTGGGATTGGAAGGGAATGAGGGAGGGGGTTACAGCTGGGATACAAAGTGAATAAACTGTAATTAATATAAAAAATTTAATCAAAAAAGATATATACTCTCCAGAGTGAATAACAGGCATGCTTACTATCTAGAACAGGAGAAAGAATAAAATATTTGGCTTCAGAGCTTCTTACCTATGATATAAATATGAACATGATAGTCTGACCATTGTTTTGAAGAAAAAAAAAAAAACCTGCCTCATCTCTAACCTAAAGTCTCCTAGCTGTCTTCAAGCAATTCATCCAAGATTGCCTTCTTCAGGAGAAAGGAAATTTTCAGACATATGCAGTTTTGATGACTTATAAAATCAAACAACTCCAGCATTTTTGCTAATGACACATCTTTTTATTAATGTCATATTGATCTGCTAAATTAACAAATATTAATTTATGAGGAAATTAAGTTCAATTGATTTACTTACAGTTTTCTGGCTTAGATCCCAACTCTTCTACTGATTGCATGCTGTGAATCTCAAACCCTTCAGGGTACTCTGCTTTATTGATAGTCTTATTATCCACATAAATGATATGTTTGACACAATTGATATCTAATAATGCCGCCTGTGAAAAATAAATAAAAGCTAGCTTTTCAATTTGGCACACTGTAAAAATTCCTATTAACTGAAAGGACTGAAAAATATCTACTAAAGTGAATTTCATGATCAATGATAATTACAGAAAAATTTAGGGTGTTTTAGTATTATAAACATAAATAAGCATTAAATAAAACACCCATAGCTTTAGGATGTTAACAACTAAAACCAAAACATTAAAAATAATAGCAACAACATTAAACAATAAAACATCACTGAGTCTAAAAAAATCCAGAAAAATCAACAACAAATCAAACCCAAAAGAAAAGAATAAAGAATAGAGCTAAATGAAATAGACTTCAATACAAAAGGTGAAGAGACCACAAATGAGTTCTTCAAAAGTTAAACAGGGTCTGGGGAGATGGCTCAGTCTGAAAAAATGTTTCAGCATATTGAAATGAAGGAGTTTTTTTCAATTGTTTCTGTTATTTTTTTTTTCTTGGATAAACTCCAAAGCATATAAAACCAAAGCAAAAGAAGACAATGGCATTGTGTGAAACTAAAGTTTCTAAACAGTAAAGGAAATAGTCATCAAAACAGGAAGAAACTACAGAGCAGGATAAAATACTGCAAACCCTACATGTGACATGATATAGATTCAGAGACTCAGTAACAAAAAGACAAAGAATGCAAGTAAAAATGGGCAATAGGGCTATGCAAATATTTCTCAAAAGGAGTTACACAAAGAACCAACAGATACATGGAAAAAATTCTCAGCATCACGAATCATCATGGAAATGTAAGTCAAAAATCACATGAAATTTTACTTAACTCCCAAGAGAATTACTATTATCAAAAAGGCAAAAGGCATAAGTAAGTCTATGGAGCAAGGAGAATCCTTGTACCACACGGTAAATGAAAATCTACATCAATATTGTCATTTATTTAAAAAAATAAAAAACAGTGCAGACAGTCCTCCAAAACTTAAAAATAGGATTTCTATATGACCCCAATCTTAATATTAGAAAACCCAAATGAATGAAATCATTATGTCAATGTCATTTATGCTCTCAAAAATCAATATTGTACTATTCACAATAGTCAAGGAATGGATACAGGCTATCAACTCATGGATAAAGAAAACCTGTTACCTATATACATTGGAATACTATTCAACCATGAAAAGAATAAGAGCCTACTATTTGCAACAATGTGGTTGCAATTAAAGATTATTAGTATAAGTGGACTAAGGCAGGCATAAAAAGATAAGTAGTATATAATCTCATCCATGTAAAATGTAAGAAAACTTTATCCAATTGAAGTTGAGGGTAGAGTTGTAGTTCCCAGAAACTGGGTAGAACAAGAACAGTGCTAGGACAGATTAATGGGTACTAAGTTGTAGCTGGATATGGAGGAAGAAGATATGGTGTTACTGCACAGCAGGTTGGCTATACTGATAATATGATATATTTCAAAAAACTGAAAGGATCCTCATGTTTCATCATAAAAAAAATGAAAAATATTTATGAAAACACGTTTTAAGCTGATTTGAACATTACACAGTGCAAACATACACTGAAATATCACATGGTAACACATATTTACACATACATTTTTACATACTGTTTTAAACTTTAATAGAAATTTTAAATAATTAAATTTCATATTTACCTTCAGTTTGCTTTCCAGGAGTTCAACACTAGTAATCAGATAGGAAGCTTCAGATTCATTTAATCCATGAACTACAGCATCTTTGCCAAGTGTGGCATATAAAGTCACAACTATATAAGAAAGATAAACACAAAAATTGTACACTTAACTCTTTTGAGGATGACATGATTTTTAAGCCAGGCCTTACAGACAGCAACACTATACACACAAAAGCACTTTGTAATTTGATTTGATTTCATAGTTTCCAGGTACCTCAAAACTTAGCTATACAAATTCCCAGGAATCAAACTGAAATATGCAAGGTCAGCAGGTCCTGGCTGAAGTCCTATCAGAGTATAACCCAGAAACAACTCACCTGTGGCATATGCTTTTCATTGGTCATTGCCCCAAAGAACAGATAAAACAATTTTCGAAAATTTCAAGATCTCAGGTCAGAAGATCAGCCACAAATAATGTCCTTAGCCCTTTAAAAAGTTTTTTTATTGGGTTCAAATTCTAATGCCACTAGTGATTTCAGTACGTTTCCAAGCGAGGCTGGCAGATGTGTCCCAGAGTACCCGCCAGACAACAGTATAAACTAACAGTAAAATCAGTTGGAATTGTGTTACACCTGCTAAACTGATTTAGCTTGCTTCTGCTAACTAGAAATAGCCCACACAGTAACAGGCAACTTTTTTTATTGCTTGTTGAAGATAGGTGAAGAGGACATATGGGAACGTGTAGCACGCATCTTTGTTTGAAATAACAGTTGATCCCTACACTTAACCTGTAGGACTCTTATTTCCTCTTTCAAGTGTGTGTCTGTGTGCGTGTGTGCGTGTGTGCGTGTGTGCGTGTGTGTGTATGTGTGTGTGTGTGTATACACTTATTTTTCAGTGCTGAGGAACAAAACCATAATTTCAACTATGCTAAGAAAATGTTTTACTTTTCAAAATCAGGCCACTTCAAAAGCAGAAGCATCTCAGAACACACTTCACATTTAAGCAAAGCCTCCCCTGCCCCCGTAAAAAGCACAAGGCACTTACGGGGAAAGTTGTACTTAAAGCAGGTCTGTGCTGCAATCATCCACTCTGCCCTGGTCTCACAGAAAATGGCGATGGTGTTCTTTGGTTTCAGTCCCAATGCAGTGAGTCCACTTCCAAAGTTATTCACTCTGCAGTTTACTTCAAGATAGTTTATCCATTTATAATTCCCGAGAATTAACTGTTAATAGTGAGACGTTTTCCACCATCAGAATATTCAAATAAGCAATTAAAATATTATTCAAAACATAGAACTCTCAAAACTCCCATTACGTAAATACTCAGAAGCTATGAGACCTCTGAGAATTCACCATGCACTGGAACACAATGCCAACATTCTTTTTTTAAAAAAAATTTATTAATTACACTTTATTCATTTTGTATCCCCCCATACGCCCCTCCCTCCTCCCCTCCCGGTCCCACCCTCCCCCCCTTTCTGCATGCATTCTTAAAAGCACTTTACTTATGACAAAGTAAACTGTACCTCTGTCATTAAAACAAATAAAAAAGACAGAAAAGCTTTACCTTCTTAAAAACTTTTCCGTTTGGCTGCATTTCATTTTCTTCACTTAGGATTTCTCTGGTCCCAAGACTATCCTTCTTCCCAAACTTGGCTACAGCATGGTCAAACAATTTATCCAGAGTGTCTGCTCCAGGGATGTCTATGACAGCTAGTGAGTCGAAGTGCGTGACAGAGCGATATGGACTTCCAGGTTTGTCTGAAGTGGGCTTAGCTTTTATTCTCTTTGCCATAGCTTTTTTCTTCTTGGCATTGGTAAGAAAATACCATGGAATAAATATAAGGGCACTGTATATTGTTATTAACAAGTGGACAGGCAGCAATATAATGGTGAGCACATTGAGCTTAAGTTTCATAGTGGAAAGGCTTCTAATATGGCGCTTATTAGTTGTTATTCTTTGGCTTCTTAAAGCCTTAGGTTTCTGAAGAAGGCAGTAATGGAAGCGGCAGTAAGAGTAGCAGTATAGCCAAAGTAGTTCAATTTTAGCGATACAGATAAAGGTTAGTAATCTTTGGAAGCCGACAATAAAGTATACCTGTAGGTAAAGACAATGAACCAGGCAGAGAATAGGGAAAAAAAAAAGAATATTAGCAAGGTGATAGCACAATTAATTTAAATACTCAGACCTTTATTAGTTTATATAATTGATTTGATATAGAATTATGAAGTAACTGGCATGAGATGCTGGCATTTTCAAGTTTAGTATTTATTGACATAAACATATTTTAGTGCAAGAACTTCTAAAATTTCATTTTTATCTAGGTTGAGATATAACAGTACTCTATATTCGTCCCTAAATCAGGCAAGTAACAGCAATTTCATGCTCTCATCAATGCATGCGGATGCAAAGAACACCCAAGAGATGTTATCCTTACTTCTTTATTAGGGTAAACTTCTGAGATAATGCTGACCACCATCTTCTCCAAATGAGAACAATATTATTATAGTTATTTCTTACATATTGTGTTCAAAACTACCAGCTGCCTGGGAAGAGTGTAGATCTGAAATAGTGTCAAGTTCTAGCCCTGGCCTATTGTGAGTTAAGATACCCAAGGCAGTCTGCAAACTGAGTTATTCAATTACTTTTATTTTTCTAAGACAGGGTTTCTCTATGTAGGCCTTGTTGTCGTGGAACTCACTCTGTAGACTAGGCTGACCTCCAACTCAGAGATCCACCTGTCTCTGGCTCCTGGGTGCTGGGATTAAAGGTGTGCTCCACCACCCAGCTCCATGGAGTTATTCTAGGTGAAGCAGGGGTTATATCCAAGGAACTCAGAGCTCCCTGGAGTTTTATTACTAAAGCATTGCCACTGAAAAGCACTGACGAAATATCCAACAACACTGCAGTGTGCAGCACTAACAGTAGGTGCAGGCAGGGTTCAGAGAAAATTCAAAATGACCAAGAGTACATAAGAGAGATTAATGATAGATGTAACCTGGACCATACTGTGGTGAAATTAATAAGAAACTTAAGAGTCACTTAAGTTTCAGTATGTGTCTCTGCCGATGCCTGACTATGTAACTTTGAACAAACAATCCTTTGTGGTCAGGCAAATCAGTAGGCCTTAATTTTCTTTAAGAAATTAATCCTTTTGAAAACCCCATGAAACTTATGAACTCTACCCTATGGATTCAAGAGATTCCAGGCATCATTTCATGAACTCAAATAGACAATATCAACCCCTATCTACAAATTTTAGGCCTACATGGTTTATTTGGGACTTTGCAAGTTTAAATTCCGATTTACACTAAACCTAGATATTGCTTTCTTGGTCTCACTGACAAGTCTATCTAGTTACTCACTTCTTCAAGTGACATGTCACATGTCTGTTGCAAAGCCAAGTTTCCAAACACCCATCAGAAATTTCTTAACTGCCTAAGTCTACAATAATCTTTCCTTTATCTACTTTCCTACATTACTAAATCTATGTACCCTTTACTCTGCTACTTGATTACATCATCATCTCTATACATCTAGGCAGCTAACTTTTAAAGCACAGAGCAGTGGCTCTAAACCAATGTTTTGAGTTTTTGTTTTGTTTTGTTTTTTGAGGCAAGGTCTCACTATGTATTCCTGGCTACCCAAGAACTCACAAGACAGACCAGGCTGGATATTTTTTAAATCTTTTTTTAATTTTTTTTTTTTTTACAATTTATTCACTTTGTATCCCAGTTGTAGCCCCCTCTCTTTTTCCCTCCCAATCCCATCCTACCTCCCTCTTCTCCTCCCATGCCCCTCCACCAGTTCACTGATAAGGAAGCTCCTCCTCCCCTTCCATCTGATCCTAGCCTATTAAGTCTCATCAGGACTGGCTACATTGTCTTTCTCTGTGGCCTGGTAAGGCTGCTCCCCCTTCAGGTGGAGGTGATCAAAGAGCCGCCACTAAATTCATGTCAGAGACAGCCCCTGTTCTCATTACTAGGGTACCCACTTGGACACTGAGCTGCCTAAACTCAGAGATTCTCCTGGCTCTAGCTCCCAGCTACAAGGACTACAGGTATTTGCCACCAGCTTTCTTCCAACATTTCTCTTGTAACACAAGAGTTTTCTTACTTCTTCATAAGCCTTAAAAGTCAGTCACAGACAAGCTATCCATATGCATATATTTTAAAAATTAAGTTCTTTCTTTTTGTAGACAGGGCTTTTCTGTATAGTCCTGGCTGTCCAGTAACTCACTATGTAGACCAGGTTGGCCTCAAATCAGAAATGCATCTGCCTTGGCTTCCCAAGTGCTGAGATTAAAGGCAACACCACCACTTCCTGTCTTAAAGTTAAGTTCTTAATGTGTGGTGGTTTGAAGAAAAATGGCCCCTATAGGCTCATAGAAAACAACTCTATTAGGAGGTGTGGCCTTGTTGCAGTAGGTGTGGTCTTGTTAAAAGAAGTGTGTCACTGGAGCAGGCTTTGAGGTCTAAGGTGCTCAAGCTAGGCGCAGTATTTCATTCTCTTCTTGTTGCCTGCCAATCTGTATGTAGAACTCTTAGATAACTCTTCAGTACCATATCTGCCTGCATCCTACCATACTTCCTGCCATGATGACAATGGAATAAATCTCCGAACTGTAAAGAAGCACAAATTAAATGTTTTCCTTTATAAGAGTTGCTGTGGTCATCATGTCTCTTCACAGCAAGAGAAACCTTAAGACATAATAATGGATTATTTAAAAAGTACAAAAGAGAATTTGAAAATAATACTTGAGTATATACATTCTCTGGGATAATAGTTGAAGACAAAAAAACCATGTCTTCAAATTTATACAATGTCCATAAGGAACAGTACCACCCCACTCTCAAGTGACAAATTGTTAAACTTAGGGCAGCAAATACAAAGAATTAGGAAGTGGCCACTGAGAGTCTTATAATTCATTTGGCTGTAAACTGATTTTATGTTTTTAGTAATTTATAATCCATATCTATATATAGTCTAATAATACTGGTTTTAAGTCTTGGTAGGAGGGAAATGTCTTCTACATGAAGGTACAGACATACACATAAATATTCTGCTGTTGTACTAAAGTGAACTATTGTCTACAAACTGGATATTCCAGGCAATGAGCACAATTGAGTGAGCCAGGTGACCTCGGGTCTCACCTCAGTGTCTACTGTTAACAGGTGAGAGCTTGAAAAGCTCTGTATCAGCTTCATCTGAAAAATGGAAATACTACCTGAGTTACTTACTTGATAGTTTTCTTGGAGGAACCCTTTGTCTTCCTTACTTAAATCCGTGGGCAATCAGAATCAGTCTCTGCCCCAATCTCTCATAACCCAGTTAAATCACAAGCTGGGTCAACCCAAGTCTCTACCTAATCTGTACCTATGCCCATACAGCTTAATTTGCAGCAATATATCACTGTGCTGAGTGTCTCACTAGATGATACAAAGAAACCATACTGAACTATTGATTTCACCATCATGCCCCCTACACCTTTATTCTCAGTTGCTGTCCTGATTTACTATTTTGTAGCTAATTCAAGAGTAAGCCAGCATCAGCCTCCTCAACACCCCACAGCCCTATGTCCATATGTCCATGACCATATGCTCACTTCTCTTCTGTAACCGGATGAACTGTCAGTGCTCCTACCTATTTACCTGGACATTGTGTCTTTGGATGGTGGTACTGCTCTAGCCATTCTTGCCACTCTGCTTCTCTACTGAATCATTCCTATCAACATTCTTCTAACAGCTTAACATTTATTTCATCTTAAAATCCAGTCTTCAACCAGTCATGGTGGTGCTCACCTTTAATCCCAGCATTCGGGAAGTAGAGGCAGGCAGATCTCTGAGTTCAAGGCTAGCCTGGTCTGCAGGGTGAGTTCCAGGATAACCAGGGTTATACAGAGAAACCTTGTCTCAAAAACAAAACAAAGCAGACAAACAAACAAACAAACAAAAAAAAACATTCTTTCTCTTGTACCTAACTGTCAATTATAACCCATTTCGTCTTTTCTTTAGAAATCCTTAAAAAGAAGCTGGGCACAGTGGTGCACACCTGTAATCCCAACACTCTGTGAGCCAGAGGCAGGCAGATCTCAGAGAGTTTGAGGTGAGTTGGTCTACAAAGTGAGTCCAGGATAGCCAAGGCTACACAGAGAAACCCTGTCTCGAGAAACAAAACAAACAAAAAATAAATCCTTAAAAAGAGCTATCTGACTTGGGGAGGGGCATGCATGCAGAAAGGGGAGGAAGGGTGGGATCGGAAGGGAAGGAGAGAGGGGCTTATGGGGGGATACAAAATGAATAAAGTGTGATTAATAATAATAATAAAAAAAAGAAAAAAAAAAGAGCTATCTGGGGGACCGGAGAGATGCTCAGAAGTTAAGAACACTGGCTGTTCTTCTAAAGGTCCAGAGTTCAATTCTCAGCAAACACATGGTGGCTCATAATCATCTATAGAGACATCTTGTGCCCTCTTCTGGTGCTCAGGCACACATGCAAGCAGAATGCCGTAAAATAAATACATAAATAAATAAATAAATAAATAAATAAATAAATCTTTTTAAAAGTTTTAAAAAAATTTTAAAAAAAGCTATCTGTACAATCTGTAACCCAGTTCCCATATCTTGTTTTCTCTGGTATCCACTATACTCACGTCTTTGTCCCCTACCACACAAGTGAAGTGATCTGATCAGTTCCACCAATGTCCTTCACACTGTTAGACCCAAATGTCAATTAAAGCTTCAGTCATCTTCCTTCACCCAAAGCAGCCTTTAATACAACTGGTTTTTTTTCTTTTCTTCCCTTTATTCAAGACACCAGATTTAAATGTTCTTCCTATTCTCTGTCATTGGAAGCCTTCCTTCCTTGTCCTCATTTTCCTAACCCCTCAATACTACAGTGCTCAATCTTCTAATTGCTTCTCTATCTACACTCATACTTGCACTGATCTCATTTAGTTTCACCAATTGAAATATTACATATGACCATGATTCCCTTAAATTTCAAATTAGATGTACAGGCCAATTAAATACCAAAGCATAGCCACTGATCATTCTGCAAGTATAATTTATCCTGCCTTGCCTCTTTTTGTATATCGCCTGTTCCTTGAATTCACTTTCTGAATTCACTTTCTACTAAGCCCTCTAGCACACTGCTATAGCCCCACATGTTTATTACTGTCTGTGGGATATACCATACTGTGACTCAGGGTTTTTTGCAGTTATACTTTCTACCTATACATGTACATTACTTCTTTCTTTATTTTCCTTCTTTAATAAGTAACATCTTCCCAGTTAGACCTTCTCTAGCCACCTATTTAAAAACTACTTTTACAGCACTCCCTTCCTTGCTTCATTTTTTTTTAAAGATGTTTTATTATTTATACATCATTCTGCCTGCAGGCCAGAGAGGGCACCAGATTGACTCATAGATGGTTACAAGTTGCTATGTGGTTGCTGGGAATTGAACTCAGGACCTTTCAAAAGAACAGCCAAGGTTCTTAACCTCTGAGCCACCTCTCCAGGCCCCTTACTTCATTTTTTTCTCCTTACCTCTTTTCACTAATATACTATTGGGTCATATTTTTCATGTTTATTGTCTATGTCTCCATTATGATAGAAGCTTCATGGTGAGGGGTTTTGCTGCTAAAACCTTACCAAGAAGAATAGTAACTCTATCTCTATGTGTCAGCTGTTCAATAAATGTACTGAATAAGAACATATGTGGAACTGGCCAGAATTAGACACTGTATATACAAACAAAATGATCTGAATATATTTAACTTTAGCTATACTTTTAAAATATTGTGTCAAAATTCTACAAAACATGATGCTCTTAAAATCCTTGGTAATTAAAATGAACTTGAAACAGTTATTCGATGTTTAATGGAAAACATAAAACTGAAACTCCCCACTGCAAAGGTTAAAGATTAGTGTGAAAAGAGCAGAAAATTTCCACAGTTTGCACTTTGTGATTTCTTTTTTTTTTTTTTTTTTTACTGATGCACCTTATAAAACTATGCTGTCCTTTCCTGTATAAAAAGTATACTGCACTTCTATGTTATTAGGGTGCAAATTGAGTTGTGTTTCCTTAAAGTAAAGTGATAGAAGAACTTCTGCTTCAGGATAGCATCCACTTATGGGACAATTAATTGTGCCTTCAAAACTTTATTATTCCAGGTAGGAATCACCTTCATAAATAATTACTGAGCATTTACTGTTGGAACGACTTTGAGATATATTTTCATTTAATTAGTCAGAGAAGCCCTTTAAGGTGACCTCTTTATTTACAGATATAAGAAACTCAGAGAGAGTACAGTTTGCCAAAGCACAGCTGAGTAGAATTTAGACTGTAGCATGCAAGTGTGTATGCTCTATCTCTACCATCTACCATACTGGAACTCATAGGAAGTAAAAGTAACAAACCTTATACAGGAAGAAATAATAGCAACAATTTTGAGCACTGATTTGTCCTTCTTCCAAAGGCACTGTATGAGACAGAACAAAAAAGCCTTTAGCTATCTAGCAAATTCTAGAAAGTTTCGTGAAGAATCAGATACACTTTTATTTACTTTGTTCTGATGTCAAATTTAGTAAGTATTTCATTCCAGTTACTTCAACACCCTGAGACAGGTTAAACACAAAAAGCATTAGCAATGCATACAGCTCTAGGACCCAAAGTAAACGCTACACATGGAGTAAAGTCTGAATTGGAAAGAAGAAATTTCTCCACCAGAAGCATGTGACAGAATACATTTAAGATGATTAATACCAAGATACTTTTAACAAAAGTTTTAGAAAATGAACAAAACAAAGCAAGGATCAATGCATCTGCCACCAAAGTAACAAACTAGCTGTTATAATAAAGCAGTGGTTCTCAACCTATGGGTCAAAACCCCTTTGGGGATCAAATGGCCCTTTCACAGTGGTTGCCTAAAACCAGCAGAAAATACAAATATTTACATTATGATTTATAACAGTAGCAAAATTACAGTTACTAAGTAACAATGAAAATAACTGTATGGTTGGCAGTCACACCATGAAGAACTATATTAAAGGGCCGCAGCATTAGGAAAAGTAGAGAACCACTGCACTAAGGATTTACAAAAATATTAAATAAGTTGAAAATCAACAGTCAACTATACAAATATCATTTTACTCACATTGCCAAATCATGGGTTATTTACGAGTAAATTAAATATCAACTAAAGAAAGTTTGCCCATAGTTGCATCTACGAAACACTAAATCATAAAATTTCAACAGATTAAACAGATAAGAATACCTGCTATATTTTAAAAGATCATATTTCTAAATAGAATGTTGCATCACCAAGATTTTATAAAAGGATGGAGAACTTTATAAAAAAAAAAAGTATTTCACACACTGTTACAGACATTCTGATTTTGAACCATGAGAGAACTCACATACTACGAAGACCTGTGAAGACCTACATTTGGCAAGTAACATGAGATGCATTATAATTTAATGTTTCACAGCTTAACATCAAAACTTACAAAACACTAATATTTTAACACAATAAATGAACCGAGATTAGCTAACAATATCTCTTGCTATCAGATAATCTGCAACACTAAATCATCCTATGAATGAATACACACACACACACACATACACACACATTTCAGACTCCCCTGTTCAGGCTCACCAAACTAAAATTGTTATGCTGCAAACAATCATTTTAACCAATACAAAATAATTTGTGTAATCAGATTTGAAACTCAGTTGTTAAAACTAAAAACAGGACAAAATAAAAATCTTGGAGAGTGTGTGTACACCTATAACTAGTTATTGTTTTGCTTTAAAGTATTTCATGATTACAAATGATCTTTGAGTACGTCTCTCCCAAGATTAGCCAAACCTGTTTACTTCATCACCTGGAGAAGCATTAACTCCTGAAGTCGCCATTCTGCCAGTCTCTTCCCAGCTTTTCCCAGGAAAGAAAGCACCCCAGCAGCCATGGTGAATATGCTTGCTTTTGCTCTAGCTCCCTCCCAACATAATGCCTTAAGAAGATCCCCAGCATGCATCACATCTAGGCCATAGGTTAGTGTAATGTATGTTGAAATGTGGAGATCTAGGAGCCAATGTTACTGCCTACACACTTCACATCTATACAGTGTAGGATTATGTCTAGTACTCATTTTAAGTGGTAAGAAACAACTGATTTTTAAATATTTTAAAATTGTGTATTTCTTCAGTTGATAATTGACTATATGTAATTTAATCCAAAGTTAAGGAACTCAAAGGAGAAATATATTAGAAGGTGGCACCTACCAGTAAAACATGATATTACAGTCCAAGTTCATTAAACACAAAACCATCTCAGGAGTTAAGTATTTGGAAAGACTTAGAAATGGTTTAAGGCTGCAAAAGGGAAGCAGGTAGCACAAAAATAATGTCAGAACTCTACAATGGCAGCTAAGAAATAACGTATACAGGTTTCTGTAAACAAAGCCTTGCTGCAAAAAAAAAAAAAAAAAAGACCTATTGCATGACTGTGTAGACATTCATTCTGTCCATAAAGCCTTTAGTTCTGTTTTCTCTGTTGGAACACATTAGTTTTAATTTTAATATATGTTAACCTCAGTAACACAGTTCCAACTTTAAAGTTGTTATAGTAATGGGTTTTATTAAATAAGAAATAAACACAATTTGTCTGTAATCTATGCATCGATTTCCTATTACCTTACATATTAATTATAATGAACTATTACAACTAATGGATAGGGGCTGGAGAGATGGCTCAGTGGAGCACTGCCTGATTTTCCAATGGACCTGGGTTCAATTGCCAGCACCCACATTGCAGCTCACAACTGTCTGTAATGGCAGTTCCAAGGGATCTGACACCTTCACAGTAATGTACATAAAATAAAATAAAATTAATTATTTAATAAACAACTGATGGATGGTTCTCAACTATGAATCTATGCTTAAAAACCAACCAACCAAACAAACAAACAAAAAACTGTAACCAGAAGAATTTCCCACAGGAATGCTTTTGCGTTAAAGGTAGAATTGTGCAACTATTTATTAAAACACACATACACACACTCACAAAATAAAATCACTGCTTGCCCTCCCTATTTGATAGAGGTGGAGGCAGTTTAATCAGCTGGTTGTTAGCCAACGTTGTTTCCCAGTACTTCCTTCATACTGCTAAAATCATTTTAAACCATTTCTTATAAAGAGGCCAAATAAATCTCTTCAGTTCAGCTGCCTAACCAACCTGATATATATTTGTATCATGTTGGCCGTTTTGTTTTGGGTTTTGGTTTTTAAGAACACACATTGATCTTCAATATCACATATATCTTATGAGTAAGACAAAAGAAAAAAAAATTCGCTGGGCAATGGTGGCACATGCCTTTAATCCCAGAACTCGGGAGACAGAGGCAAGTGAATCTCTGAGATTAAGGCCAGCCTGGTATACAGTGTGAGTTCCAGGACTGGCAGGACTACTCAGAGAAACTGTGTCTCAAAAAAAGGAAGGAAGGAAAGAAGGAAGGAAGGAAGGAAGGAAGGAAGGAAGGAAGGAGGGAGAGAAGGAAGGAAGGAAGGAAGGAAGGAAGGAAGGAAGGAGGGAAGGAGGGAGAGAAGGAAGGAAGGAAGGAAAGAAGGGAGGGAGGGAGGGAGGGAGGGAAGGAAGGAAGGAAGGAAGGAAGGAAGGAAAAGAAAGAGAAAGAAAGGAAGAAAGAAAGGAGGGAGGGAAAGAAGGAAGAAAGAAGGGAGGGAGGGAGGGAAGGAAGAAGGGAGAGAGGGAGGGAAGGAAGAAGAAAGAGAAAGAAAGAAAGAAAGAAAGAAAGAAAGAAAGAAAGAAAGAAAGAAAGAAGGGAGAGAGGGAGATAGGGAAGGAAAGAAGGAAGGAGGGAGGGAGGGAAGAAAGGAAGGAAGGAAGGAAGGAAGGAAGGAAGGAAGGAAGGAAGGAATAGAAAGAAAGGAAGGAAGGAAGGAATAGAAAGAAAGAAAGAAGGAAGGAAGGAAGGAAGGAAGGAAGGAAGGAAGGAAGGAAGAGAGAGAGAGAAAGAGAAAAAAAAACTCAAGCTGATATATTTGTTGAAGACTGAAATCAATCTGATGGGCAGTCAATGACGGTAAAGGAGAAACGGCCACATGAAATAATATCCCAATGGCACTTTTACTTTAACAATTCAATTGGATATTGCAAAAATAATAATAATAATAACGAATTCTTGGCTGAAAAAAGAAATCACACAAAGTCAAATACAAAAAAAAAATCATGGAAAAGAGCTCTTAAAGTTAGCATTTCCATGTTACGGTCAGGAATATATTCTACTTTCTTCTTACATTTGTGTTGCTTACCTGGCCCATGTTTCACCAAGGTAAATGAGGCAAAGGGGAACAAAGAAATTATTTTTATTTTGAAACCTATTCTGAGATAGCTGGAGCAAAATTGTGACAGTAAATGGAGAGCCTCCAAAGTGCCATAGGGCACTGTCTGAAAACTGAACATAACTGGCCAGGTGTTCTGCCAACTCACTAATAATCCTTACTCTTAACGTTCAGAGTATTTTTTTCTGCCCAAGCCTAGATCAGCTACATTTGGATTGGCCAAGATCAATGGTTGTGGGTCAGTTGCTATAAATGTGTACCTGTGTGTGGAGGTAGGCATCCAAGCATGAGAAAAAAGGTAGCAAACTCTGGATAGATAACCAAAGAAGCTTCATTTATTACCCCAATCCCCATCCTCAAAGGCAGCAGTCTCTTCTCCAAGGGAAATGCTAAGCTTACTGATACACTATCTACTTTGTCAATCCTATTATAGCACAGAACCCCAGGAAGCTGAATGCACAGGTAGCTAACTTTGGCCTCCTCTGTGGCCATGTTTAAGATTCTTCTAATGTAAACCAACAAGGAGCCATCAATTTAGGGATGTAAGAATATGAGGTCTTTTGACAAAAGGGCTGAGAAAGAAATTAGGGAAACAACACCCTTCAAAATAGCCACAAATGACATAAGGTACCTCGGAGTAACCCTAACCAAGGAAGTCAAAGACATGTATGAAAAAAATTTCAAATCTCTGAAGAAAGAATTAGAAGAAGATATGAGAAGATGGAAAGATCTCCCATGCTCATGGCTTGGCAAGATTAACATAGTAAAAATGGCCATCTTACCAAAAGCCATCTACAGATTCAATGCAATTCCCATCAAATTACCAACACAATTCTTTACAGACCTGGAAAGAAAAATTCTCAACTTCATATGGAATAACAAGAAACCCAGAATTGCTAAAACAATCCTCTACAATAAAAGATCTTCTGGAGGTATCTCCATCCCTGATCTCAAGTTGTACTATAGAGCAACAGCTATAAAAACTGCATGGTACTGGCATAGAAACAGAACAGTGGATCAATGGAACCGAACAGAAGACCCAGAAATAAACCCACACACTTATGGACACCTGATCTTTGACAAAGATGCCAAAACCATTCGATGGAAAAAAGATAGCATCTTCAACAAATGGTGCTGGTCCAACTGGATGTCTACATGTAGAAAAATGAAAATAGATCCATACTTATCACCCTGCACAAAACTGAAGTCCAAGTGGATCAAAGACCTCAACATAAAACCAGACACATTAAATCGGCTTGAAAAAAAGTGGGAAATACCCTAGAACTCATTGGTACAGGGGAAAACTTCTTGAACAGAACACCAACAGCACAGGCTCTAAGAGCAACAATCAATAAATGGGACCTCATGAAACTGAAGAGCTTCTGCAAAGCAAAGGACACTGTCATCAAAACAAAGCGACCGCCTACAGATTGGGAAAGAATCTTCACCAACCCTTTATCTGACAGAGGACTCATATCCAGTATATATAAAGAACTAAAGAAGCTGAAAAGCAGCAAACCAAGTA
Organism: Meriones unguiculatus; assembly: GCF_030254825.1. Classification (NCBI taxonomy): domain Eukaryota; kingdom Metazoa; phylum Chordata; class Mammalia; order Rodentia; family Muridae; genus Meriones; species Meriones unguiculatus. The sequence continues at coordinate 65,535,834 of NC_083369.1, forward strand.
ATCCACTTAAAAAATGGGGAACAGAGCTAAACAGAGCATTCTCTGTAGAGGAATACTGAATGGCAGAGAAGCACTTAAAGAAATGCTCAACCTCACTAGCCATTAGGGAAATGCAAATCAAAACAACTCTGAGATTTCACCTTACACCCATGATAATGGCCAAGATCAAAAACTCAAGTGACAACACATGCTGGAGAGGATGTGGAGAAAGGGGAACCCTTCTCCACTGCTGGTGGGAATGTAAACTGGTACAACCACTCTGGAAATCAATCTGGCGCTTTCTCAGACAACTAGGAATAGCGCTTCCTCAAGATCCAGCCATACCACTCCTGGGCATATATCCAAAAGAGGCTCAAGTACACAAAAAGGACATTTGCTCAACCATGTTTGTAGCAGCTTTATTTGTAATAGCCAGAAGCTGGAAACAACCCAGATGCCCCTCAACTGAAGAATGGATGCAGAAATTGTGGTACATCTACACAATGGAATATTACTCAGCAATGAAAAATAAGGAAATCATGAAATTTGCAGGTAAATGGTGGGATCTGGAAAGGATCATCCTGAGTGAGTTGTCCCAGAAGCAAAAAGACACACATGGTATATACTCACTCATATAGACATACAACATAGGACAAACCCACTAAAACCTGTGCATCTAAAGAAACTAAGCAAGAGAGAGGACCCTAACAAAAATGTCCAATCCCCATTCGGAAAGGCAAAGAGGATGGACATCAGAAGAAGAAGAAAACAGGAAACAACCTAGGAACCTCCCACAGAGGGCCTCTGAAAGCCTCTGCCCTACAGACTATCAATGCAGATGCTGAGCCTGATGGGCAACTGTTGGGCAGAGTGAAGGGAATTTTATGTAATAACTGGGAAATAGTAAGAGCTGGAGAGGACAGGGTCTCCACAAGGAGAGCAACAGAACAAGAAAATTTGAACACAGGGAACTTCCCAGAGACTCATACTCCAACCAAGGACTATTCATAGAGATAACCCAGAACCCCTGCACAGATGTAGCCGAGGGCAGTTCAGAGTCCAATTGGGTTACATAGTAATGTGAAGAGGGACTGCCTCTGACAATCTGATTGGCCTGCTCTTTGATCACCTCCCTCTGGGGGGGAGCAGCCTTACCAGGCCACAGAAGATGACAATGCAGCCACTTTTGATGTGAACTGATAGACTAAGATCAGAAAGGAGAGAACCTCCCCTATCAGTGGACTTGGGGAGTGGCATGCATGCAGAGGGAGGAGGGAGGGTGGGATTGGGAGGGGAGGAGGGAGGAGCTTATGGGGGGGATGCAGAATGAATAAAGTGTAATTGATGAAAAATTAAAAAAAAAAGAATATTAGGTCTTTTGAATTTCTTCATGCTTAAAAAATCAGTTATTAGCATAGAAGAACTACTCCATCGTCTGTTTCAAGTTCATAACTTAGTACAACAAGACCGATTCTCAAAATACCAGAAATACTAGAGGCAACCTCGGAGCTCCTGAGCTATCAAGTCTGAAACAAATGAGCCTGTCGTTTCTCATCTGTAAAATTAGAAAGCTGGATTCAAATTTCAACACATCAAAGACTAGTTTGGTTTGTAAGGATAAGGGTAATGACACAGAGCTATTTTGTTGCCAGGTGTTAGTGTTAAAAATACTCCTTCCATTTACCATCACCATCATTTTATAAAATAAAGTAAATCATTACCTCTCCAAAGTGAGAGTGGTATATCTTTACAATGAAAATGGCTAGGCAATAAAATGAGAATCCATGCCTATTGTTCCTTTTGCCATGCTTCAGAGTGGACTAGTAAAAACTTCTCCACTAGCTAACAGTGGCCTAAAAATCTACATTTGGAAATGACTGCACTGGGTAATTTTCAAGTTCTCAGTCTCAAATATTATGACTTCAAGTGCTTCATTGCATTTGACTCTCCACATCATGGTCCAGAATAAACACTTCAGTGAAAGACAATGCTGATATTTAAATTTATGTACATCACATAGATGTTTAAATCTGTTTGAAAAATAACCACTAAGGTGCAATAAGCTTTAATTTCTGAGATGAGACCTGCTTAAATTGCTATAATAAATCACTGATTGTGTGCTTTCTATCCAACCCATTTAACAGGGAAGGAAGCTTCCTAGCCTGCCAAAATAGCTTGGATACCTCAGTGCTCAAAACTGAAACTCTAATCTATAACTCTACATTAGAATATGACGGAAAGAAAGGAATGCTCCCATTCTATAACTGGGTTACATATGGTTGAAATTCTAGAAATTGCATAAACATGTTTTCCTATCTTCTCCCAATATTGCCTTTTTAACATAGATATTGGTGAGGTTTTTCCCTTCATAGCCTCTAAGTGTAGGTATAATTAGACATTTTAAGTCCTAAAGGACACGTACTTACAGATGTCTTCTTTCCCTTTTAAGAATAGGTATATCTCCTGTGATCTGATTCTACATTTATTAGTAGAATAACATGAGACAAGAATCCTTGCAAAAGAAAAAAAGGTGACATCTCACATTTTTTGTGCTCAGGATAAAGCACTTACCAAGTGCAAAACAAGCAACCAGTGAGATGAGTGCTTGATTCCAAGGAGAAACACTAGGAGCTCACATAAGTTAACTGAGTGGGACTCAAAAGAGAGACAGAGGCCAAAACTCTTGAGACAATGGCAAGAGACAGGAGTCATATTTTTAGTGGTTTATTTGCATTTTTCATTCCATTATTATCAAACTAGCTGGTGTTAACTGGACCCATTAGTTTTCTTCTTTTGAACTAGTAGTAGTGTAAAACAAAGAATGTTTTTTTATAGAAATATTTAACCAAAAAGTGATAACTTCTCTTATATTTAATAGAACTTTCTCCAACTTCAAGTTAATATTTATGATACACTTCTGGGGAGAGGGTACTGGAGCTAGTTACTATATGGGTCTGAGGCAAGGGTCTGCTTATATGAAAGTCATACTATTTGAGATGCTCTTATTTTTCTCCAGTTTGTATTAACATGGGGTCAGCAATGCAGATAACATACTAAAGCAAAGTCCAAAGAGTTCACAAGGTGAATTTTGTAGAAGAAATACTTCAGTTTTGTACACAAACCATATAATTCTCTTACAGAAAATTAAGGTAATTGCAATATAATAATAATTTTTAAAATCACCAAACTATAAAATAATTTAAAGATCTTTAGATGGCAGGAAGAGGTAGAAAGAAAGAGGGTGGAAGGGTATATTAAAAACTATTCATTACTTTCCTTAATTTAGAAAATAATTCTATCAGTAAATATTAGCATCAGAGACCCCTTCTCAGCAGAGTAAGCCTACTCATCTCTAGTCTCTAGCTCTAAACCAGCTTGGCAAAGCAACGGTGCAAAACCAGTCACACAAAACACAAAAAGAGAAGGGGCTAGACAGATGGCTAAGAGGTTAAGAGCACATGTTGCTCTTGCAGGAGATCTGGGATCAGTTCTCAGAACTCATGTGGTGGCTCAGGGTAACTCAGTGTTAGAGTTCAGGTGATCCAACACCCTCTTCTGACCTTCAAAGGTACCAGGCATGTGCTAGACAAACACTCATACACATAACATAAATAAAGTTTTAAAAAATTCAGAAAAGGCAGAAAATATTTCTCAATGTCGACAACTTTAAAAGCCATTTCTTTCATAAGAAAAGGGGGCTACAGATATAGTTCATGATAGAGCCTGTGCTTAGCATATGTGGCACTGGGTTTGATTTCTTAGTGTCAGAACACGGTCCAAAAGTGGAGTAGTGCAAGGGGGATTCTGAGCGCTTGTGAGAACACTCCAAGACAACACTAAGAGGTTTGTGTTCTCACTTTCTTCAAAACCACGGAATTGTTCTTGGAAAGTGTGTGCTCCTCCTAGGTGTAGCTGATAAAAATGAGTTTACTTCAGCTGTTGTTATTTATATGCTTCTGTGGAAAAAAGATTTTTGCTACATGTGGCCTGTTCCTGTGACTGAATGCCTTACTCATGTAAGTCTCCTTAATGCTCAGTGTATATATTGCCTAATATGTTCTGAATAAAGGTGGCTATTGCATGAAACTTTAGTCTGCCTCATTCTTAGGCTCCATTCTCCCAGGTTCACCCAACTAGAGTGGGGACTACTAGCATGGCAACACCTAGAACCAAATAGGAAAATAAAGACTGTAATGGCTACCCAGCAGAGAAAAGGAAACCAAATCACATTTTCTTATCTAGCCAACCAGTTTCTTACACAACGGAACTACTCTTGAACTTTCCATCCTCCCCCTACAAATCAGTCATTCTACTCAAATAAGTAACTGAATATAGAAAACCAAGCAAGTTATCACAAGCGGGTTCAATTTACAGATGATGAGAAACAGAGATGATTCTGCTAAAATTATAAGGCAACTTTACTCGATATTTTCTTTTTCATGAATAGTCATGGGTTTTTAATATAAAAAAGCTGACATGTCTTAGCTTAGCAAAATTTTCACACACTGAAAGCATACACTATGGTTTGTTTCTACTGAATAATAACCTAGTGGTACGGAAAAATATAGTGTCAAAGATTTACAATTATACAAGAAACA